>NW_024962334.1:19649587-20046806 GCF_019238085.1 Lagopus leucura
CTTCCTTCCTTCCTTCCTTCCTTCCTTCCTTCCCTCCTTCCTTCCTTCCCTCCTTCCTTCCTTCCTTCCCTCCTTCCTTCCTTCCCTCCTTCCTTCCTTCCCTCCTTCCCTCCTTCCTTCCCTCCTTCCCTCCTTCCCTCCCTCCTTCCCCAGCATAGCTATGCCAGCTATGGGTTGGAAGATTTGCTGTTGTATCTGCAAAGGCAAAAAGTTCCATTATAAACCTGAACTTACTGATTGGAACTTCTGTTTCTTTGGTGTGAGAAAAAATAGACAATAAATTCTCAGATTTCCTACAGTTTTTGAAAGAAAAGAACTTTCGCATGCACAAAGCCAGATCCTATCTGGATTTCTGGAGGATTATGCAGTGCTAACTAAATGAATTTAGTCTTTGGACAAAACACACACATACATTCTCAGGAGTTAGCTCTTCTTAGTCTGAAAAGCACCTGAATTCCCAAAATGTAGGACTAGAAATATTTCCCAAACTTAAGGCAGGAAACCCACAGGCAGACGTGCTGCCACAGCCATCTGCCAGGGCATAGGCAGGAGATCGCTACTGGATTCAAAGCAATTTATTCTCACTGTCCTTCTCCTGTAGAGCTCAGTGAAAGTCAGACAGATAATGAGAAGTATTTCTGTTGCACAGAATAACCTTGGGATGTGACTTCTCACACTGCTGTTCTACCTGGAGTGTGAGAGTCTCTTAAAGAGCAGGCAATATGTTGTTGGTCAGGATGAAGCTTTTTAGTACAAGAAGCTTGTGCCTTCACTAACAGATAAGAATAGGGCACAAAAGATATTTATAAAACTTCCTGCAGGTCTATATATGCTATTTTGCTTATTGATTTCCTCCGTCATCCCTCTGCCTCCTTCCCCATCTTTCTGCCATCCTGCATCACTTGTGAAGGTATTTGCCTTTCCTTCCCTCCAAAAGGGCAGGAGCACCAAACAGGTCAGCCTATAAAGCAAGAGAAATCTCACTGATGACGTGACGCTGGATGCTCAGTAGGTTTTACTCAGATAATTAGCAAACTCATTGTTCTCCTGAACAGCAGAAATATACATAAGAAAAGGAATCCTAGGAAACCTTTCTTCCTGTAATTAGAGCTTATTCCTTCTTCACAGAGGGACTTATCACAGCAAGACGATATCTAAGGCACAACTGTACATTTTTAGCTCAACTAGTGTAAAGCCATGTGAAATATCCCAAACCCTAATGAAACTATACGTTTGAAAACTATAGCTTAGCTGACAGTGCCTCTTGAAATTGCTTTTCCACATTTTCTGACCTGTGGTGAGGGGATACATTGAGATCCAAAGAAAAAGAAGAGCAATGCGCTGCAGGGAGTAGCGCACACTGCTAGCTTTAAAGTGCTTAGCAGCACTCCCTGCACTGAGAACTGGGATGAAAAGTGAACACCTTTTTCTTTTGGAAAAGGGTGACTGCTCTTAAGAAGTCCTGCGCCTACAAGTTATTTTGTGAAAGTGCTATTTGGTGGGAACAGCACTGACCATTGTGTAGTACAGGCAGTGGTGTTTCATGACCAGCACTCTCTCCCAGATATCACCTGCAAGTCCACACTGGACTCAGGTATCCCAAGGGACCAGAACCACTGCAAACTGTCGGAACAGGATGTTATAGTGAGAACAGCCTAGCCATCCTGAAAAATCCTCTTGTGCCTGCTCATCTGATGTGCAGAATTGAGGACAGACTGGCTTGCTCACTGAAAATGTATAGGAACCATAAATACAAAATAGAAAACATTAAGATGGCAGAAGGATGCACTTGGTATTGAGAGGATTCTCTTCTGTCTTTGCTGAGATACATGGATGCAAGTGCATGCTACAAGTAAAATGAATTTGCTGTTTCCATCCCATTACTAGGTCTTACGGGTTTTGATATTTATAAGAAAAGAAGCTTTGTTCCATTCTACAACATTGCATGAGATATAGCATAGCAAACAGCAAATTTGCTTCAAAGAGGCAATATTCAACATTTTAATGCTGTGGATAGTATTTCACTGTAAACATGTTGGTGTAGACAGATGTGTGGGAATAGTTTTCCAAACAAAGCAGTTTCAGAATGTAGACCACAGAACTGCACAGTATATTTGTATAAGTGTCTATGTAGTTGTACTATATAACTGTATATGTATGTACACAATATGCATATGTACATGTACTCAAGTGTGCATGCATGTACATGCACATATAAATGTAACACTCCTTCTCTTGCTTATTCATATCTAAGAAACGTGGGGATTTGTTTTGTGTCAGGAAGGATCACACATGGCTGAATGCCAGTGGTTTCTTTCCTGCTGATGGACAGAGCTGCTTGTTTCAAGCTGACATGAAGAGACTTTGTATGGTCTTGTTAATGAAACTGCATTACAGTCCTGCCGATTGACATTCCTGTTCATTTATTTGTCTCACATTCAAATTCTAGACAGTGAAATTGAAATTGCCCCCTAAACCTACTGGTTTTGATTCAATCAGTGCTTTTACGCCCTCATATTACTCGCCTTCTATGATCAATATGAAACTATTAATGTGGGAGCCTAATGTAATAAACTGTATTTTTTTTCCTCCCTGTTTACCTATTGAAATAACCTCTATTGTTTAAGCAAATTTTTGTGCTGTTTTGAGAACTTGTTTTGGTTTCGTCTTTTTTTTTTTTTTTTTTTTTTTTTAATAATATAGTACTGCTCAGTACTGCAACTGTAAGGCCATTAGTGATGTACAAGAGATATCACACCTTTGAGCCTCATTTTCCTGACTTGCACAGATAAGATGATATTTACTCACTTTTAGATGCACAGCACTAAAAAGACTGTTTCTGGATTCTCATCCTAAGTATTCAAGTGAGTGTCACTCCTTCCAGCACAGTTTTGCTGTCAGAATGAGCTCCTCAAAAGAAATTTAATTAAAGCTGTCATCTCCAGCCATATTGTAAATTACCCATTCGTACATGGCAAGAGGAAGTTCTTTCACAAGTGTCTGCTGTGTGGTTCTTTGTAAAGTGTCAGCAAAGTCTGGCAACTATCTATTTAAATGTAATTTTAATGTAACTATCTACTGCAGTGAAAAGCCCTAAAATAATATCACGATAATGACTCAAAACAGTTAAACACTATTGTAAGCTGCAGGATTTAGAATCATTACCGTAGTATCATTTTTTAAAAGATATTATATCTCCTCTGTGGGATTTTCAGGTTCATATTAAGCTTACAACACATATTAGCCATGACTACTTCATTACACCCATTTATCGAATGACCTCAGACACGTCAACTGCCAGCTCCACCTTAGCTACGCTCAGAACAATACGCTGTGTGTTATTTAAGAGAGTGAGAGATTTTTGGAAAATGATGTTGCGCCTCGCAGTAATACATAAGGCACATACCTTTGCAGGAGGCATGGATATGTGTTTCCCAGCTGTTTTCCTCCTTTCAGAATTCCTCCTGGCTGAGAAAGATTTAAAGCCCAGCAGATTCGCCCTGCCTAAGAGGGAGGGAGAGAGGTGGTGTATGGAGATACCATTGTGATGGAATCAGAGACCATCTGCACAATGAACTCTGTCACTTCCCAGGCTGAAAACTGAGGAATGCATTTTGAACAGGCCATAGGTATTCATATTTTGTGGCCGCTTCCTCCTTGTAGGCTTTTGGGATGTCTTTCAGTTTTCATGAAATGTTATATCAGAATCACTGTTGACTCTGTCATCAAGTCGTCCACACACTGACAAGAGTGTTTTCCTTTGCGAAGAAGTTGGGTGGTGTAATTTCTCCAACAGTTTTGATTAAAAGATGGATAAAATTCCCATTACGGTTGTTGCGAACATGTGAAAACAGAAACATGTGAATGTTTCTAAGTCTTCTTTTTGTCGATTTTATTTTGATTTGAAACAAACAAACATAACAAACAAGAAGATCCATTTAATTAAAAAGAAGAACTCTGGTGAATAAAGACTTTCAGGGACCTTCCCTGCAGGAGCTCTGTGTGGGGAAAAGATAAGGGCAGAGCACCCTGTGGTGATTGACCTGTGGTACACGGTTGCAGGGCACCCAAAGAGCATCCAGTGCAGTCTTTAAAAGCTACACAAGCATTTGGACAGCCCAGACAGGAAAAAGACAAACTCTTTGTTCATCATCTCCTTGCCACTCCTCAGAACTTTCATCTTCTAGCAGTTCAGGAGACACCACTGCCTGTAACATATGCTGTAAGGACACCTCTTTTCACCCACCATATGGATAGGTGAGCTACTCAGCTTTGGGTTTAGACTGCTTTCCCCATGGAGCTAATGAGACAGTACTCTCTCACCACTGGGAGTATCCATGAAAATATGTTTCAATTTATGTAATGGTCCATCTGCCAGTAAAAGAAGCAATGTAAAAACACAGAGGTCAGGGGCAGATCTATTATAGAAGGACAGCATATGGCAATGCAACCATTAGATGAGCAACTCATACTCTTGAGAATGCTTTAGGACTGACAAGGGGTTAAGGCAAATGTTGGTTCATTGTTAAACTCAAGATTCAAAATGAAAGAATGCAAATGCCTTGTACAAGTGTGCTTTAAAATAACACTTTGAAACAGCCTTAGGGACTCTGTGCAGGAGAGACTGAAAAGTTTTGAATAATGCATGGAAGGTAATTTCCAAAATCACCCTTTAACTAGTACCACATTCTTTTCACTGTCTCCATATTCATGATTCACCATTTGCTAATCCTGATGCATAAGGAATGAAGATAGCCCCTGTGGATAAGACCTAATGGACACCATCCTGGAATAATATACAGAACTCAACATCCAGACATGTGTCTTCAATTTAAAATAATTCAGCAATCATGTTCAACCAGAACCTGATTACACAAAATGGGACTTTTTAACTCCCAGACTTGGATCAAATTTTAAGGCCAGGAAAAAAAAAAAAAAAAAGTGCTATGTTTATACATTCCAGATACTGTGGTTAAGTTATCTGCACACAAATTTAACTGTTTCTTTGAGCCTCTTATCAGCTCATCTGCAACTATTTTAAATGCTTTTGCTTTACCTGCCCTTTGTAGTTCCTCAGTGAGTTTTCCAGCATTCCAGAATTGTGATGAATGGATTTCCTGGATTTGGAAATTAATTAAAAATGAAGTTGAGAGGCCATGCACCCTTATAGCAAATTTTAGCTGTTTTTAAACAGCATTTGCTACATTTTTGTTCTTTTCCTTATCTCTCCATAAAAGCTGAAGAGACAAAGGAGCCTAAGTCAAAACCAATCACACCAAACTTCAGCAAATTGCCAATGTCTCCCGTTGCAAAAGCTCTGGTTTCAGCTTTTCTTGTGGTTCCACACTTTCTGTGCCAGCTGCCTTCCACCGCAGTACACAGGAGGCTGTTAGCATTTCTTCTCTGGGCTTGTGATGACAGTGAGAGGAAGTTCTAACTCATCCTTTACACTGCTGGCCCTGAGACCGCCTTGCAGAAGGTCACAGGCTGGCAGCATGTCCTGGGAAGAAGAAAAAGATTTGGGTGCTAGTTAAATACCTGTGAGATTTATTTGTCACTGCTATAAGCCAGCTTTCTTGTAAGAGAGAATGATGGTCTGACCTAGAGTTTTTATAGGGAACTCCACTAAAATCGCCAGAGATCCCATTAGCATCCCTGCAGCTCTGGTCTCTCATAAGTGTAGACGAAACAGCTCAGGCAAGGCAGAGGTGCAGAGGTCCCAGGTTTGTCTCTTTCCCCCTTTTTTTTTTTCTTTTTTTTTACCCACGGAGTGATTACAGCTGAATGATCTTTCTTCCACACTCAGGATAAAACCCAGCACGACTAATTGGCTTGATATTCACCCTAGCGACACATTTTCCCTGACATCATACCTTTTCAGCTAGAAAACTTGTTCATCAACACTTCTCAAAATAAGTGAGATTGGATGTAGGAAAGAACCACTGTCTCACAGAGAAGTATTGCATCCTAAGTATCCTAAGCAATGGCTACTGCCAAAGAGAAATTCATGCAGAGACCCAATCCCCCGTCTCAGTTGCAAGCTGCCTTTGCATTGCTACCTGCACTGACCATTTAAATTCTGGCAATTGTCCTCCAAGAGACACTTGGCTTTCATGTGAAAAGAACTAAATGGGTCTAATGAAAAGCTTGTCAACAGAATCATCATTTGTGCAGCTTTAAAGCCAGTTTCATGATATCTGAAGACATAAGTCACAGGGATTGAGAATCAGAGGTTACTGACAACATTTCTGGAGTCACTCATTTAAGGCATTTCTTGGGAATGTGTTTTCACAGTCTGTGGAAAAACATCATTAACAGCATGATGAGAGGTGACTTTTGCTCTGTCCCCAAGTGCTCTGCAACACGATGATCCCAAGTCAAGGGCAGGAAAGTCTAATCAGTAATCTGTTGGCATCTGGAGGGTTTGATTTTAGAGTGGCGTGGGAAAAAGTTCTCCTGAGTCCTTATGAAAATATTCACAGGCACTCTGACATTCTTCCCTGCCCTTCCTAAATCAGAACTAAGAGTCGAAATGAGAAAGAAGAAATCTGTAATGTATAGAAAGAAAAGATATTCTGTTCATTAACATAGGTTAACAAAACCTATGTTCGGTTACTTCTGAATCATCAATTTTGATGTTGATATTTTCAAAGATACACCCTTTTTCACTAGCATACATTACCCAAAGAATGAATTTAACCAGAGAATTAATTTATTGTTCAGAAATCACAGTCATGGGATACTTCGACCATTTCAAAACATTTTCTTTTCCTTCCCGATCCCAAAAAACACTTTTCAACAGAGAGACCAATCCAAATGGAGCCTCCTCTAAAATTTGTTCCAGATTTAACAGAATTTTTTTTTTTCAATCTTTCTAACAAAAAGTCCCAGTGGGTATGAAGCTGATGGTGGGAATGGAATGGCATGGACTGTTACGATCGGCTTTTGCAAAAAATCCTTCCCCAGATAGCTTATGCTTCCACTCTCCTCTATTCCACAGGCACACACAGCTCTGAGGATGGGACCTGCTCACCAGATGCCATGAATATGTCCCGGTGATGGTGCTGTCCCACTTCTTCATACTGCAATGCTATCCTGACAGGATTTGTTCCCTCCATGGGAGCTGAAGCTGGATAATGTATGTCTTTTAACACAAATGTACCAGATTAAGAATGTACAGCTTTCTTACTGTTGTCCTCTTTCCCTCCCAAGAGGAAGACTCCAGTCAGAGTAACTATCTCACTTATTTCACAGGTGTATGTAAAAATAAAAGCTCCACATTCTTTACTGTCCTCCTCCTCCAGCTGCCAAACTGTGACCCAGTGAGCCCAATCTTCGCACTATTTTACACAGACTGCTGCTGTAAGCATTTCCAAAACTAACTTCTCCCAGGTCTTATTCCAAGCTGACTGCCTCTCCTCTCAAGCCAACTTCAACTTAGCGCTTCATCATGAGAACACAGTCCAGTGCTCAGCAATGCATGTCACCATGGTCTTTCTGGGCTGGACAGAAGCCTAATGGGTACACTGCTGTGAGATCATGAGCTAGGAAAGGGGTTGTTTTGACAGTTGAAAGTTTCTGGCAAATACATTTCAGGCAAAAAACAAATTGTGTGCTTCCAAAAAGATATATACACATCAAACCATCTGCAAAGGCACAGGTAGTGTTGCTAGTTCTTGCCAGGGAACAGGGACTATCTGTGATGAGTGCTGTCAGGAAATTAGTACCAGAACAAAGTGTCACAGGAACTATTCCAAATTCCAGATCCTTTTTTTTTTTTTTTTTTTTTTTTCTTTTTCAAGTTGCTTCTTTAGATCACTAGATATTGTTTGTTGCTATATTTCCTAATGAATAAACATTGTTCTCAGGACATCTCAGATTAGATCGCTGAAGTCACTTATATTTTTTTTGTCACAGCTAAAGTGATGATGATGATAATGATGATGATACTAACCTCTCCTGCAAGGAAACTGCCATTTACTGAAAAGAAACTCATGCAAGAACCTTTGAGCCCACTTCCAACCTTTGCATTGCTTTTCTTTAAGACTTTATGCATAGCCAATTGCAACTTAAATTGTTTTGGGATTTGAGACTGGAGATTCTTGTTTGCTATTTAAGCACTGTGGTTTGGTGTAGATGTGCATGCTTGAGATGCTCTCTGAATGACTGTTTCTGAGTTTGTCTAGGGAGGAAACATGACTTCAAAATCTTTCAGAGTGGTGAGCTGCTCTCCTTGACAAGAAGAAGGGAAGAGATGGATTTCCTCTCGCTATAGCAGCACAAAACTTCTTCAGGCATCAGGGGCAGACAGCATAACAGCCCTCAAAGAGTAATCAAAATCACCCTCTTTTAAATGAAGTTGCATTTAAGAAAAGAAATTGTGGATAGAAATGAACTTTACTCCATAGAAGTAAATAGAAGCCACTGGTCCCACTTTTTATTCCATCTTGAGTAGCACTGGAATTGTCAGCAGTAGTGATTATCTTGCTAAGAATAACCAGACCATTTTGTAAATTTTGTAGAAGAGACCCTGTTGTGTGGTAAGACTTTGCCGGGATTGGGGCTGTCAAAACATCAGACAAAATGGTGGCATGTATTTCAAAGAGCTTACAGTACTGGCACTGACATCTTGATTTAAACCAAGGTTGCTTTACAACTTCATAAAATCAGTGGGTGTGGGCTTCCCAGGGTCGATGCAAAAGACCTCAAAAAGAACTCAGAGTCTTCTCTGTCTCCCTTTCTTACTGCCGCTGTGTTTCCATGCCATGATTTCCTGGTGGGAACCTGAAAGCCTCCTGCCTCCCTTTATGAGTGCCTTCATGACACTGGTCTTACTCTTGTCCTCCAAAGCACCACAATAAATCTTTGCTCTTCCAAACCTCTTCCTGCTTCTCTTTTGCTGCCTTGACCAAAATTAGCCATGGTGGTCGGAAGGCTTATTGTGCCTCACTGACCTATCAGGCACACATACTGGCTTCCAGGAAAGATCTGAGGTTGTCTCTCAGATTGGCCCCAGGCATTCTTGTACTGGTAGAAGGATGTGCCCCTCTCAGCCTGTCCTCCACATGGACTGCTGTGATTGCTTACTCACACAGGTGGGCCAAGCATTGCTTCGTACTTTCAGGCAAAGATTTGAAGCAGTGGCTGGACAGCACCAAGAAGAAAGATCTTTCTTTGTTCCTATGTTTCACTAAAGAACTTATTTGAATTTTTTCCTCCTCTGTAATGGTGACTGGCTTTATCTGATTGTTCCCATCTGCAGGCCATTCCTCAAAATGCAACAGAGTGATCTCACTCTTCTGCACTCTGCACAATCAGAGCAACAGTGGGGGGCCTGGCACAAGGCTCTGTGCCAGAGGGGATGGAGTCAATGGGCTTTGTATTCCTGTTGATGTTGTATGGCATTCATGAGAGCCTGTCTGAGAAAGATGGGGTGTGCCACAGGCAAAGAGCCCAGTCTCCCTGTGGGAATGGTACTCTTCGGTTCTTTTCTGTTGTTGCACTGAACATCACAGGATCTTGGTGGTGGCAGTTCTCTTGACTGTCTTTTAACTTGGACTTACAGGGCTTGATGCAAATCCCATCATTTTTGTGCCCTTCCACTGCTGTGGGAGCTGAGATGTCCCAGTAAAAAGTAAAAACCGTGCAAACTGGAAAAGTCTTGTTCAGCAGCAGACTTTGGTCAAAAAGCAGACAAAGCAGACAAAGCAAGCTTTGACCTTTTTGTTGGACTCCACCATGTCTCTTCACTTCAACAAAGCTTTGATTTCTTTTGTAAGACACCATTTCTCCCAAATTTAACATGGCAACAGACCTGTTTCCACATACCTGAAAACACACTCTCATCTAAATTGAAATGCTGAGTCACCCTCAGTTCTCTTTTAATACAGCTTGCATGACATTCAAACTGTCTTTAAAATACCCTAAACAAGTTCAAGAAAGGCCAAGGAATAACAACTCCTGAAAAAAAGCCCTGCTTGCATATGTAGGTCTCCATCCAAAAAGATCATTCCTCTGATGGAGCTCTTGAAGCCCATACCACCATAAGACAGTGATTCCAGGAAATAAGAATGGATTAAATAAAAGAGCAACATTACTTCAGTTTCAGAGTGAAGTAAGGCTCATGTGAAAATGGAGTACCTTTTATTAGGCTATGGAAAAAATGCACAAATTGTCAGGAATCTGATGTGTTTCCATCATTTCTGGTATATAAGGAACAAAGCTTTAAGGGCAAAGAATCTCGGCTGATCAACATCCAGGTTTGAACCAGCCTGTATTTAAGTAGGATAGTGAAGAGGTTACAGAAAACCAGCTTTGTGCATCCCCAGGTCTTCTGCTGATCCTTTGTCCTCCTCAGCTGTGTTTCAAGGTAGGATCTGGTGCTAAAATATCATGTGTTGTTTCGCTCCCACACAAGTGGCGCACAACTGTAATTGTGTTACTGATTGTCTTTGATCGACATGATTCTTAGGCACTATCCTCCCTCCAAGACAATAGGAACATAAAAATATTTCCCATATTCTCTTCCTAAGGGGAGGTTAGAGGTCTGTGTGATCAAATGTTTCTTCCCCTTCAAAGCCCTCACTTGGCTGCTGTCTTCTTCCATCTCAGCATCTACATGCAACTCTTGTTGGCTGGGTCCTGTTCTTCACATGCTGTGCAGCAGATGGGGATACTGCTCTTTCCCAGCTCCCAGATGGGGCAAATCAACACTGGGAAGAAGCCATAGCTGACAAACAGGATCCAGGTGAGGATGCTAGGAAAAAAGATAATTCTAGCAACACACTCCATTTTCAAAAGCTGCTGTCCCCATGCTCTAAATGTCTTTGTGCTTACTCGTGGTGAGTGGATACCAGAAAAATCTGCTCTGGAATGCTCTGCGTTCGCATTTCTACTGCATGGCAAATCTGAAGAGTTCTGGACAAATGATAAAGTCAAGGATTTTCTCAGTATATTGCATGTGTAAAAACCAAGCTTTATGCATCATTTAATTACAGAGCTTTTTTTTTTTTCTTTCTTTTTTTTTTTTTTTCTCTTTGGTAAAAGCAAGCATCTAACTTGCAGGAAAAGAGGAGGTGGTGTTTGGGGACCAGTTAATGACCCTTGCAATTTATGACTGGAGGAGTTCTGAGCAGGGAATACCTGCATGAGGCATAGCCTCATTTCACCACATAGAGGTCTAAGTGGGACATCTAAAGGGAGTCCCAGGTTTTTGTAGGATGTCTGGCCATGAAGAGGACTGGGAGGAGGTGGAAGTTGTGTGAGTGTACAGAGATGTCTCTTGGAGACTCATGAGATGAAGTGTGGGACAGACTGTGCGTACACCATACAGAGATTTGGGGTCCCTCACAGCACTGTAGCACTGAGGGAGCTGGGGAGGTCACAAGGGATGGTTCGTTGCTGCTGCCAGGAACAGAGGAGTGATGAGCATTCTGGTATTTGTAGAGGGAGAAGGAAGTGCATTTCAGTGTCAGGAAGAATCCTGGCAAGTCATCCTCTCTCCTCTGAAACAACCTTTTCTTCATAACATCTGAGACAGCAAATATTTTATGAAAGTTGAGGTCACCTCTGAAGTTTTGACCTCATTCCCTTTGAAATTGGTTAAGATTAAGCGATTTGGCTGAACTTAGCAGATGGCGCAGTAAACTGGACAGGCCTCTCCACCCCCTCAGCCTTGCAGACAGGGAACATGCTGTACTGGGAGAGGAGAAGGAGCCACAGTTCTTCGTTGTTTGTGACTCTTGGTACAGTGACAAACCCAACAGTCCCCAGTCTCCTTTATGTAGATGTAGGCACAAGCCCTCTTGGACACTCTGTACTGAAAGAAAACCTGATCTGAAAAATTAGCTCAGTTAGGGCATGCTTGCTACTTTTGTCTAGTGCTTTTTGGTTGAAAGTGCAATTTGCAGGGAACTTAGACTTTCAAGCAGGTAATTTTTGCTCTCTCATGTCTTAATGGTGATGATTGCAAATAGGAACCGTATGTCAGCCTTGAGAGCAGATAAATGATGGAAGAATGATGACAAAGTGGCTGTCAAGTGGCACAGAAGAAGCATCATTGGAACTACAGTGCTGCTTGGTGTAAGGTGACTGCTGATCCCAGGCTGCAGGAGCAGTGAGAACCAGTCAGAACGCATGTTGTAGTGGTAGAGCATACAATGAGACATACTCTTGAGATTGCTCAACAGCTAATTTATAGCACTCAAATGTTCACAGCTGGGGCACTACTAGAACCAGGTAGAGAGATGGAATCTTGTTTGAAGACATTAGCAACAACAACAACAAAAGGTAACATAGAGAAGAAGGTAGGATCCTGCCCCACACAGGACTAATAAATCACAAACAGCTTTGCAGAAGACTGCAGACATTTCCCTCACAACTACTTTTTACAGCTCAGAAAGATGGGTATGGGAGGCACAGAGAGAGAGCTACCCATGCTCTTCCTTCACCTAAGAAAAGAGATGTATGAAAACCATGCAGGTTATCCCCTAGTTTCACAGTGGTTCTGTTAGCAATTCCAAAATTCAAAGGAATCTATAGAACTTTCAAATACAGGTAGACTTTCAGCAGTTTTGCACAGGAGAAGTATGGCAGACAGTTAAAATCCAAGGTGGCGAGCTGCAGTATCCTACTGAGATGTTCTTCAGAGCCACAAAAATCTTTAAATAACAAGGATCATAGCATTCTGTAGAAAAAAATACTATGAGTTGATGTCGAGAATGAGAAGTTGGTTCAGAAATGTCTCAAGACAAGAAGTGTAAGCTTCATGTCAGCAGCTGTAAGCCTTGGACCAGATCTGAAGGCTGCTGAAGTCCAAGAATTATTTCTAGTGACTGATACAAGTTTTGGACCGGACACGTGATTTCTGCTTGAGATGAGGTTTATCTTCTTGGGGTTAATACAGTTCATTCATCTAACTTGTCAGTAAAATTGCATATTTTGTCAGTGCAAGCTTGAATCTACACAAACAAAATCAGTCTAAGTTTATGAACTGATTAACAAGAACAGAAGGAGATGTCTTCAGTGGGCCCATAAGACATAGTTACTTGTAATCAAATTCACTGAGTATGTACTCCTTACAACACACAAAATAAAGTATTCAAAATGCATGAAAGAAGTGATCCTCTGTTTGGGAATTTCACCTACAATGCAGCAACAATAGAATTGTCTATGTGTCATACCATGGATTCTGTCAATGAACTTTCTGCTTGTCATTTCTTGGTGTGCATAATTGTATCAAGATTTCCCAGTGTACAAGAACTTTTCTGGGAAATCTTCAAAAATCTTCAAAAGAAAAAGGAAAAGGAAGAAGATGATAAGAAAAAATAAAATGAGATAAAAGAAAGAAAGGGAAGGAAAAAAAATGGAAAAAAAGAGGGGAATAGTTCAGATACCTAGATCTGGCAAAGTATCCCATTACGAAAGTGATATTGATCTAAAAACTTAATGCTATTATCTAAGCAGTTTCCAATTGTTCCTGGAACTATTATAGCATAAAGAACATTGCCAGTTCCTTAGAGAAGGAAACTCATTAGAATTGGAAGAATTAGCTGAAATTGAAATTCTCTGATATCTTCACGAAGAAAAAAAAAGTCTATTTCATTGCAAACAATTCAGATTTTAAGAGATTATGTCAGGTTGTAAATGTCTGCACAGTTGAGAGAATAGCTTTTCTGATAATAATGTATTTCTAATTTTCACATAATAAACCCTAAGAACTGATGACTAGAAAGACATTATAGTAATGGAGAAGGCTCTGTTACTACATTAGTACAGATATTGAAGTTGTTAGAGAAATTACTTTGCAAGAAATTTGCATGCAAAAAGCTGGAGCAATGAGAAAATGATGTCAGAACTGTTAGGTGTGGTTCTCCCCTGTTGGGTGTCATGAGTCATCCGTGCTAGTTTTTCATGAGGGCAGAAGGACACTTGGCAGGAACTTTTTGCTAAGGCTTCTCTGGAGGTACTACTGCAATTTAAAACATCTGTGGCCACACACATACTGGCACCACAGCCAGAAGTGTATGTGGAAGGGCCAGCGAGACCATGAGGACTTTTAGCCCTGCACAATCCTTAGCCACAATTGAAGCACAAGGTGTGAGACCAACTGGGACCAACCATGAGAAGTAACATGCTTTGAGACAAGATGTGATGGTTTTACTCACCTTTAACGCCAAAAGGCAAATCACCAACTTCATAATTCACCGTAAGGGGCACTGCACTTCTTGGGGTGAATTTTCTGACTTCCACCTGGTGAGTGCTGCACCCCAGGGAAGGTCAATCAGCAGGCAGAAACTGCTGGCAACCACAGCTGGTCCTTAGCATACAGCTGACGAATACGAGCTGTTAGGCAGCGTCCACATGGTGTTTGAATGAGGCATTGCTTTGTGCATGCTGGGGAAGAGATTGCTTCCGAAGATCCTCCAAGGACCATGCAGTGGAATTTAAACCTTAAATAATTCAGTGGTAAGATTATTTTTCTCACTTCTGCTCAGTCCCCAAAATTTTATTACCTATGACATAATATGGATGACCTCTCTGAAATCCCAATTAAGAATTGTAATAAGAAATGACTTGGTGCTAGTGCTGGCGATTTGTCTCTCCTTGTAAATGTGACCATATTTTAATAACCTGGACAATATGCATGTGTAACACAGTCTACTAAGCAAAATCAAGCACTGCCTGCACATCAGAGAGATTCAGTTTTAAAGAGGCTCTGGAAAGAGAAGCTTTGTTTGACCATTTGCTGGATCTGTGGCTATCCTTGGGGGCATGATATATGGCTAAGCATTGTGTTACGATACAACACAAATATAATTTAATAACTTGGGTGTCAAATGGCTAAGATTTATGGTCAGTGAGGCTAAACACTCACAAAGGATTGCTCCAGAGATGCTGTTCTATTGGATTAAGAGAGAAAAACTGGATATCGCAATGCTTTAGACAGCACAGCTCTATGGGACTGGAGGTTTTGGATCACTTTTTGCATGGTATTAATATTTTCTTGTTGCAGTTCCAGAAACTCTTTTTCTAATTATAGTTTTCTGGGTTCATTCTGTGTAAATTAAAAGCATGTTATTATTTTGTAACTGAAGAGTATGAATCATGTGCTGCTGTTTAAACAACAGGCTGCTGAGTCGGCCAGATGCGGTTCCTTTCATCTTTGTGTCCCTGTAAATGTTTGTGTGAGCAGCTTGCAGGGTCTCTGACTTACAAGAAGATCCAATCTGTGATGAGTGGGCAGATGCTTTTTATTTTCAAAAAAAAAGAAAAAGAGGAAAGAAAGAAAGAAGCAAGCTTGCGAAAGCCTTTCCAAATCAGTAAGCTGGAGACAAAGGGGAACAGAATGGGGATTTGTGAGGCACCACCACAGTGACCAGAGAACTGCATGTCAGGAGTTTGATCAAGGGCAAGGTCCCTCCCAGCTGCAGCAGCTGGAGTAGCCCGAACTTTTAAAAATATGCTGTAGTTTGTAAGGAAGAGTCTCTTTGCTGCCTTTCACAATGTCCTTGGTGACAGGTTGTCCCATCTGGCAGCTGTCCTGTGCTCCTCTGCAGTAGCTGACACTTGTCCCAGCTAGCAACAGCTCTCCAGCTCTGCTGGAGTTGCCACTGCCTCCAGGCTCCTAGAGGAGCCTTATGCCATCTGTACTGCCCACACATGCATCCAGCCAGCAATGGCATTTGTACAGTGGTCTTCATACAATGACCTTTGTGAGGGCCCTGGTTTGTTGGGCTTAGTGGTGATGTGGTGATAGTTGGAGTAGATGATCTTGGTGGTCTTTTCCAACCTTAATGATTTTGTGATTCTATAAAATAGTGAAGCAACAAGATAAATCTGCAGAAGGTCCTGTTGCCTGCTACGATGGGTTAGGGAAGGACTTTTCTGCCTTCAGCTGCACATGCAGAACACTTCAGTTGTGTGGGGTTTAATGTCAGAGAGGTGAGGGCTGGATCTGGTGTTGCGCTCTATTGTCCTACGGTGGCCAGTGTTCTTCAGGGACTTTCATTCAACCCACCCTAGTGCAGTCAGCCACACATATGGGTAAGGTCATCTGTACTTTTGCTGACCAGGCCTAAACATGCAGGAAATTGTAAAGATACGATTGTCTACACAACATTCCATGTGCTGTCTGCTTGAGATCTGGGTCCATGCTTCTCTTGCCAGGCAAAATTGGGGCTGGTTTTGTTTTCCTTATGTGTTTTTCACAAGAGAGCAAGTCCTGTCCACAAGTCTCTTTCAAGTGACAGAAGAACATCAACATTTTCAACTGATATTTTTGGAAAGAGGCGGAATCCTATTCTATTTGAAGAAGTACCCAAGGAATCCAGTGCTTTTCTATAGCTAAAAACTATAACTTCTTGGGTTTTCTTTACTGCTTTTCCTTATCTATCTTACCTTGGTGGCCAGATATCAATTTCCAGCCCAGCCATGGGATGCCACTGTGATCCTGGTTAAGTCACTCCCATCCTCCATTTCCTTCCTGCACAATGGAGACACTGCTTCCCCATGGAATGCTCAGGAGAACAAATTCCACTCCTCCAGTCTCCGAAGAGACTCTCTGCTAGATCTGTAATTTTGTCTGCAGGCAAGGGAGGTCATAATTCACCTGCCCACCTTCGTAAAGTGTTTTGAGACCCTCGCTTGATAAATGCTATCTCCAAAGGCTGAGGGATCTGGGGGGCAAGGAAGAAAGGAGAAGGTGAGGTTTATGATTTATTTATTAATTCCAGCCTAAGAAGAAGCCTCCTGGTGGGGAGGGGAACCAAATGGAGATTTCTTCCCATGCTGATGAAATTACTGGGATCACATTTGCAAAAATAATAAAGGGCTTGGAACATCAGTTGTCCCGGGGCTTGAGCCAGACTTAATTTTTTTTATGCGTAACTCCTAATCAGTTACTACAATCCTCAGTGGTTCTATCTTGCCCATGCTGATTTACTGGGCAATGTTAACACTGGTGCTGTAATACATATTAGTAGGGGTTGTCACTGCTCGCCAGCTTTTGAGGTAAGCTGTTTCCTAACAGAATTTCAGCTAGAGATAACACTGTGTTTCAAAGCAGATGCTTTATCTGAATGCAACTAAGGGAAAAGCACTGAACTGTTCCAGGGCTGCGGCGTGGCTGGGCCTCCTACAGCCGTTACCACTCTTCCCACGTAGCTTTGCAGGCGAAAAACGCAAAGGGAGACGTAAAGCAGAAAGGAAGCGAAAAATACGGAGCTGCGCGCCGCGCCACCCTGTGCCGGGCCGGGCCATGCTGCTCCGCGCCGCCACCGGGGGGCGCTGTTCCCACCGTCGCAGCCAGGTGCTCGGCATCAGCCACCAGGTGGCAGCACCGCCCCTCCGCCGCCTCCCGCCGGGCCGTCCCGTGTGAGACAGGTGTTGCCGCTTTGGTTACAGCGGGAGAGCCGGGAATTAAGCGTTTCTCTCATTGTATGAAATGTGACAAGCAAATACTTTTGCAAGTGAGAAAGGGAAATCACTGTAGATAAAGCTGTGGCGGGATGAGGGGCGCGGCCCAGATAGCAGTAGAGCCTGAAGCAGACCCTGAAATTTCTGAATGAAGAGATGTTCTGGGAGGTCCACGAGTGCAGAGGTCTAAATGGTCCTCTGAATAAGGGGCACAGGTAGAGTTTGGTCCTCTGAACAGAGAAAATGCTGAGAAACAGAACCATCCTATGTGCCATTGCAGCTCTTCCTAGAAATAACGTAGTAGCTGTGGCTGTGGAAGACAAGCAGACAGCCACTAGGGAGGAAGAGCACTGTGACTTCAGGTATGTAGACATGGAGAGCGCTGCCCGACATTCATTGCAGTGCCAGCATCTCTGACAGGATGGGTGGACTCATCCTAATTCACAGAGCACCATGAAAACATTCCCTGATGGTCACATCTAGTCCTGCTGTAGCCATGGCTGGTCCTGGGCACAAGCAGGACACATCAGGTGTCTTTCATAGATGAAGCTCACATCACAGGAGTAAAGGAAGCCAAATAAGAGGGGAACTGGGATTGTGATACTGTTCCATGGCTGCTGCTAAGGGATGTGAGACTAACCATAGGCTGCACACAGCAGAAGAGGTTGAGGCCAGCTCCTCTGGGCTCTGGCAAGCTCTGCTATGCTCTGTTCTCCCTCTGAGATACAGAGGCTTCCTCAGGAAGTGTGTCACGCTGTGGAAATGTCCAGATGCTCTGCACGTGCAGCAGCAGAGTACTGCAGTGCCACAAAGCAGCAGCTACGCAGTGGAATTAGCCAGAGGCCCCAGGTGGGTGTCTGAAAGCATAAATTACATGTATACAGAAAGGAGAAATACCCAGGCAGAGAATGAGACTTTCCCTGTGCCTCTTTGATGGAAACATTTTTGCCAGTTCACCTTTGGCCATAAGTGAAATGTGCCTTGCTACAATAAGCAGCTTGGTGAATAAGGCATGGCTGAGTGCACTGGTGTCACCACCTGACATTAGCCTCCAGTGGGAGGAAATAACATTGCCCATTGTCTCTACTGAGCCTTCACAAATCTTCTATGCAATGAAAGATGTAATCTATCAGCCTACCTAAAAGCCTTTCTCAAAGGTAGTTCTAGACAGTCAAATCAGACGTTGAACTCAATAGGGTACTGGAGACAGTAAAATTCAGAGTACTTTTGGACTGGAATTATCATCAGCTGCAAATGCAGCAGCAGATGAATCCTGTCCGCTGAGGGAGGAGAACAGAAGTTGAATTGTTTTTTTTTTTTTAGAAGTGCTAAGCAATTTCAGAACTGATGACGTGGTAGGGATCATCATACTGAACTCCACATCCAGACACAGGGCTCCCATTTCAGTAGTTGAAGATAAGCAGTCAGTATTGTCAGTGAATTATAGGTTATTATTGTCTTGATCTTAAACTACTTATCCGAACGAACTAGATGTGCTTTAAAATGAGTTTTCTTCTACCAGGTGTGCAAGGATCTGCAAGGTCCATGTTTATCTGTACACACCTGCACTTTGCAGTTGTCTAAAATTCAAAGTCTCCTCCTACCTATATGGTGTGTCCATGCTTCCCACACCAGAAAAATACTTACTGGTGACAATGGCTGCAGCCCAAACTGTATTATCACCAGTGGTGTTTACAGTCTTAGAGTAATTGTGAGAGATAAAGCAAGAAAGCACAAAATAATAGGTCGAGATGGCCAATGCACATGGATTTACAGACAAAATCCAGAGCTAGGAGTGATGAGTACAGCCCTCTACTACTGTCTGTTGATACTTAGAATGGTGACACAGAGCAAGGACCAACAGGACGCGACCCACTGATCTGCAGCACAGGCATGTTGTTGTGACCTAGAGCTATGAGTTTAGGCAGTAACAGCTTGTGTTTTTTACTATTGGTTTGATCCTTTTTGTGTAAGCCAACAAGCAAGGAACATGTCCACTTCTATGGGCCAGATGGGGTTTCTTGCCAAAGTACAGAGAAGCAGGCTGTGCTGCCCGAAAGGATTTATGCTCCTTCAAACACTGTATAACTATACATCTCTTCTCTGTTATGTATTTATATGCCTTGGCTGAAACACAGCAGTTTCTTCTGTAAAGATGTGAGGTTTTGCTCAGATTTCATATATTTAGTTGAAAGCATTTTGGTATATAGGGTGCTGATACACCTATATTCAGTTCTCTCTGTGTCTCTTTGGTGATAGTCATACATTGGCATCAGTTCAAAGGACAGCCAAATCCAGTGGAAGAGAAGAAACCCTTCTGCATTTCTATTAATTCCAACTGCTTTTTCTTCTTTCCCTGACTGTGTCATTCCATTCCTCTGTTGTGCAGGTTTTGGTCCCCTGAGCATCAGTGTCAGTGCATGGCAAGTGATGGGAGTGTCTTTCAAGACCAGAGGCAGTGAAAAAAGAAAAATACAGTTTTCTTTTGGCCAGAGTGAGTTGCTTCAGCTCACTGCATCACCTGAAGCCATACATACCCCTACTGCAGACTGATGGTCAAACCTTGTAGTGGCAAAGCACGTTAATCTAAGCACATGAATTGTTTTTTCCCTTTCATAGCTCACATGCTTTAAATTCAGTATGTGTATGCTACTCAGCTGGATGAGATGCTCTCCTTCAGGCTTCAGTGTGTAAAGTCCTTTTGTAGAGAGGTCCTTCTGTGGGTGTGAGACATATTGTGGTCTGTTACGAGTTGGTTTCCTCTTAAGACATTCTGAGACAATCTGTGAATTCCTTTACTTACATTTGTGTGCAGTTACCCATGCACACAGATCCACTATATTTGAAGGCTTGCCAATACAAGTGTGGGATTTACATTTCCCAGTCCTTCTGGAGATTGCAAAATGTTAAGCGTTCTCAGCAGTTCTGGAGAAAAATGACATTTTGTGGTATTACCAAAACCAGGTGTTCTTTGCCACAAAATGTCTTTTCCTTTCCTTCCCTGCAGAACTATATGTACTCAAGCGAAGCAGCAAGACAGTCCCATACCATGGCTTTGGAGATTAGTGCTCCTAAGATGAAAATCAGAAATGTGCAGTGTTAACTCCAGCATTGGAAGCCTGCTGGATTAAGCCATGGAAGCAGACAAAGAGCCACTTAGAAATGCCATGGGTGACAATAGTCTGTGGTGGGTTCATTCATCCTGGGGTAGTACTGTATGTGGGAAGAGAATGCTGACTAACAATGCCACAGCTGCTTTCACAACCCACACGCTGGTTGTGTGTAGGTCCTCTTCAGCACAACAGGGACGAGGAATGCAGAAATAGTTGTCTTTCACTCCATTGAAAACGGCTACAAAGCATTAAAGCCTGGCTGAGTGAGAAGGTCTCACCCAAGTCAGTGTGAGGATGTTAAGAGGCACAACTGTTCAGTGTAACTTTTTGGACAAGAAGGTTGTTTGTAGGTTGTTCTCTATCTGAAAGGACAACATTAACAGTGTTATGCAGTCAGAACACTGTATGTGCGATGCTTGTTCAGAGTGAGTGACTGAGAGGTTTATTTAATATAAAATTCAATACGTATGCCATTATTGCTATTTTTCTTTTTACTCATTGGCTGTAGCACTTATTACGTATGCATTCTACATGATCTTCCAGGAATTGTTTATGCCGTTTCTCATGGAGGCTTTTGAAGGCTTCCCCCATTAGTGAACAAATACCAGGAAATGCAGTTTTCTGTTTCTGCATAAACTGGTCAAGTGTGACTTGAATCTTCATACATGCCACAAAGAACAGCATTTTTTCCTGCCTATACATACATACAAACAAATACATTCACTTATATGTGTACAGACCCAATTTCTGCAGCTGCGTGTGAAAACTCTCACTAAATAAATATTCCTTGGAGAAGAAAATGATCTTTCTCCAAGATATTGTACTCTTAGGGATATTTCACTGTAAATTATTATTCTGAACAGTGCCAGATTTTAATGAGGATAATGAAATCATAAAGAAATGAATATATAGTGTAGTATCGAGCATCGTGCAGACATATGAAGATAGAATATGATCACATTCACACTTCTCTTTGTCTCTGTTCTGTACTGTTGGACCTAAAGCTGTAGGCCATTCTCATATAAGATTCACATTTAGTTTCGGGGCATGCTTTGTACACACTGCTGCAATCTCAGGCTCACTGTCTTGGGATGCTTTGACAAGCTTATCAGTTCCAATCACCTGCACAATGATGCTGCCGCAGAAAGAGGCTTTCTCCTAAATTTACTCTGTGATTATTTTTCCTTCTTCTGTACTGTGAGCTCTAAAAATAAGAATAAATGGAATTCCCAGTTTCCAAAGTCAAAGGCAGCGTGAATTGATATTGCCCACCGAAATGCAGTGAGACTAAATCAATAACATCTGCAATAAGGCATAATGAAGACAAAATTATATCTCAGCTTTCCTGAACAGCTGCGAATCTATTTTTAATGATCCTCATTTTTGGCAGCCAGCTAAACAACTTTTAAAATGTCCTAGAAAATGGATTGTTAAGTAGATCAGCAATGCAGAACACTGAGATGCCATTAATTGCAGCTTCTTCTGTGTGGTCTGTAATACTTGGCACAAAAACACCCTCAATCTATGGCTAGACTTGAAAACATATGTGGCACCCTGGGGTAGGAGGAAAAAAAAAAGTGATTTTAAATAGGTGACTTGAGAAATAATGTGGTGTGATTGCTACCACTGATTTATATTTTCTTTAGGTAGGGTTTTTAAAGAAACTCTATCTGTTTTCACAGGCTTTCCCCATCATTCAGTGATACCATTCCGTATGATGACAGCTCAGTACACTGATAACCAGGCTCCTCGGCTTGTCTTCTCAGGTTCTCAGCATGGCATCTCATTCTGGAAAGGCTAAAGGAGTCAGTTTTCTCCTGGTATTGATGGAGTTCATCAAAGCAAGGTTCACTGTGGCATTTTAAGTCTCAGTGTAATGTGTATCGTTTAAAAAATACAGAGTATACAGTGACAGTGAAGGTGGTGAAAGAGAGTGGTGAACTGAGAGGTGTATTCAGTTATTCTTTGCATTAAGTCACTCACCTAGCTGGAACAATGTCTTGCAGCAAGCCAGAAAATGGGGAGAGAAATTCCCTGGTGATGCTTTACAAGATGAATCAATGAAGTTATTATGAGACTGTGATTGCACGCTGGTTTGAACAATGCTGAAGCCCTAATCTGATGAGCATTACTCTTCCTTAAACATAGCAATGAAACTGAGTCTATATTTATCAGTTCTGTCTGGTGCAAACTTAATATTACTGATCACACTCGTCCTGCTGTTCCACAAACTGCATGCTCCTTTCCTAGTGAATGTGTGGTCCAAATGGAAGTCTCCATACTGCTCTTTGGAAGCCTCTTGGTGGCTTCTAAGTACATATATGGTTTCTTCAGCTGATCCCTTCCCCTGGAAAGACTGGGAGGGTGAGCGTGACACTATACTCACAGCAGCAGAGTTGGTGTTATGGAATGTGCTCCTTTAAGTACAAACATGCGAATGATCATCAGAAATGATCAGCAGAACTTTGGTCATCTACTGGCGATCTGTTTTAAAATAGTTGGTAATTGATCAAACAAATGAAATCTGAACTTAAGTTTCTCTCATGTACACTTGAGAGCTGTCCTTATGGCACTCTCATTTACCATCACATCTGTTCGATTTACCCAGTATCACTCTTGTAGGATTTTAAGCATCCTTTGCATTGGTGTGCTGTGAAGCACCTTTGGGTCAGTGTTCATTCCACGTGGACTTTCAGTTGCCTTATTTTGCTTGGATGACTGTTGTTTGGTTTTCAGATGGGCAACATGAAGAAATTAGTCAGTAGGTCATCTACTTTCCCTTGTAGCATGCTACCTTTTCAGCAAAAAATGACTTTGTTCCTGATTTTCATCTGTTCTGATTCCTGCCTCATGCCATGCCAGTGTTTTTCTGTTCACATTTTGAGACGTGAATTTCATGGCTGAAGGAATTCAGTGCTCCCGAAATGGTTCCTCAGTGGAAAAAGTGCTCCATGTTTGTCTTCCATATTTATCTTTGAAATCACAGCAGAATAAAAATATTCTTTGGAGGGTAGAAAGGAATATTAATCTCTTGAACTTGTTTTTCTGAATCTTCAATGCCTTTGTCTCCTCCATATCTGGATAACTAAGAGCTCTGTTTTCATGTTTGGAGAGCAGTTACTATGGTCTAAGTTGATTAAGCAGGTTAAGGAGAGACCACACAGGGCTATGTAATGAGGATTTTATTTTTACTTATTTTAAACACAAGTTTTCCACTCTTTGTCTAAGCAAAAATAGCACAAACATATATAGCTAGTTTCTGAGTGGCAAAACATCATATCTTTCCATAGATGGGGTATTTTTAATAGGCATTTAACAACTCATCTGGTTACCCAGCAATACAACCCTTCTGTCTGTCCTCCTCAAGCATTTCTTTAGGACTAGATCAGATTATTTGTTCGACTCTTCTGTGTCCCTCAGTCTGCTCCCAAGTCATTCTGAATTCAGCTTTGCCTTTGCCTTTAATTTTTCTGTTTACCACTGGCAGGATCCTCTGCAAACCTTTCCCTTTTTCTCTCCATTTGAACTTTGAGTAAACATGGCCTTGTCATTTTTAATAACTTTATTCTTGTTATAGGACATGAAAAACAAGCTCAGAAATTCCCAAATAAACATGCAATCATACAATTAGAAAGAGAATGTTTTGTGTATCAGGAGGGTGATAACTGGAGTATTTTGAAGGAGAGGACAGCAAAACTGCTTAAAGACATCAGGCTGCATATATGATATCTCACAGAGGAGCATTACAAGGTATAGTTCATGAATCAGAGGAACATCTCTTTGTCTCTGGAGAATTTTAATGAAGAGAATGAAATTCCCATCATGTCTAAACCAGAAATTAACATGCATCACTTTTTTCTTCCCATGGCTCTTACTGCCAGCTTCAGCTATTTTGAAATATTTGGGGCCAAAGCAGGAGCAAATCTCTAGAGGGAAGAAAGCTATTAACATTGCCAATAGTTCACAACACAGCTTTGTTTCTTGAAAGGCACAGATACAGCAGGAGGTGCTCTGTGTGGCTACACGATAGCTGCGCTATTTTGAAATAATGGCCCCTGGGGCCCTGAGCCTATGAACCATTTCTCACACGACCGAGAGACCCCTGGGTTGTGTCAGAGCTCCTTGCAAGAGGCAGGGATTGCTGGACACCACTCTCTCCTGCTCTGGGAGTCATCAGTAGGAAACCTACAAGACTGGTCCACATTTTGGACAACAGTGATAAAATGAATTTTACTCGGCTTTGTGGCTGGCCTGTACAGTTCAAGAGACTTTTTTGCCTCAAGGCTCAGCCTGCGTTCATGCTATCTGCTGAAGAGAAATGGTCCTTTATTCTTTTATTTTGAGAAAATCTTTTCAGACATACCTTTCCATACTGCACCCGTATCTGATGCAGTTGACAGGAGTCGGGGATTTTAGAGAAATGCAAGAGCATGCAGTTATAAAGGGTGGATAAATGCAACCTCGGCTGCAAGACCTCACATTTTTTTTTTTTTTTTTTTTTTTTTCATTTAATACACATTCCAAATCTGCTACAAACGCTATACACCAATCTAATGCAATACAGGGGAACATTGATACCAATGTACCTAGCTATTTCATATTGGAATTTTCTGCTATTTGAAACTGGCAAACTATCTCCAGTGATGTATTTGCTCTGTTTTGATGCACCAATGAAGTTAATTTCTTTAGTAAAGATAGCTGTGTGGGGCATAATTTATGTGTATGCCATATCTGCATGTTAATGACTGCGAGTTTTCTCCCCACTTGGCCCTTGAAAGCAGAACTTGTAGATTCTGTGTTCATTAGGTCAAAATTAACAATAATTTACGGTTCACTGTATGCTGGTAAACAAAGAGGAACCAGATGTGTGAGATGGGCATTACATGTGGAAGCTGGTATGTAAATTTTTCACAAAAGATATCTGAATAGGTTTTAAATAAAAATGGATGTGGAATTATAGGATCACAGAACTTGTTACTGTTCTATGGGGAAGTGGTTTCATTGAGGAGGCTCAAAACACTCAAAGCATTTAGCTTAGTTCCCTGTCCCAATCAAATGCTATAATCTCAAAAATTACTTTTCCTTACCCAAATTTTTTTAAAAAGGTCTATTTTAAATTACATATTAAATGTAATTAATAATTAAAATATTAATTTTAACTTAAAAGTCAAGTGAGACTCTACATCTGCTCTTCAATACAGATTCCACTTTCGGTTATTTCGTATAATTATTTCCTCCAATTTTAAAATATTTCCTTTTTCTGCATGAGAGACCCACATAATCAGTAAAGGAAACTAACTGAATATGTGGATGAGAGAAAATTATTAGAGGCAAAGTGGTGTCAAGTTAACTCGTGGTGCAAGTGAAATAACAGAAAGCCATTGTTCAGCTGTAGGAGGAACATGACTGTGTGTGGTAGACTACAAGTTTCCACTCTGTTAAGGAAAAAATGTGATTTTTAAATCCAAGTGTTGCTTTTCATATGGTGTACTCAAAATTTGCCTTTCATAAGAGCAAGCCAACTTTTGATATAACAGTGTTAACCTATAATCCTAATGTAAAAATCAGGTCCTTGGGTTGTACTTTGACTGCCGTGTCTGTGCTGGCAAACAAGAGATATTTGTCCTTTTACAGCAGTTTAATTTAGGACAACTGCTGAGATTTCACCTCCAAATAACATGCTTGTAACATGTCATCAAAACACCTGGCACGGCTGGAATAGCCTTGTAATCAAACACTTCATGATTTAAAACAAAATTAAAATAAAATAATTGCTGCTTAATACTGCCGAGAAGAATGTTAAGTACCATCTACCTAAAAGCTTATGTGTTGTTAAATAATTAAAAAACAGTCCAGTATATCTGTGTTCCTTCATGTTTCTACTGGCAATCCCATGGTTAAGTCAAGTAATGATTGATTTTGAGAGAATTATAGCTATTATAAACTGTAATCAGCAGAGGATGAGAATAATTACGCAGAGAAAGGGAAAATGGCTGAAACATGGCTGAGCAATATTCTGATTGATGGCAAAGTCATTTCCTGGCTGTTAATGACTGATTTTTCAACAGTCAGCACAAGCACTAACCCTGTGGGAGAAAAGGGAAAGGAATGGTCATGTAATAAAGAGAGCTACTGTCCTCAGCTTATCATTTTAATTAGGAATGGGTGAACGGGCTTGGGGAAAAAAAAACATTGTCATTCAGGACTGTCTCTGCATGACAAGGCTGCAGCGTGGGCTGAGTGCTTTTGGAATGACTCTGAGTTGGCTCTTGCTTTGCCCTGGAAGTGCCCAATTATCCTTCACCTCATTCAAGCTCCTGAACCCCTCTAAGTCCTGACAAAATGTCCTGGGAGGGCCACATTTGGTATGGGCATGAGCAGAGTGGAATGGCAGAAACAACAGAAATCCCATCCCAGCGAGACCTTGAGATGATCTAGCTGATCTGGAAAGTTCTCTGTCGATGAAAGCTTGGTTGATCTATCTCTGGAATTTTGGTACTGTGCTCCCCTTTACTCTAAGCACACCTCAGATGAACCAGAACCTTGTGTCCTGTCTGCGAGCTTCCCTCCTCGATCGCTCACATCTGCTTGCCTCCAGCCCTCCGACCTCTCTCATTCTGCTCTCAGGAGAAAGTCATGTCCCCTCCAGAAAGGCTAATTACCTGCCCCTTACCACATTTCCGTGTGCCTGCACATATGCACTCAGGGCACAGCAAGTGAGCACAGTGGGGAGCGGGATGCTGAGCAGAAAATAATCACTCTGATCTCACAAAAGCTCCCGGAGGAATGTCTGAGGGGGATGCATGTGTGTTTTCTTGTCCTAAAATAATTTTAATTTCTGTTTTATGCTGCATGAGGTCATGAAGTGGACAAGCCTTCAGAGCACTGTGCTCCAGTTGACAGCCGTGTGCTCTCTAAACTTTGACACTTCCAAATAAGAGCCTAATTTATCTTATCAGTTACAACCATAAAATAGGGTAAGTGATGGAAATGGATTAAAACCCATAAAACTGAGAGAAGCAAGACAGCCGTGATGCAGAAAGTGACAGACACTGCCCTGCAGGGTCCTGCTGACTTTGAAGAAACTTGTAGATAGTTTACTGCTGGCTCCACAAAGTGTCTCTTGTCACGGTAATGTTCCCATCAGTTTTGAGCATGCAGGGAAGCTCAAGGAACACGCTTTCTCAGATCCCTCTTCCCTGTCTTGGTACAAAGATGACATAGGTATGAGCTTTTGAGAGCCAGAAATCCTGGCTGTATACTGAAGAGTATACTTGCCTGCAGAGCTGCGACAAATGCTTCTATAAGCAATTTTCCATCTGCCTGAGAAATTATGCCATATAATGCCTAACATTTCTGGCTAATTTCAAAAGCAGCATGGAAAAACCTAGGTGGTGGATATTCAATTAATTGCAAAACTCCAAAATTTCCACTGTTTATAGTCCCTTTTCTAAAAGATGTAACGCCAGCTTGATATGAGTGCTATTTCACTGATGCTAGTGGAGTTGTACCAATCAGCGGAAGCAGTTGGAATGTAGAATGCAGTTAGCAGCTGTATCTCCTCCCAACAGCAGGTCAAATGCATCTCAGCAGTCAAAAGTAGCAGAAAAGAAGGGAGATGAGCAGAACGAATGTTAGAAACATAAAGTGTCTGTAATTTAGACTTGATAGCACAGGGATTGTTCATTAGGGACAGTAAAAGAGACAAATAAACAGACACAGAGAAAGATGAAGTACTTACAAGCAGCCTATACGGTGGAGTAATAAATCCTTCTACTGGCTCATTCAAAGGCTCACTAAAGAGATTGTGGTTTCCCTCTTCAACTTTTCAGGCATTTCTCCTGAAATCTCTGGACTACCACAGAAGCCTACAGAACACTGTCCAAAGTTGGGACTGATGATCCTCAATTTTTATCTAAGCCCATTTACTAGCAACTTAAATGTCTGTTCAACAACCGCTTTGGAGATGATGGCAAAAATTTGCATGAATGCAGGAGGTTGTAGAATTTCTCTCCCTTTATTTCTCTGTTTTTTGGTTGTTTTTTTTTTTCTTTTTTCCCCCTTCATGCTCATTTTGTGGACATGATTTCAGAGTGAAATACTGAGCAATGTGTAGGTCACAGATGACTTACCAAACCCTATGCTTTCAGTAATGTTTTAGTAGGGAAGAGGAAACATGAAGGCTAGGATTAGCATGCAGCAGTTTGCCTCCTGGTTTTATATTGGTCCAGATCTTTTCTTTCCTATTGTAGAGTATATTTGTAGTGAGCATTGCATTTGAGGAAATTATGCCTAGCTGGAAGCACACGGATAGTCCAATAGTTTTCATTTACTCTGTTTAGTAAAAAGCGTATATATCTTGTTGAATGTGTGCGGTCAGCAGGTGCCAGGCTGATGCTGCCATACATTGCAATGTTCTAGTCAAAGGGGAGGCTAAGCTACTAGAGTACCCATTTCCTATGCCATCCTTGTTATTTGCAGATGGGATGCACCTGGGTTCACCTGAGCTCTCAGCAGGCCCTCTCGTTCTTCTTAACTTAGGCAAAGCCTTTTCTCTTTGGCATTTCCCTTAGATGGTTATGCTGATTCAATCTGTTCCTTCTGCACCTGGTTCAGTGGGAAGAGGAACGAGGTTGCAGTGCCAGTGTAGCAGAATGCTGCTGTAAACCAGACTTTTAGTGAAGGCCTTGGGAAAGCAGGCAGCTACCACAGGCAGTGATTTCCACTGTGTCTTCAGCCACCTGCTTCAGCAGGAGTCATCTTAGTCGTAATCTGTGCCGTAGTTTTGACCCGACAGTTGCTTCATGTTGTAAAACTTAGGTGAGCTTTTGGCAGAAAACTTCTTGCAAACCAATTTCATCTGATAATTTCAGCTAAGGGCATAATTGGAGGCTAGAAGATAGCTGAGGCCACCAGCGGTGTTGCCAGGCATTGCCAGCTACCATGATGTTATCCAGCAACTTTCTGAGTAACGACCAGCTCCTCAAGACCCGTATGAGAAAGATACTTCTTTTTTTCCTGGGAAAAGGCAGCTTGGTGCTTGCAAATCAAGTACAAGAACAGTGAGCTTGCTGGGTTTTGTTTTCCATTTTTTCCCCTCTGGAGAGGAAATTGTGAGTCATGGTTCCAGCCATCTGAAACATAACAATGTTGATGGCCAGATCAACAAACAGCCTAGCAGAAGGCCATGAAAGGAGGGGGGGATGACAGCCAAATGTCCTTGCCTGAGCAAATGCAGCTAGCAAAACTTTGTCGTCCAAGCTCTTCGGATGCCAAATGTGTTCACTGAGTAAATAAGGCAGCTGGGTTGTTCCTTTTCAGGAAAAAGCACAGGAAAAAGATTCCTGCAGTAGGTGACAGGCAAAGAAGCTGTCAGAGGGGAATGTACTGCATCTGAAGCCCATCTTGCCAGAGATTTAACTTCACTCAATGCATTCCACTACTGCTCGAGTGTTCCTCCAGCTTGACCTGCTCTTCTCTTGCTCTTCGAGCAAGCTTCTTGCCAAGGCTTTTTCAAGAGTGCTCTCAGACACCAAACAGCAGTCTGTTCTCTGGGGCTTTTTCACCCCTTAACAGCCTTTTTGGTCATGAGTTTATCTTTCCAATGGTTCTGCACTTCAAGAACAGACATGGAAAAATGAAGTCAGGAGATAACGTGCAGTGCTGTGTAATGAGGGCACCAGCACTGAGATGTTTCTAAATTTTTTTTAGAAGTGCCAAATAAATTCTATTCCATAAAAATGTCAAGAAGCCAATTTAAAGAAAAGGGAAGAAAGTTTCACAGTGAATCACTGCTCTATATGTTCTGAAAATTTCAATAAAAATAAGCAGCTCCCCCAAAGCTGTATCCTCTTGGCAGAACAGAGCTTATAAGTAGTCTGGGGCTTTGCACAAGTCTGCGAGAGAAAATACTCGTCCTTCATTAGAAAGGTTACTAATGCATCAGACAATAGTGCTACAGAGACATACATGCTGTGTGTGTCCAGATCATGTGGAGCATGAGCACCTATCCATTGCATCATACCTGGAACTCACTGTCTCATCACAGTCAAGCTTTTATCCCACGGTTTTGTCATGATCCTGAATGTCTCTCATGTGATCCAGTCCAGCTTTATTTGATAAGCCACGTGAAAAGCCCAGCAACAACTCATGAGTCCAAAGGAAGCCTCAGTAAGTGTCACAGGATTCCATTTCACCTTTCAACCTTCATTCCCCAGGAACCATGGATGATTTAAAAAATAGTGCAGTGAGAAGAAATTAAATTCTGCTGCACTAAAGCCTCTGGAGGATTTGATTTTCTCAAATGCTTTAGTTACATAGAGGAGGAGTTAGAGTACTATGTCTGCACTTTTTATCTTGGATGGCCAACAGCAGGATTGTTACAAAAATATTTCTTACAAGTATATTTGCACAAGGAAAGCATCTAACATGGCCAAAAGAAGCTCCTTTGTAAGGCTTTGTATTACTTTCTTTTTTGTGTTAAAGTGACAAAACATATAAATTACATCTGACTTGCTGAAATTTTACATGTGCAAAAGTTGGCTGGGAAATGCACTTTATTTGAACTTTGTGGCCAATGACCAAACTAAATAAACCCAATTAATACTAATTTTTCTTACCCCTTCCCTGGTAAATAGAACTGCCTCAGGGATTTCTAATGGTAAGTTACCTCTCAGTGTCTGGTTTAACTTGGCTACTATATTGACAAGATGTGTTTGCCCTTTGAGCCTTTTTTATCTTTCTTTGTAAATTTATCATACAGCTTTAGAATCCTCATGGCATTTTATAACTTTTTTTTCACTCAGGGCATTCTGATCTTTTTTAGTTTATGTTTGGCATAAAAACAATATAATCTAGCTTGTGGAATGTGACTTAAATTTTAAATATTTGTTATGTTTAAGAGCCTTTGGGTGGTGTGTGACTTGAATTGATATTTAACAGATAAATCTGAGTTCCAAAGTAGAAAGAAGAATTTATTGCCTGTGCAATATAAAAGATGAAGCCATGCTACTGCCTCATCTCGGCATTTGCTCTAATATCTTTAAAGAGTGTTCTTTTAAAAATTAATTGTTACTTTTCTTTCAATGAAAAGTTGTTTTCTAGGATCAGTGCTATGAAGATGTGCTGACGTTTGTACTAATTATGCTGTGTGAGGTTCATTGCTAAAATAGTTCACAGAATCACAGAATGGCCGGGGTCGGAAGGGACCTCAAGGATCATGAATCTCCAACCCCCCTGCCACAGGCAGGGCCACCAACCTCCCCATTTAATACTAGACCAGGCTGCCCAGGGCCCCATCCAACTTGGCCTTGAACACCTCCATGGACGGGGCATCCACAACCTCTCCGGGCAGCCTGTTCCAGTACCTCACCACTCTCTCTGTAAAGAATTTCCCCCTGACATCCAACCTAAGTTTCCCCTCCCTCAACTTAAAACCATTTCCCCTAGTCCTGCAGTTATCAACCCTTTCAAAGAGTTGATTGCCCTCCTCTTTGTAGTCTCCCTTTATGTATTGAAATGCTGCAATGAGGTCATCCTGTAGCCTTCTTTTCTCTAGGCTGAAGGAGCCTAACTCCCTCAGCCTGTCTTCACAGGGGAGGTGCTCCAATCCCCTGATCGTCTTCGTGGCCCTCTCTGGAGTTGAGCACTCACAGATCTGAACAAAAGAATCCCTGCACTATTCCCCATTTTACTCATAGAAGTAAAAATACTCTGAGATGCTATTGCATAAAAGAAAAGGAAGATGAAGGGACAAGCTGGCAGAGAAGGAGAGAGAGGAGAAACCCCTTCACCTCTCAATCTTGTTAGTTCATGTGACGTTTGGAGCTGAGATGCACGGACACACTGCGACTTCATGGGCCAGTACTTACTGGTGTGCTCTGAACAAACTTCATCCCAATCAGGACGTAGGAGTGGTTGCAAAGATGTACTGAAGGTCACCACACCTGATAGCATCCCTTTGAGCGTGGCCAAGAGCCAAAAGCGAGGACAGGGCAGGCAAGCCATGATCCTCTGGAGAGCACTGCCCGACACCTTGCAGTTTGCTGGGATTGCTGCTTGAAAACAAGCCAAAATTTTGCCTTTTTTCTCTGTATGTGCTTTTTCTAGACTGCTAGTTCATGAAAATAGCACATAGGAGAGTGTCAGCCTGATCAAAGTTTTTTTCTTATGGGGACACATTGGTGACACTGCTCAGCTTTGCTCTAAGTGGCTGAAATAATAAACACAACAAAGCCACAAACCCACACATTCTGCCAGATCCCTTTGGCAAAATGTCTGCAGAGCTTTAAAATGCAACACAGAAATCGGGAAGCTTCTGCCTCATAGAGAGCACTCCCTCAAGCCATTGTATGCTTTGGATCCATTTAGTGATACATTCCATCCATAAAAGGGGAACTGCATTGCTGTGGAGTATGACTGCATTTTCCACTGGGGGAATGTATACTTCACCTAATAGATGTGACATGAAACCATTTTGCAGACCATCCTGTCCAAAGACTGAAGGGCATTTTTGCAAAAGGACAGAGCATCTGCAGAAGCTGTCAAGAATTGATATGCCTTTGCCTCAAGTCAAACAGTAATGTATTAGCTCTCAGCGTGATTAGGATGGACTTCTGTCTGGAACATTAAAATTGGTTCTGAATGAAAATTGCTCTTCAGAAGTTACTCTTCGTTAATGATATTATTATTATTTTATTTTAATGTAATTAGGGTCATGTTCTTAAATAATAATAGTCATTGTTACAGTTTTCTCGTCAGCATAGCATTACATTTAGCGATCTTAATAATGGCACAAAAGAGTTGAGAATCTCACCTGCCATGAGTACAACCTTCTGTTTCCTCATAATTTGGTTGTGCTTGAAACAGAAATTGTCCTTGAGGTGCCTCAGAAATGTGCTATCTTGATCATTATAATTACCTGAGACTGAAATGCCATCTGGTTAAAATCAAGCCTTCTTATGTGCCTTACCTCCTTCTTCAAAATGTAACCCCACTTCTCACCCTGAAAAATTAGAACAGTTGACATGTTTAAGCAGTTTTCTGTTCTTACAGTTTAACAAATTGGTTTTTAATAGCTGCACTGGGCAATGAACTATCTGAGTCGAGCCATGGTGACCATTCCTATGCAGTGCTGGGCTGTTGGCTAATGAATCTCTGTTCCAAGGACTTTGAGAGGCAGGAAGAAGCACATCAGGCAGGGCCAGGGGGACGTGCTTGGTATGTTTTAATGCCTTGAAAGGACAGCACAGTGGGATGTAATGGAAAAACTGGCCTCTCTGTCTTGAGAAATAGAGATGCCACAAGTGCTAAAAAAAAAGCTCCCTATGTGCCCTCTCACTCTCTAGTAATGTAGTAATGCTGCAAGAAACAGTCTAGCCTTCAATTTAATTTCACTCAATCATGCATTTTTTACCCATGACATCACCCTGAAGTGATTATAAAATTATAGCTGGGATGCGAACTCAAGCAGAAGCTTATAGACTTTTCAGTGTGTCATAATGAGCAAGAGATGTGGTGACTTGTGTCATCTATCAGTCTGATTCCCTGTGCATATTTGTGTCTCGTGCTCTGCTCTGGTTAACTGTTCTCCAAGCTGCTCTGCAACAGGTCTGACAAAAAGGGGGTCACAGCCATGTGAGTGAGTCTGGGCAGGCAGGTGAGTAAGGGGTAACACATTTGTGTGATCGACCTTCTGAGGTACCATAGTAGCCCAGATGAGCATGGATCAGCGATGAGTTCACCTGCAGACCTGTAGTGAAACTAAGTTCCCTACAACTCCATTAGCCCCATCATAAATTAAAAGAACAACAAAAAAAAACACTTTTCATTTTCCCAAAGGGAAAAGATTAGGCAATGAAAAAAAAATAAATTAAAATCAACAAACCAACAGAATTCTCCGTGCTGTAATAACAACTTTGTTCCCAACAATACAGCATGGACTTGGGGATCAGCTTTCAGAGCACGACACTACTTTCAGAAATGTCTAGTCATGATTTTGTCATAACTCCCCATCTTGTAAAAATGCTTAATTTCTGTTCTAGCAGAGTATCTCTTCTTGCAGAAATAGAGAGATTTGTGCATTTATCCTCTACAGAAGTCATAATGCTACTGGAGTTTACAGACAGGTGCTCCAAATACCTGCCTCCAAATCTCATTCACTGCAAAGTTCAGTGTCATCTGGTAGCAGAAGATATTAATCACCACTGAGAAGAGCAGGCTAACATTTCTAAGCCAGGAATGGCTTGTATCTCCTTCCCAAATAGCTTACCCTAACAGTTCTTTTTATTGAGATTGATTCCCCATATTTTGCTAGTTTAGGGAATATAGTCCATTTATATTATCTTGTATTGTAAACCTAATAATTGACATTGTTATTGTAGTTACTTTATGAGCCAATTTCTTAGTACCCGAGGGTGTTTTTATTGCTACCCTTTTGGCCTTTACTTTAGAGTACTGAAAACATATGCAGTGGTGAGGAAGTGTTTTTACACACTTTGTACCAAAATTCATTGACTGATCAGTATTATTTCTTTGTTTATATCACCCTTGTGTTTTCTGTTATTCTGATTCTGGCTAGAATAGCTACCCATGTGTGTTGGTGGGCAGACTGTGTATTGCTGTAATTTAATATCATGCCCTCCATATTCCTTACGTGAAACAGAATAGCTAAAATGTCCTGCTCTTCTCATGTTTGGTGACAGGGACCTTACACAATAGCTTGTGAGGGCACAAGGTTGGCCATTGCTCCTGCTCTCAATCTGGTGAGATTTCCTGTGTGGTAAATATTCCCCTGAGAACTGTTACTTCTTGTGGAGTGGAGTAAATATGTCAATAGAGAACCAATGGAGAACCATGAATGAGCAAGGATTATTATATAATGCTCTGCTTCTTACTCTTTGGTTTCTATTTAGCATCATTTAGTGCCTGCAAAACATGATATCCGTAATTTTGGTTTGACAATAAGCTATCAGAACACATCACGACTTTTCCTTTGGGCTGAATCATGGACAGATGCATATAAACATTTGTATCTTCGATATGTAATGGAAGGTGACTCACTTATAGGAGGAAATTCTCATCCACAGAACTGGGAGCTGTCAACAAGGCATAGTGACATAAAGTTGTCTTCACTTTCAGTTTTGATTGTAAGCCTATGGCCTGGTGGCATCCGTACAGCTAGGTTTACTCTAAAGTTGTCCTAAAACAGATGATCTAACAGAGACTGACACATACCTTCATAATTGCCAATTAGTGCAGGATAGTATGAAATATGAGCCAATTGTCTGGGCCCCGAGGCTTCTCTAGCAACAGAATTGATGGTGCCAGTCAGAAAAGTCTGCAGATTGGAGTGCCAGGAGGAGCCACAAGATCTCTGAGTCTGACTTCTTGAATCACATGGGACATAACTTTTGCCCTGTTATTTCTATCTTCATAATTCTATCTTCCTTCTCACAGACAAATGATTAGGCAAGAAGACAGAAAAAAGTGGATATAGTGTTCAAAGATAAAAAACCCAGCTACAGTCTTTTGTGTAACAACACAAGAGCATGTGTTGTTGGTCTCCATATACAAGTCCCAAAGCCCAGTGGAGCAGCCCACTAGGTACATTTAGGCAGGTTTCTTTAATTCACATGTAGACACTGTTGGTCTGTAATGAAAATAGCCTGTCAAGAGTGTATCTAAACCCTGATAATGTCAAGAAATAATTGTCTGTGATGAGGTTTCATATGGAGTCCTTAATTCCTTAGATAAAGTAATAAAATCCAAATTACTCTGTTTTTAAACATGGCTATTTCTTTGCTTAAGGCATATGTATTTAAAAGTTCACACATTTCCTCCATTTTTTTTCTTAAAGAACATAAAAGTGGCTTTAATGGGATCTACATGGCACTTCTTGAAGGGCCAAAAATAAGGATTTTATTTTAGGTTTAATTTGATTACTCAGAAAATATTTTTCCGTAATAGAGTCTTTATTTATAATTTCCTTTTCATTGGTTTTAAACTACTCTGCCATCAACAGTATGCACTCTTTGTTCTTGTCTAAAAGGAGGCCTTCTGTTCTCATTCTTACAATCTGAATCCTCAATTGTTTTTTGCAAAGGCATCACTGAGAAGAAAGAAATATTTTATCTTTATTGGAATATCCTGAGGGAGATGCCCATCTTTCAGTGTGCTGATAGGTGACAACTTTTCTCACCTATAGAGAACAACCTTTCATATGCAAGCTCTAATACAAGGTGATATAATGCTATAATGCAAGCTTCCCAGGGGAATAATCCATTTCCATTTGTAATTTTCAGTTAAATCACTAAGTTTTTCCCTGTAAGCTTTCCTGTGCCTACACAACCACTCTACCATCAAGTGATAGCTAGTGGACAAGAGGAGGACATGGTGAGCTTGGCTGTTCTGCTGAAGCACAGATGCCTGATGTCATTTGAAATGCCCCGTGGTAACTGAAATATGCACATGGGACTGGCAGATACAGCACAAGACCTATGGGAGACTTGTGATCTTCTCCAAGGCAGATTGGATACGCTGGGATGTCTCAAATGATACAAGCTGCCAGTATTCATTCAGTGAAAGAAACCCGCTTTGTCTAAAACTTAAAGCTCTCTCTTTCCCCTCTCTGGACACAGCCGCAATCCCACGAGCCCAGACAGTGCCTTGAAAATGAATAAGACTGTAACACCAGAATTCATCATCTCTTTTTATTGGCATTTTTAACATCCAGACCTAAAACTGCAAGTGACAAGGAGACAACGGCTAAGCATAATATCAACATTTTGTTAACTGTGTTTGCAAAAGCAATGAGCCCCCTTCACCCCTTGCCCTCACTGCTGGAGCAGGAACTCCCTGGTGGCTGCAGCAGCCTGCATGGATGGGGGAAATAATCTTGCTGTGGCAGGAGCACGGCATCAGCCTCCTCTCTCCCTCAGCTTCTCAAGGGCAACCTGGGGGCAAGCAGGGCCTCTTGGGCTCCTACTGCTTGTGCAGCTGCCACTGCTGTCCGCTAGCTGCTCCCTAAAGTGTCAGATGCTGCCAGTGCTTGGAAATACTGCACTTTGCAAACTCTTCCCTCCTACCCTGATGTTTTCTGTTTGTGTTTGAACTGTATTGGCAGCTACTAAGTGTCCATGCTTTTGGTGAGCTGAAGGCTTTCTCTTATGGATGTAGGAATGGTGATGCTTGGATGGGTTGCCACTGAGATGTCAGTGTCTCTTCCCAACAGGCAAAGCAGGAACATTGGAAATCACTTATGCTGCACAGGGGAATTCAGCCCTAGCTTCTCTGTGGCTGTGATGAGAATATGTTGGTGCAGGATGCTGTTGAATTCTTAGTAAGCTAAGGGTATGACCGACAAACTCCAGTGCCAGAAGAAGACCAGCTGGACCAGAGAGCATGGAGCCAATAGAAGGCTGTTCTATGTTCTACCACTGCATGCAACACTGGAGCACATTGGTTTGTGCTCTACCTTTCTGCCAGGTAGAGCAGATGTGTACTGATACGCTCTTCTGAGTAATGGTAGGGCGTGATGAAGTTTGAAGAAGTGCATGTAGAATAGAAATAATGGGAATAGAAATAATGGGAAAGTAAGAAAACTTACTGGCATCGTCCTTGGGTTTTGTTAAGTTTACACTTTCACCTTTCCAGTTGGCCAAACTGCTGTGGTAACTAATATCATGAAAAAAATGGTTGGGTTTGATGTAATGCTGGGGTTTTGGCCTTAATGTACAGTCTTGGCTTATCTAACTATTTGTATGGGGTCTTGCAAATCCCTAACAGATTGATGCCTCTTCAAAGCCATCTGGAAGATCTACCCACTCTTTTTTCCCTGCGCTTATAATTGGAACTGCTGGCTGCCCTCTGTATCAGAGCAGTACAAAGGCTGAGAAAACAGAGAGGTCTTACACTAAACCATTTGAAAGGGCAGCAGGAGACGTCATCCATTTTGTGTATAGATATGTTTAGATAGATGTGGTAAGCCATGAGAAGTGGATGCCTTGACAGGTTACTTTTCAAAGACTGCTGATTTGCAGTGACCTCTGACTGCTCTCAAAACAGCTGAATTCTGCAGACTCTGGTAATCTGAGATAGAAACTGTTTTGAAGTCGGCTGGGTGTAAAGAGTCTGTTGCTGCCCTGGGTGTCTCAGTATCACAAGGAAAAGGAGAGCTGGGGAAAAGGGCACTGTTGCTGGAAAGTCCCTTGTGCGGTTCTGTGTGGGACAACTTTTCACAACACAATGCTGGTGTGAAAACCACATACCTATGTGCTCAGGTGTTGTCAGTCCTCCCAAACCATCTAACATCTTCCAAATGTGTGTAAAAATGTCCTGTTCCCTGCTGTGTGCTGGAGGATCCTCATATAGATATATTTAACCCACAGAAGAGGAGGCTCAGGGGAGACCTTACTGCTCTCTACAACTGCCTGAAAGGAGGTTGCAGCAAGGTGGGGGTTGGCCTCTTCTCCCAGGTAACAGCAATAGGACTATTATGACTATAATGACTTTAAGCTGCAATAGGGGAGATTGAGGTTGTTAGGAAAAATTTCTTCTCAGCAAGAGTGTTTGGGCACTGGCACAGGCTGCCTGGGGAGATGGTGGAGTCCCTGTCCCTGGAGGTGTTCAAGAAATGTGGAGATGTGGCAATGAGGGACATGTTTAGTGGGGTGTATTGGTGATTGGACAAAACGATTTTAGTGATCTTTTCCACCTCAATGATTCTATGATTCTATATTCCTGGGACAAGGAGGCTACAACAACAGTGTGAAACAGGGGGCAGCTGGGCTGGGCAGCATCATGCAACATCTCAGCTGTTGGCTGGGCTGTGCACAGATAGAGCCAAATCCCACAAGTCTATGACCAAAGTGGGTCCTGCAAGGTTTTGCAAAGGCTTGATAAATGGGGCAGATTTAGGGCAAGTTTGTACAAAATGTCTGACTGTGAAAGAGGGGCAAAGTTTAGCCACATGTGCCAGAGCATCATCCTGCGAAAGCTCTTTGGCTGAATGGCTGCAAGGTTCTCATTTTTAATGTAGGCAGAAGTTATATGTTCAAATAATAATTTCAATTTCTAAGACTGTCCCATCATTTCAAAGGTCTTAACATTGCTTTCTGATTCATTTGGAGTGACATTACCACTGTATATTATTTTCATATGTCAGTAGTTCTACAGAAAAATGCTTAAGTGCCTAAATGAACCAAAAAGGATGACCATTAACGAAGCATCATGAGCAGTCTCAGATGATTAAAGGCCCCATTGCAACTGGACAAATGTTATCTCAGCAACAGTTGCTGTGCCTGGCTCAACTAAACAATCTCTCGACAATCCAGTTTCGGATGTGGACTTCTAATTGGTGTGATTCAGCACAACACATTGGCTTTCCCAGCTGCTCTGATGTAGGGTTCTGGCCCATACCACCCATGGTTTTATATACAGATCTGTATTTTCTTCTGCAGTAAGATCAGAATCATCTACAGCCATGTTTCAACAATACTTTGAACACTGACATTGAATTGAATGCAAAATGCTGCTTGAGTACATTAATATTGCTTTCCCTTGTTAGTCTAGAAATTATGTCAACATTAGATTTTAAAGTTAAGGCAAAGATATTTTTAGAAAAAAAATAACTGCACTGGGAATTTTCTTTGGCTTAAATTTATTCCCCATTAATTTGGGAGGAAATATATGTTTTTTCAACACTGCTTTTGTGCACACATAATACAGATCAGATTTTAATATTCCCTACGTTTATTGAGAACATAGTTCAAAGATTTGAGTGGATTTCTAACTGAGTTGCCTACATCTTTTATATATATATATATATATATATGTATATGTATATGTATGTATGTATGTATATAGACATACATTAGCTATCGACAAGTTGAAAAGAATGTTTATTCAAATAAAGGTCACTTCTTTCATTCTGTTTCTGGAGCTGAAAAAGAAAAAGAATTCCAATTTTTAAAAAATAATGTGAATTCATTGCTGGCCTTCGAGGGGCGGTTTTAGTAAGCATATGGGGTTTATTCACATTTTGAAAGCAGCTGCTTTTATTACCTGAAAAGTACACATGAAACACTGGGATTTGGGCTGCTTTCTGTAGACAAAAGAAGAAAAAATCCTTATGGCTTTTAAAATATTTCTTTTTTCTTCTGGTGATTTATCATATTATAAAAGTATCATCAACATTTAATCCTCACATTCTCCAGTGTATAACAAACATACGTGTTTGTTATTACAGACCAAACAAACACGCACCTTCACAGCCGTGATGCTCCGCAGAAAGAAACATATGGAGATACGCAAGACTTGTTAATTTGCTCTCAAAAGGATACAGATAAAAGCAGATGCTGGGGGGGCAATAAATTATACTTTTTGTACATTTTCTATAGTGGGTTTTTTCTGTAACCCTCCTAGTTGACACAGAATTTCCTTTGCAGCATTATTTATCGCCAGCGACGTTGCTAAGCTGCCTGGGAGGGCAAATGGAAAACTTTGTGAAGTACACTTGGAGAGGGCTCTTTTAAACCAGATGATTTGTGAGTACGTCTTGGAGAGCAGGGAGTATATTTTAGATATGTTAGCTGTCTTGTAGTGGGCTTTTATGCAGTGAATGAGAGACTCTGGAAAATGTTCCTTATATAGGGAGTGTTACCAAGATAAATTTGAGTTTCTCACCAGTACAGGGGCTGTCATGTTTTCAGCATGAAGGAAGATCTTCGGCTTCTCTGCTTAAAGGCTACATCAATACTGGAAATGCTGGAAAACAACTGTTAATTTTGGGTTCGCTTCTTATAAGAGATTAACTTTGAGAGACCACCCACACCTCTCTTCAGATATCCAGCCACATGCTGGAGCACTGGAGGCATCGGAAACCATTAGTCACTTGTGGACATTTTAGGGCTTGAATGACTGGCACTGAGAGATTTTAATGGGAACTACCTCTAAGCCGGGTCTGATGGAAGTACTCACACCTACTGCTGCCTCGTGCCAGCTGTGGCATCACTTGGCATCAGAGAAAAGGTTTGTCTGTGGTGTGGCACTGCTGACCCACTGGTGCTGGCTGCCTCCTTAGTTTCACACTCTGGATTTTGGGGTTTGAACCTTTATCACATCTTCTGTTTGTCTTTTTGGAAGTGTATATTAAATGCTGCTTTAACACAGTGGTGGCAAGTTGGTGGTTTTGCCTTTTTTTTTGTGTTTTTCTTTTCAACTGTTCTTTCTTGAAATAAGGTCACTTTTAAATACACATATACGCACGCACAGTTCTGTGCACAGTGTAATTTTTAATATAAAGTGACCATTTGTATTTGAGCATCTGCAGCCAGCAAGAATCTAATGAAAACTGGCAGTGTGTTTTTTTATGCATTGGTGATCACAGCACTGAGATCAGTTGTACCCCAGCAAATCTGAACAAAAGTGTTCTGTGCATCTGGGTGAGTGTAAAGAATAGGTTTTGCAATAGTAATACATCTGCAGAAAAACAAATAGTAGGATAACAAAGAAAATGCCTAAGAAAAGCTATGGAAGCAGCTTTCTGGGAAGACTTGGCTGGCAGGAGGCAGAGATCTGCTAACATACGAGCAGAGGAGCCCTGTTTCTGTGTTGTCAGCCCTGTTTCTGTGTTGTCAAAGAGTGGCTGTGCAGCCAATGAGGGGCAGAAAATGGGAAATGCACGTGTGGGTCTGAGAGCACAATCGGGACCTGTCTGCCTTGAGAAGGGAAGGTCCTGACTTGTTCTCAGCTACACCTTATGAATCACATCTATCTAGATTTAACCGAAATCTAAAAGCTTATGTTGCATTTGGATAATTTTTTGGTTTTCTAAAATGCATGGTGTGCACCTTTCATGCTAAGGCATATTTTGCAGTGCTCAGGAATGCCAAGATGGTATGCAGCTCCTTTCTGCAGGAACTAAGGGCACCTCAGCAAACACTGCAGCAGGAAAGGTGAGCAGTGCTATGGTGAACAGGTGAACATGTGAACAAAAATCTTTCCCAGAGCCTTGCAACACTCATGTTGATGGGAGGTTCATTGCTGACCTCAGTACCAGAAGTTTTAACTGCTAATATTGCCCTTAGAACCGATGCAGTCTGATGCAAGAGGTCCACTTTTTGTACTGGTGGGAAGGCACTGGAGAGGCTTAACACTTGATCAAGGAGAGGTCAAGTGTTTTGTTCCAGTTTTGTTCATTTTATCTCTGCTTTCAATTTTGTACGTGGAGGTTGGGGAGAGGAGGGAACAAAATCAACATAACATTTGACTTGGACAACACATTGAATGACTGTTAGGTAACATATTGGTTTTGTGAAAATTATAGAGACAATCATACATAAGTTTAGGGTGGAAGAGACCTGTATAAGTCCCTTGCTAGTCCAACCCTATACTCAAAGCACTCAAATAAACTGAAAACAAATATTACCATGACAGGTCATCCAGAAATAAGATGGAATACCTACCTGTGATTGTAGACTTACAGTGGAATTGCAAATTTGGCCCAAGAATACTCATAAGTACATTCAGAAGTTACTCTTTGAGGCAGTATTTCCGCGTTTGTTAGGTGCAGAGTACTCCTGTAAGCATTGGAGCCAGCTGGTTACCCTGACAGACACTGACAGCAGAAGAGGTCCTACCAACACGATCTGTGGGGCAGAGCCAGAGAGCACACCAGGGGCAGGACAGACATGACACAATCTGAGTGTGTTGTTTGGACTGACTTTGTTTTTGGTGGAGAAAGAAAACTGCTTCCACAAAGTAAGTCACTTATGTCAAAGACTGGCACCTATAGAAGATGAGCCAAGCTGGCACCTAGACTTGCTTCTCCTCTTCTGACTGTGGAGGGCATTAAATAACTGGTTCAGAATAGATACCTAATCTTTATGAGGCTGAAGTCCAAGGGATGAATCCTGCCTTTTAGGCTTAAAGAGACGTTGAAGAAAGTTTTATCTTTCTCAGGGCAGCTGTGGATGGGGAATGAGACAGTGGACTTTGGAGTAATTCTCCCAGAAATGTGCAAAGCTGCAAAATTTCAGAACTTATTTGGGAATCCTCAGCCATCAATAACACAGGCAATAGCGAAATAACAGCAGGACGTTTTACTTTTAAACGCTTCTCATAAAAATGAAGGGAGCAGATTGTTTATATTAACCTTTCTGGGAAATGCAATCAAATTGTCCTTGAAAAATGTTAAAGAAGAAAAACACAAGCATGACTTTCAATAGCCCTTAACAATCTGTGAACCGGCCCGTTGCTAACTGTCACACACAATGTACATTTTGTTTAGTGATTTCTGTTACACTGCCACTCTCTATGAAAATGTTTAAAAGAATAATTCAAGCTGCATGATCCCAGGTGCATAAACACGCTCTCCTCAAACCAGCAGAGAAACTGCCGAGTCTAGCAGGATTGTCAGACCCACGGGTCAATTCAGGGACTAAGAAAATCATTTCCTATTTCCCTTCATGGATTTGGTGCATGCTGGGATCGGCCAGTCTAGAAAAATAGAAAGAAGCTGTGTCTTCTGCAACAAAAACAGAGCTGGGAAATGAAAGATGCCTCGAACCCTGGCCAATTCTGCCAAAGCAGGATGGGGAAAATGCTCAGTCCCTCCCAGCCGAGGCTCACAGCAGTTGTTTCTACCGCACTGTCTGTTCTGCAGAGCCATGTCCTGCTTTGCTGACAAGGGCAGGAGTGGGACTCTGGCCCTGCTCTGGGTGGTGGTGGTTAAAAGCTCACAGCCAGACTGGAAACTTCATCTGAAGTCCTTGTGCTCTTGGCTCCTGCACTGCTTTTTTCATGGCTCTTAACTGCTCTTCAGAAGCCTTGAAAGGCACCCAACCTTTCCAATGCCAAAGCAAGTAGGCTTAAGTGGAATTGCAAGTCTTAGAGCACTGCTCAGTGCCCTCATAGGAATGTATGTTTTTTCCTTTGACTGAAGCTTGGGGCTTCCCTTCTTAAGTGGGAGAAGTCTAAACAGGTCCCATTTGGACATTTTTGATAATGTTCAGGTGAGGTTATGGACAATCCTGCAGCACATAAAACTGGCCATTGTTGATCTCTGCCATATCATATTATATAATCTCTAAAATTCTTGATCTTTTCCTCATTCTTCCTCTGGTTTTTTTGTTGTTGTTGTTGTTTGTTTGTTTGTTTGTTTTTCATGGCCAGTCTTCTTGCTCCTTGCCTTGCAGAGGCTTGGATATGCGAAGAAGTGAACAGTAGGAAAGTGTGGAAAATGCACAACTTGCAGTGATCCCTCAGTGAGGGTCAGAAGGGAAATCTGTAGCAAATCACAGTTTCATTTTTCCTTTTAATGCTCTGCAAAATGAGATATGAAGGGTAGAAAAAAAGAAATGCCAAAACTAAGCAAAATTTTATATGTATATTATATCAAACACAGTAGCAAAGTCAGCAAGAGAGAAAATACACTACAAAAAGAGCAACTCATGAACCTAAGTAAAATGCTTCGATTTCAAAAATTCTGCAATGGAAAGGTTTCAGTTTTCCTTCATCTTGAGTGTTGTTTGTCCATCTCCTTGCAGTTCAATGCCGAACTCCAATTCAAATAGCACATAACCTCTTGGAAACCAGACACTCTCAGGAGAAGGAAAGAAATGCTGTGGTCTTTCATGAATGTTTGCATCATTGAGAAGGCCACAGAATGAAAGTATTTCCTGTGTGTAACATATAATCCATTCAAAATGAGATAAAACAGTTTCTTGTACGAATTAACAGGATACTTTTGGTTTCTACAGTATCCATGCTATTATGATTTTAATATAATCAAAAACTGCTTAAGCTTGAAGCATATTAGTGAGGATAAAATGAAACACGTTTGCAGAAATTGACCTATTTCAGATCAGCAAACGGAAAGCAGAGGAAACAAGTTTATCTGTTGCGTCTACTGTCCTCATCTGCTTTACACTGGCAAAACACAAACGTTGGAAAAGCAGCTTGGAAAACATTAAACATTTCCCCATAGAAATACTTGACTGTTATGGGAAAAATCCCAAACCAGAGATTTATGGCTTGAATCCTCCTATCTGGAAATACTCAGGCTGGTGATATGTGAACTACAGGGGGTTTACATCTGTATTATCTTTTCAGAATATGCTTCCTGCAAGACCACATCTTCTATGGCATAATGGGAACGCTCAGTGAGATGGGGTAGGCAGAACATGGGACACAGACATGTAGTGAAATGCTGCATGCATACAAGGGTCTCACCAAAACACAAGTAATATGGCAGTTCAGGGACATATTTAATGGCAGAAATATTTATTTCCTTGCTTGTTGGCCAACATCTGATTTTATTTTCAGTTTTAATTAATGAATAGTCCAACTTAAAAAGGAATCAATTTTTTCTGTAAAATACCCTCTCTGCTGAGCATCACATTTTCCTTTTCAGAACTCCTAGAAGTACAGTTTACAAGCTTTACTTCTCTCTCCATTTCACGTGCCTTTTAACACTAGCGATATTACACTGCTGGGGATCTGATCTGATCTGTTCATGCTGTGGCAAAAATTGGTAGGATCCACATAGAATTGATAATCCGTTTCTTGATTGGTTTGCTTGTTTTCCCAAAACTAATTTTTCTTCTGAATTTTGGAAGAGCAGGAGCAGATTGGATTTGGGCTCCACTTGATCTAACCAAGAAGCCTTGGATTTTGATCCACACTCTTGATAAGAAAGAAAAGAAAAAGAAGCCAGCTTTGGGATGAGTACCTCCCCAGTTTACAGTGATCCAGCTCAGTGCTCTGCTTCAGCACAGGAGCGAACCACAAATGCTTGAGCTGCAAAAAGCTTTCTTAAAAACAAAGAAAACAGACACTCAGGCATGATGAAAACTACTCCAGTTGTCTTAGAAAGAAAGGGCTTTGTGGCCCCAAGGGATACTTGTGGATTTATTCTAAACCTTTATCAACTTGTTCTGCATGATTTAGCTGCAGTGGAAGCCTGATGCTGCTGCACAGCCTATTACACCTACCTAAAGTGACTCTAGCACAGATAATATACTGCAACAATCATATTTTTCACAGAGTTTTACAGCTGTTGACAGCCACTGGATTGCAGGCTGTTGCCCTGACCCCATGTCATCTTAGTGCTGCCATCACACATAGCAGTAACCTGCTCTGTAGTGCTTTTGTGTGCATATGATCGAGAGCAATGAGTGGTGGGAGGTGCATTGGTGTAACATGAACACAATCTCGGATTAATGATATTCTTGACTTCCACAGTTAGTCCTTTACAATTTATGATGATTTTGATTTATCTCCCATCTTTGTGCTTACTTTGGGGTTCCTGGCTACACCTTCAGGAGAAAAAAAAACTATGCAGAAAGAAATGTTGAGTTTTTCTCTTACTAATTTCTGTCACAAAATGGAACTGAGAGAGAAAAATCAGTAGCTTTCAAACACTATTATCTTGCTAGCGATAGCTCTCGTCACATGACAGTTCTCAAACTGATAAGGTGTTCCAAACAGCCAAAAGAGGTTTTTCAGTGCCCAAGCTCTGTCTCTTCAGCTTGCAAATGTTTTCAAACATAATTTCATGCCTGCTTTCTGACAGCTCATTAAACAAAGGCCTCTTGGTACATATAGTGCCCATCTTCCTGCTGAGAATGTAACATATTTATGGTGTTTGCAGATTGCTGGCTGTTTGCTCTCCTGCTTCGCAGTGTCCTGCCTGCCAAATGCTTATCAGTGTAGCAGAGGTGACAGTCTTCCCCATTTGTGTAGGTAGCAATGGTCTTGTGTTTGACCCACGGAGGCAAGAAGCAATATGATTAGAAGAAGCTCTGCAAGCAATAGATAAAAGCAATCACGCAGGGAGAGACAGTGAGGAAGAGCTCAGGGGAGGAGGCTGATGTTGTGGAAGCTGATAGCTTGCATTCAGGGAAAGTGCTGGCAGTTAGTTAGCGAGACAGCTGGTTACATTCAGACCTTGTGGGATTTCAGCTTCAGACAAAGCAAACAACGATTCGAGAGCCCTGAGAAGCTATCTGGAATGACGTACAAGGGCAATCAAAGCTGCTCACTTCTAATTATCTGCCTCTCTCCTGCCATTAAACTATCATTATTATACATTCAAACCAATAAAGTTTAGTGAATTTAGCACCTTCTATTTTCTTTAAAAGCTGGTGCCAAAACTCTGTTTCCCTTCCTAATGGAACAGATGAAGACATCTTTAAGCCAGCCGCTACCATTCATCCATCTGTCCTCTGAGGGCAGCAGGGGACGAGGAGCAGGTTTCTGCCTGTACCACCACCAGCAGCTGAAGTATCTGTTCCACTTCACCAGAGTAACAAAAGAGCTAATTGGGTTTTGTTTTTTAGAGTTTTATTTTCTTTTTAACTTCTTGTCAAACCTATCACCAGTCAGTATCAAAAGAAAATGCAGTGGCAGCTCTGTTCAGCTGCCAAAACCTAATCAACACAGAGGAGCTTTCGAGTGGCTGTCAGGCAGGATTATGATATTAATCCTAACTATGTGCATGTTCCAGGAAAAGGAGAATCACTTTAACTAAAAGTCAGAGGGTGACAGGTAATGAAGGACAAATATTTTACAGCTCAAAGGATGTTTCTGTCCCCACATTAGGTGAGCTGTCTAATTACAGCTGAGAGCAGCAGCACCTGTGCATGTTTGCTGCTATCTAACCACATCTCATACAAATAAACAGGTACCGAGTCACCCCCAGCACAAACATAAGGTTTCAAGAAACATTCAAGCCACGAGGGAGCAATGTTTGTAATTTAGTAGGCAGCTCTTCCTGCTCTGAGTCAGTAGTGAATCAAGAGTTTTAGGACCTTCCTCTGCCATGGAGGGTCACTTTGGGATTGGACACAAATTCAAGGCACCACATAGTTTTTGCCATTAGTGACAAGGTGGCATTATTTATAGTATCAGTCAAGCTGAATGCTAGGTCTGACTCCCAAATGGAAAGATGGGTAACATGACTGGCTTGGCTGCAGATAAAATAATATGGGTAACATTCCTGGCTTGACTGCAGATAAAATAAGATGGGCTGGGATTCATCAGAGTAAATGCATCCTAAGTTGGACATCTGAAACAGAACAGAGGAATCATAGCCTATGTTTCTGAATATTGTGCCACTTCTTTCCATGTCTAAAGTTAGATAAGCTGAATCCCATCCGCAAGGACTCCAAGCCCAGTATTCCAAGACAGGGATATCAACTTCTGCCTAACAAGTCCTGATGTACTGACAGCCTTAACGCTACAGTGATGCAAGTTTTATTGCCTCCCCGTCCTGTCTATTAAGTGCTAAGCATCAGTGCTAGCCAGACACCATTTGCTTTCCCTAAATAAATTCTGGAGATAGAATCTTTCTTTTTTTTTTTTTTGTTTTTTTTTTCATGGGTGCTCACAGTATATTATCTGGAGAGGAGCATTTCTTATCTCAACAAAACTGTTTACAGAAGGAAACAATCTTCCTGCATGTGAACTTCCTCCTCACATTTCAGGAAGGAAGATTTTCAGATTACCTCACTAACAAATCCTCAAAGTTGAGGATGAATCTATAATAATTGTGGTTTTCAGCTACTGTGCAAGACATAGGGAGGATTTGTTGCTCAAGTATCACAGAAAGCCTGGAAGAATGTCCTAGAGAAGTACTGTGATGCAGTACTGTGCAAAGCCAGTAAAATGGCTTTGGCTCACAAGGAGTCTTAAAACAATACTCTTGTTTTAAAGACATTAAATCTTACAGAATTTTCTCCATCTACAGACTGTGGTGCATCATGAATCCCAGTTTCTTTTGCAGGACCAAGTAGGGAGGGTCTATTTTTAACATCTGGCCCAGGATCCTTTCTAGAGCGCTCTGAGTTGTCACTGAACTAAAGGTAAAGAAAATTTGTTATTTTAGTGTATGTTTTTCCCTGTGTAATGCGCTACTACATCGGTCAATTTTGTTCTCTGTAATACATCAAAGCAATGGGAGTGCATTAGGAACCAAATGAGGGTCTTGGCCTCTCATCTTCGTTTTATCTCCCCCAATAATAATGAAGCTGGGTTACTTCCTAGAAAATAACAAATTGATATAAACAGCACTGGTTTGCCAGCTACTGTCATTGCTGATGGATAGTACTACAGCCTGAATGGGTTGTCCACACAGCTATTTGTCAGCACTGTCTGTGAGGAGCTCTGTGATAACACACTGTGCTAAATTCACTCTCGTGTCTACAAAGGAATAAAAATTGGCTCATTTGAGTCAATAGATGTCACACAGAGTAAACAACAACAAAAACAGGACACAGTTACATTGCAGCCTCACCAGAAAGATATCCTTACTGTGGAAAGAGCTGATGCTTTAGATGCCTGGAAACCCAGATAGACACTGCTAAGGCTAGTTCACCGTTGCTCTGCTATCATTTTGTCAGTGGAATGGAATATATTTGCTGTTTGCATTCACACACAAAAAAAGTGTTTTTGCATTAATCGCCTACATTTCTGTTCTTGCTTGCAAACACCATTGCAAAACTGGCAATGATCACTCCTTCTAGTTCTATTTAGATCACAGGTAAAATTTGTTGATGTGTAGATATTTCTTAAAAAACAAAAAAGCTTTAAAATATGTTCAGTTTCTCTGAATCAGGGTTATTAGCTGAAGTCTGTTTGTTGCACAGTTGATGAAATGGAGGATGTGCAATGTGAAAAAATGAAACACAGAACTCTGCTTCTGTGCACTGGGGCACTCCTCACTCCCTGTCTCTTGGCATGCTGTGGGCTTCCTTTGTATAACATCCCTTCATACTGCAAGATGACTGCATCAAAATACTGAATTACATAACGTTGAGTGTAGGACAGGAGCCATCATCAAGCACCATCAGCACTGCAGAGTTATCAATCCCTTGAAAGGGAGGAAGGCCTCCTGGGTGGCATGGATAAAGAAGAGGAGGCTCAGATGGGACGTTTCAAACTTTTTCAGGAATCAATGAGTGCTCTGCCTGTTCTGCAGGGAGGTTCATTTTGCAGTTTTCCCAAGGCAGGATGGATAACATGTCTTCACCAGTCTAGTTATGGCACAGTGTTGCTAAAGGCTTTTAGGTTGCTGTTCCTCACAGTCAGAGCTCAGTTTTTAATGCTAATAGCACAGCATCTTTTCCCTGAGCATTTGCTTTGAGTTATCATACCCTATACCTATCTTCTAAAGATAGAAAAATGAAAGACCTTACTTAGAAAACCCCCTATGCATATTTAGTGGTCAGAGACTACTACAGTTTTCGCCCAGGCTTACTGAGCTCACCAATTGCCACGGCATCTCAGAAAGTCAGGCAATCCAGGACCGAGTACAGAGAAGCAGACAAACTGGCCAAGACTGAAGTCACATCTTAATTTCCTTCATCTCGAAGTTCTACCTAGAAGTCTAAGTGTGACCAACATTCAGTTGTCATGTTCTACAGAGGCTGGAAGGACAAGAAAGTACTGCTTTGATAATAAATTGCTCAGCACTACCTGCGTAGCATATTTGTTCCCAGAATTAGCCTAATTCAGTTGTCGAGTACAAGGCACACTGCACAAGGTTCACAGAGCCTGAAAAAGCTGTCACACTGTCTATGATGCTATCTTAATTGGCCAAGCTGAAGCGAAAGGCTGAAACTTGATCAGCTGTTGGATTAGGAGACTATGTGAGTAGAAACAAAGAAATGACCCAAAGTAAATGAATACTTCAGTACTAGAAAGGTTACAGCTTGACCACACACATTCTTTAATAATGCATTTCCAACATAAACAGAGCCACAGGGACTTGGCATAGAAGACAGCTTCTCTTTTTTGCAGGTCATCAATATACCATGTTTACATTGTCAGCCTGGTCTCAACAGTGTTAAATTATAAATTAGACTCAGTGCAAGAAGAGATGTAAACACTGATCTGTACACTGTATCAGCCAGAACATAGGCTGAGCAATTCCATCCCTTTCAGGTAAAGACTTTAATGGGAAGCTTGGGAAAAGCTGGACTCTGGAAAAGTTTCAAAGCAAATCTTTAAAGGTGTTTGGGGCATCGCTTGGGAACAATTTCAGCTAAGTGCCATTTTGTAAGGATGTCCTTGGAGTAGCTTGCACTCAGTGTATGGTGAAACTACAGCTGTCTCTTATGGAGAATCATCTGCAGCATACAATATTGAAACATCAAAATGCCGGTGACAGCGTTGGTGACAGGGGCCAGTTATTCCAGTTTTTTTAGATTAACAAATGATGACAGTCTTCAAAATACCCAGCTGGAAAGAAAAGCAATTGCTCTGGGAATGCAAGGAAGGGCAGGCAACAAAAACATCTGGAGAAAGCACAAATATTTTCTGTTTGGACTGTGACCTGTAGGTGACAGCAGAAATCCCTTGGTTTCTCTCTATAGCAATTTCCTTTATTGAAAAATTAATAATAAATATTTCCTGAAAATTAATTATGAAATTTTATTGATACTGTAGGAGAAAAAAATATCAGCCAGTTGAAACTCTGGAGAATTGTTGCTTTTGTAGATATCTGGGAAGATCTTTGAAACACCAAGTTTTGCTAAGTTTTTGCTAGGTTTCAAATCACTCTGTGCACTAGCAGTAAACAAATATGCAGAAGGAGAAAAGCAGAAGCTCAAATGAAGCTTCAATATTACATCAGAGGAACTGAATGCAAAGACAACCCACACAATACTAACATCAAAAATCACAGAATCATAAAGTCAATAAGGTTGGAAAAGACCACTACGAAGATCTAGTCCAACTGTCAATCCATCCCCACCATGCCCACCAACCCATGTCCCCATGTCCCTCAGTGCCACTTCTACATGTTTCTTGAACACCTCCAGGAGTGGTGACTCCTCCACCTCTCTAATAAGTCATCACTCTTTCTAAGAAGACATTTTTGCAAATATTCAACCTAAGTGAACCAGCCCAACATCTCAGATGTATCTCCAGTTTAGTTTACTCTCATTGATAGCTAATGACATCTGATGTTGGGACACACTGTGAGGAAATTATTTGGGCAGCTTTGCTTGGGGAGACTGTTCCTGCTCTGGAATTTGGCACGGAATGTGCTTAAGGGCAAGCTCAGTGTACTGAAATGGCCATAGAGCCCTTGTAAGTTGTCACCTCTAAAGTGCCATTCCCCTTTACATGAGCATGGTGTGTATGCTCAGAAGAAGAGAGACTTTGAGGGATTTTTTAAAATTCATTTATGCATTTCCTATTGTGCCAGCCAAATCACAATACACATAACTGGTACAGGAGTGGAGTAATGTACACCTGAGCAGCATCCTCAATTCCTGTTTTTAAAAAATCCATTTTACCCTGTGAATTACAAAGTATAAAGTCCTTGTAAGAACTTTTCTGCTATTTTGTTTTGGCAAATGCGTAGATCTGTACCAGAACTTTCTTCTATATGTTTTCCTGAAATTTTTTTTTCCAGCTAAACAAATAATATGACAATTACAATGTGTTTATCAAGATTTTAGACTTCAGACTTCCTTTTGCTCCTTCCTAAGCCCCCCTCCCCTCCCCCACTCCAATCAGCAAAATAACCAGTGAAAATTTAAATAAAGGGAAAGTCCCTGTACTTCCTATGATCTCCATCATCTGTCTGACAGGGGTTTGGGTCACTGGCGTTTCCTTTTCTTTTATTTTACCCACCACTGACACTAAAGCTAATTGGAAGGGTTTCTGGTGTGCACAGGAGCCTGGGAACAAAGAGCTGTTGGTAAGCCAAATTTTGGACTCCGGATTCACATCCACATTCCTCTAAGAAGCTGTGCTCAAATTTGCAATCATGGCAATTGTGGCCATTCTGCCTGTAAAGGCAAGGCTCAAATGTGAACCAGTGCTGTCCTCTTCCTGCCAGGAAGCTAACATGTTCGCTCGTGGGTAGAGGACGGGTAATTACCAGCCCACAGGCAATGTGCGTAATCGGGGATTTGGAGCCCCAGCCTGAATTTGCATTGCAAGCTAACACGCTAGTACAGAGATATTCTTTCCTCTGAGGTCAGGAGTGCTTTCACTTTCTGTGGTTCAAATGTCTCTAACTGTAGTGATTTGTGGGGAATCATATCTTCTTAGTCCTTGAGAATCATTTTTTGGCGGTCCATTTTTGAGCATGTAGTTTTGTCACCTGCACACATGAAGAAGCAGATTTTGGGCACAAAAACCCATACATGCTTAAGGGAAGCTAGGCAGTAATCCCCATGGAAATGCAGCTCACAGTAATAACGTGGGCAAGATCACCCAACTGCACAAATTGCTATTGATCCAGCTGGGAATCTGATCAAATGTATTTGTCTTTATTACCAACGCAGTGAGTGCGTTGGATGGGGAAGTGATTTCATTTACTGCTGGTTGTGTTAGGGCAAATCTTGCAGTCCCTGAAATGCAAGTGAGTTGCACTTGTTCAAAGCCTGTGATCCTTTGGAGTTTCACCTACTGACTGATTAGTTGTAATGTTTTATAAAAAGGAGCTAAAAGGGTGTCCAGTGAATATAAGAATTACTCAATTCCCTGTAATTGGTAAGTAGCAGTATCACACTACACTTAACAGTAGCAAAATTTCTTATCCTGTGATAAAAAGCAGTCAACACCTTCCATCCTAAATAGTTAAGACCAATACAACAACAGATGAGTCACATGCCATTGTTTTCCAAACATAACATTTCACACATGGCAGTGAAATTAGAGTTAGCATCCAAATTACAGCTGTAAAAGCTTTGAAGAAACCTGATGAACAAAACATATTCCTACTTGAGAAAATAGAAACTTCCACACTTATAACACTGGCAAGACCTTGATGAAGATCAGTGGGCAGTGGCAGCTTGGACCCAGAGGTCACAGCTTCTTCCCCTCACCAGGCACCGGTATTCAGTGGCACTTTTGAAAAGAGATGATTGTGTGAGGCCAGCTTTCCAGAGTCAGTCACTGTGATGGAGCTGCATCAAGGCAGGGTGAACCAGTAAATTGCCTTTCCACCCTGCAGATGGGTCACAGGTGGGATTTACAGAAACAGGCCTCTAACCCCTCTAGAAGTAGATCTGAATTGAAGTCAACAGGAATTAGTCAATGGAAGCCCTGCTCTAACAATTTGGCTTGAGTTCCAGCTTGTTGCAGTGACTTTCAATTTATTGCACCTCTTCAACCTGCTTTCAGGTAAATCCATATCATCCAATCCTTACCTTCCATTTCTCATTTTACAGGTTCCTGGTAAGAGCTGTGTGATGAAAAAAGCTTCGCTGTCTTTTTCTTTAATCCAGCTAAGCTCCACCTCTCTGCAGAGCTCTGGTTTCCAGGTGAAATCTCACAACCAGAGGGCTTCCCAGAGAGCCCATTAGTAGTGCTGTCTTTGCAGCTGGGGAGGTCACAGTGCACCCTCCCACCCAGCTGAGCTAGCTGCTCTCCAAATCACTTCTCCTGCCAACTCTAGAAACAAGAGAGCATCTCCGCCTCCTTTAACTACTTATTAGTTATAGCCTCCACTGTGGAAATACAATGAATTTGGCATGAAATGACAAAACAGAGTTGTTTATCACTCTATAAACCCTAGAGGGCCGAATGATTTTGACACTCAGGCAGTGGAGTGATTACAAATCAAACATTTGAGCTGCAGCAGTCCCAGGGCTGCTGCTCTCTCTCAGCAATACATCCTCTTCTGGTTCTTTGCCTGCCAGCTTATTGCCAGTCTCTTTCTATCGTCCATTTTACAACAGTACATGGGTTTCAGCTTGATGTTTGCATCCCTCCCTACACCCTGGAAACAAGAGAAGAAAGTAGGAACAGGCAATCACACCATTGTGATTAGTCCTTAGTCCAACAGGCAACACATGGCTGTTGGATCCCAGAGTGGTATGCCCTAAGATAGCTTTTGTGCTATGAAGAGGGATCTTGGGCATGCAGATTTCCAAAATAAAGGTTAGAACCTGTAATTCCAACCATTTTTACTTGTTAATACAAATTTTCTTTGTAAATCCAGTACAGAAAGCTTTAATTCCTTCTGTGAAATAGAGCCATGTCTTTTCCTCCTTGGTCAGCAGGTAAGATTTGGCTTTTTAACTCACATGATCAAAATTAGTGTATTAGTATTAGTATAGTAAGTACCATAAATTCAGCTTCTGTGTGCCAAACCAGTGTCTTTATATTCCACCAAATCATGTTTCATATTAAAGCTAATAATCTGAATACCTGCTCTTTATCATAAGAAGCTGGAAAATAAGCTTCCTTATAAAGTCCCAAACAGTCACTGATACCAGGAAAGCAATCCCTCTAGCAAATCTTGTTCTTTCATTGTATTTCCTGTCACACTTATGCTATTTGTTTATGCATTAGGAGCTCTTGTTAAGAAAATGGCAAGTGGGTTAATGGAGAGTTTTCAAATACTTCTCTTATGTGACTGAAGTCCCTCTGGGATTGATTTAATCGTTCCTACAATGAAAGCGGTACAGTCTTAAGGTTCTCCAGCTCAGATAAACATCTTTAATCACTTTCATGTTGAAATAAAAGGAGCTTGGGAATGTGAAACTTTAGTACACTTTGATTCCTGAAAAGAGAACTTAGGGACATGTTGCAGATACATATATAAATCATCTTGCTAACATTAGAGGAAGGATTTCCTATAAGGCTTTCAGGATGCTTTAATGTGAGTAGCTCCTATTATTGCAGCTAATATATTTTGCACATGTGAGCTGTTCTTTGGATGCCAGGAATGCAGCTGTACAACTTCAGCTTCACCCTGAAGCTGAAACTGGTCATTATCGAATGTGTTGTTCCATATCAGCCCGAAGACAAGTTCTGAAGTTTAACTTGACTGGAAATTTGCCAAGCAGTAGACTCAATCCCACGTGCAGATGGGACTCCCATCGATATTAATGGAGAAAATAATAAGTACCCCAACAAACTCATAACGAGGTAGGCTGGTATCGGGCTTAATTATCCATGTTCATGCCAAGGATTGTCTTTGCCAGCAGGTGCTCCTGGTAATAAGTTACCTGGAATGAACCATCACAGAAAACAGTGAGGTCCTCTTTGGTTGTTTTTCCTAATGATAAGCATTTAATCCATCACTGGAGCCAATTAGCAGGCAAGGCAAAAGAGAGCTGTACTGCTGCTCCATGCCTTGTTTCTCTACTTGCACATGAATGATGCCATTAATAGTGGAAGTCGGTGTCCACTTTTGCTCTGGGGGCTCTTTGCAATGCAGTGGGAAGCAGCCCTGCCACTGCTGCCTACCTGTCTTCTCCATGCACCACCAATGCCTGATAGACATGGCAGAGCTTCCCTGCTTAGAGAGAAGGCAGCTTGCTCTAAATATACCTCCATGCCTATCTTTGGATAACAAGCAATAAAATGTGAGTGTAACTTCAGGTCTTTGCAGGGAAGGGAAAAATGAGTTCTACAGGATTGTGCCTGGGACCTCTGGTGGCACAGATGCTCTTCCAGAACATGCCAGCGTTGCAGAGTGGGATCCTGATTCCTGGCCATTCACAAGTTTATTAACTTCAGCAAATGACACAGTGAAAATATCTTTTCTCCCATTAAATGGAGGCAAGAATGGACTCTGTAGCACAAGTGACATAGCATGGGCAGAATGAGGTCCTGTCCACTTTCATTTCAGTGCCTCACCATTATCTTTGAATTGAAGGACAACGTTAATCTATTTTAGATGTTCTTCTCTTGCTGCAGTAAAATAAGACTAGTTTGTTTCAACATCTTGAAAAGAAAAATCACTGCCCTTCTAACACCTTCAGAAGGTTTTGTGGTTTTCTTGTATCTGATTATTGCTGCATGCCTTGCATTCTCAGGAACTTTACTGCTCCTTTTCATTAAAATTATTTTTACTACATTCTTCATGTAAAGAACATGTCTACAGGCAAATAGACACAAAGGTAAAAACTAGCAGGAAGTAAACAGTCAAATGAAGTTCACATTCAAGAAGTTTTGTTCCACCATTTCTGCAGTCTTTTTTTTTTTTTTTTTTTTAATATCTGCTATATTTTCAAGCCACGAAAGAGAAATATAAGAGATTTAGCACACAGAGCATAACCACTTGCTACCTCAAACTCATTTTTAAGGTTTCCCTTTCCTTGGGAATTTCTGTTGAAATCATTTCAGTGATTGAATCTCGTTTGCTCCAGGACTCAAGATGGGGGGGTGTGGAGGGGTTACCAGAGGGAAAAATAAGGAGCATGTTGTCTACAGCGTGACAAAGAAAATTAGCCACATAGGTATCGTTTACTTTTTTTCCTTTCGTGGCCTCTAATCCTCTATTTACATGAAGTATGTCTATCACAAACACCCCAATATTTTCTGCAGGTTAAGACAAACTTGGGTCATTTAACAGACCCAAATTAATCAGCTCTCTAGTGTGGCCTCTTTCCTACTGGATGTGTACAAATGTAATGGTCTTGCAGCCCGGAGTCCAAAACCAGAAACCCACCCTTCTGGCTACTCCAATGATTATAGCTGCTTTTCCTACGGCCTCTGCTGTTCAATTACTTAAAATTTTAGTTTGATATATTTTACTTATTACAGTCAGCTGATAATGCTACCAATCCTTCTGTTTTAGTGGGCAATATTCCAGGTCTCTCATTGAGATAAACTACCCAGTCTTCAGCCTCATAGTTTATCCACTTCAGAACCAGATTATTGTCTCATAAAACTGTTGAGATGGTGCAGTTAATACTTGCTATTATTTTAGAGCCCAGAGACGTAATCTTCATCATAAAGATTTAAGTCCTTTTTACATGCTTAAAGTTTTCAAACTATGGGTCATATCCTGCCATTGATTTTTACGCAAAACTTCCAGTGTTTTTTTTTTGGTTTTTTCTTTTTTTTGAGTAATTGGGTTCTTTCCTCTTGTGATTTCACACCACAGGATCAGAATGATGAAATCGCATTCCTAATACAAATTTATGAACTTTGTATCATCGAATTGGTGCTATAAAACAAAATCATTTTCAGTCCAAAGGGCATGTATGTGTATATTTGACAGATCGGTGCATCATTCTGCAAGCAACCATTTTTCTTAATACCAGCCAGCGAAACAAAGTTATACGTGAGTGATGTTGCTATTATTGAACTGATGGTAAGCCCAAGTGCTGTGCTGTTCCCTCCCTGAAATCATTTGATACAACAGTGGCAATCCCCATTCAAACACTACAAATCAAAAGACGCAGCCTCAACTTCAAAGGGAAATTGAAATGTCCAGATGAAAGTCGAGATGAAAGTCCAGATGGAAAGACAAGTGTGCCTTGGTTTGGCTCATCAGATAAGTGTGGGACCAGGTGCGCGTTTGAATTTTCCCTCACAATCTCCATTCTTTTTTGGGGGGCTGAGGTTAGGAGGACATGCAGATCTGTTGCCCCAACTATAAAAGTTCTCTGTTATTTCAATATTCAAAATAAGCAGAAGTTTATATGAGCTGAATCCCTTTTTTTTTTCCTTTTATACAATTACATATGCACTTTTATGTTTGTTTCCTGTTTCTTTTAAATAAAGCAAAAATAAAGCAGACTCGTGGAATGGCAAATAATTAAACATATGAAGATGAAAGAGAGTGGAAAATTAAGCATCCATTCAATAGCTTGCTGTGACTGAATGTCAGCTGTTTCCTTAGGACAGAGCCTGGGGAGTCTCATCTGGATTATCAGGAAGGGATCTAAATACAGTATAACCGTCTTGGAGCTCTCCTTCTTTCCCCACTACTGCAACTGTCATCTGTCAACCCCTTGATAAGGGGATTTCCCTGTCAGCTAAAAGAAAGAAGTAAAATGATCTAACAGTATTGGTTTTCTTTTTTTTTTTCCCCCCGGTTATTTGCTATGATATCAGCATAGCAGCATTTAAACCAAATTCTAGCAAAGTCTCTGCTAGGAATAGGCACGCTCAGGCACTTGGTTCCGTTTGAATGGGATTCATCCCTCCAGATTTTGCTTTATGAGGGCTGGTTCAGCCAGTTGGAGGGCTCTGCCAGTAGTTTGTTTAAGAGAGCTGGTCATCCAGAAGGAATTCACCCCAAGCAGCTGACATACCTCTTTTAGGATGGGTTAAATCATCTCTTGGAGATATCTGGCTCAATCCGCTAATTGCAAAAGAGGTTGAGTTGTCTAGTTTAGATAAGACACGTAGATTAGATACTGTTTTATATACAAAATCAAATAAGATTGATTCCATACAAGTTCAGTGATCAATTCCTTTTCTTCTCCCCAGATGAGATTTCTTATACAATTTCTAAAGCTGCCACAACATTGACAGTGAGAAGCCTTCAGTCTACGTCTCTCAGAATGTTGCCTCCTGTTATAATACCTTTTTCCTCAGAACATGATATTAATGAAAGCTTAAGGAGCTAGTCTCTGTTTTCTGGTAGTATATAATATTCATAACATTTTGCAATTTACAGTTCATCTTTCATTTTATATCTCAAGACACTTAACTGAAGACACTGAAGCTCCTATGCTGCTGAGTTGCCAGTGATTCAGAACATGTAATGCTATTTTTCACAATCTGACTCTTTCTAAACAGATTGTAACAGATGACTTTAAAATTCTGATCAAGTAAAATTCCCCCCCTGGTTTCACTGAGGCCAACTTGAAGTTGAATATACTCTCATGAAAGATCATTTCCCGTTCCTTCTGTTATTACCTCGACCCCTGGCATTAGCGTACAAGTTATCAAGGGATTTATACTCCCGATATCCCTAGATGTCTTGATTAATTTTCTCTTGACATATTAATTTTTGTGCTAAATGAATGTTCATTTGAGCCTCTTTTTGTTCTCCCCTTTTGTTCTTAATTTAGTGCTCTCTTGTCCAGGTTAAGCAGACTGCACTGAGAAGATTTCTTCTGTTGCTGCTGGGGTGGAAGCCATCCAAATTACATTGACTTCTTCCTGTCTAAGGGCCCCAAAGCCAAGGGCTCCTTTGTGAAATTCATATGCGCAATCCTTCACTTTAGGATCTCTCACTGTTGGCTTTTTTGTTCCACAATTCATTCAGCAGAGAATCATGGAATCATAGAATCCTAGAAAGGCTTGGGTTGGAAAGGGCCTCAAAGATCAGCTAGCTCCAACAGCCTGGCCACAGGCAGGGTTGCCAACCACTAAATTAGGCACTAGTTGCCCAGGGCCTCATCCAACCTGGACCAGATTTCAGCTACCATCATGCAGAGATGGTTCAAGACTTCCTAGCCAAGCCAAATTTAAATGCGTGCCGCTGCTGCCAACATATAAGGAAGGGGAGGAGTACAAACACATCTGGGCCAGATGCCCAGCACAAGCCTTTCAGAAGGAGACTTCCTTCAATTGCCACTGGCTGGGACAGGAGGCACAGCCGGCATTGCCAGGGTGCCAGGAGATGCTCAGTCCCCTACCTCCTGTCCTTCGTGCCAGCGGTGGCTGCTTCCTCACACATCCTAAACCCACTCTTGGCAGGGCCACCAGCCTGGCTTCTGTCCCTCTGGCATAGGCAGAGGAGGAGGCAGCAAGATGTGGGCTCACTTCCACCCCAAGCCAAGCAACTGCTTATCCTGGCTGCATCTGGACTTGGCCTTGCTCTTTAGAGTGTAAATATAATTTTCTTAAGAGTGCTGGTGAAAGCTTCTTCCTTTAAAATTTCTCCCAGTGCTTAAGACTGCACATAGCATGCCACGCTCTTTTTGCTGGACATGCTGCAGAGAACGGCTTTCAGAGAGCCTTCACAAGAAGATTTGTCCCAGTGAGCATTCTGATGACAAAATAAAGAATTAAATGAATGTAAAACCATCAGCCAAGTGACACTTCAGCAAAGAATTGGGAGCATGAACAACTCGCGTGAACAAGCACAGAATTGGGAGCGTGCACAATCATCACATAGTTGAGTCTCCTCAAAATCTAGAACAAAATGAAAATCACAAGGTCAGGTATAAAAATGGTGTATCATTTCCTTGTAATCAGAAAGGATATTTATAGATAAGAATAATTTCTTAATCACAGCTCCAGCTGGTGCCAAAAGAAAAAGGAATGTGATAGGAAGTTAATGCTGGAAAAATAATTAACTCAGTAAGAATAAATGAATATAAAAATAAATTTCATTGTGCTGTCAGATTTCACTGTATTTCAGGCATGGATAAACAAGGTCAGCTCTGTAAACCCTGAATCTGGTTTCTTAATGTTGGGTAATATCCATTACAGATAGTTCCCTGCGTTTTAGGCCTATGAACTTTTAATAGCGAGAGAATGGATAGCTCAGGTGTTCATTTTTAATTTTAATTTTTTTAGTTTTTAAGCCATGTAGTGGCAAAATTCAATGGTGATGACCAGAGTGAGACTTGAATATATACATGTGTTCCTGCTATTAAAGAAATTTAGGGTCTATTTCATCCTTTATGTAGCTAAAAATTCAAAATATCTACTCTCCCACAGTCAAAGCGAACACACAGCCTTGCAGTTTAGGCAGAATGTTTGTATTTGATCAGATAGGAGACAATTTTGGATTCAGGAAGAATGCAAGCCTCATCTTCCTTTGAATCCCCTGGACTTTGCTGTTGACACCACTAAAGTAGGGTCACAACAGGAATACAGATATTCCCTAATGAAAGGCAATAGATTTTTATCACCAGTAGCATTTTTTTTTACACTTTGTTTCTTGTATTTTCAAATTTTCCAGGAGATCTAAGTCTACATTATATTTGGGACTCAAGGTTAGAGGAGAAAAGTGATTCTTACAAATCCATAGGCTAAAAGGAGAATATTTGATACTAATGAATTTTCACTTCCGAAGCTAAATACACAGGAACGAGAGAAAAAGGACAGATTTGGGCTGGAAGGGCAAAGCTCTCTTATCTGTATGTGTTTCTCTGCTATCTAAATAAAACCTTGCACTCAGAATATTGAATTACACATATGCATATATGTATATGTAAGTTAATTAACTGACATATCATATCCTTGGGGAGGGAGAAGGAAGCTCAAAAGGTTTTGCATATACAAAAAAAAACAAACATATTTTGTGTCTTTGCAGTTATGGGCTGAAAGCTGATGGACTCCTCTAGTTTCTGAACCAACTGCAAAACACCCTTCATAATATCTCCCCAGGCCTTTTGAGAAAACAAAAAAAGAGAGACACAGTTTTCACTCTGAAAAGCTTTAATGCTCCTTTTTGACTGGCAAGAAGCAGAGTGAATTGAAAGGGCCCAAAGTGCTTGCTCCTGAAGTGATCCATTTAGCTCAATTCCCAGCCCCTCCATCCCTTTAGTGAATTGCTGTTTAGAAAGGCATCTTTCAGCTGCTGCAGATGTGCTGCTCTGTCAATTATCAGGCTTAAATGGTAGGGCTTTACACATTTCTGTCTCCAGCAAATTCTACTATAAACTTCTTTACCTCTTCTTTAATGGCTTTCTAATGTATCTTAGTGAAAGATGGATATCCCATACTCTCTTTTAAACACCTCATTTCTTAGACATTTTATCTTGACAGTTCTGCCTTCCCCAGCTGGCAATCTCTCAAACACAGAAGCACATTTTTGTCTCTTGTAGGCCTATCATGACTAAATGTTATCACGGCACTTTTATACATGAGGTTATCATCACGTGGCACTGTAACTGCTACTTGTCAACTTCCTCCATAGAGCGCCAAAGCAGCAGTAGAGCTAAGAGATTTATAATGCCGTAGCATAGAAAACAAGAGCCTTAGCACTCTTTACAAAGCTCCTATCATGTTGGCTTACCAACACAGAGCAACTGCTGCCCTGTACCAAGGTGGATGTTGCAGATGGGGTGGGCAAGCACATACTGCATCAGATGGCATTGGGTGCTGAAAGACACAGTGGTAGACTCTGCATTTACCTGCTCTGTGGGAGAAACCAGTCACCATTCCTCATGCCTGAAAAGCAGCAATTAGAAATTCCTTCAACAAAGACATGCACTGACTGCTACCATCTGTACGAGTAGCACATATCTGTGCTTATTCCATGCAGCTGAGTTGACCTTTATTTTGCACAATTTAGAATGAAAATCTGCTCTCAGTTCCAGTGATTGGAATTCAGTACAGATCAATTTCTGCACATGCTTTTAAAAACACGTACCTAAAGAAATGCTTGTCACTGGACACAGCAGTATGCTGACTTGATCCCCACTGCCCTGTTGTAAAGTTATTGTCAACATACTGAGCCTGAACTTTTAAACTCAGGGTTCATTGGATATTTGAAGAATGACTTGTTTTGGATGTGGTTTTTTTTCTTTTCCTTTTCAAAGCGGTTATGATAAAATCAATATTTTCTTAGTATTGTGAGGGTGATACACAGTACTTGCAGAAGCTCGGACTTGGGTATCTCTCCATTGTAGTAGTATCTCTCATACAGCACCTCAAGCTCTAGGGGAGATACTGTCTGCGCTTTTAAGTATGCCTATCAGAAATGCAAAATATTTATTGTAATATTGTTTATTAGCAGCAAATTAATTGTTACTATTGTTTACTAACAATATTACAAATGTGTATAGTGAAAGCCCAGGCTGGATGAAAAGTAGAATAAAAAAGGAAACTTGTACAGCTACAGAAATGTAATTCGGGCCTGTGATGGGTCTGTTGGTCCATAATGAGAGGTATGAGCCTGTGAGAGAGAACACTGAGATCAGTGCTGCTTAGGAGACACGCTTCAGCCCCAAAATGCTGACAGCTCAGAGAAACTTCATTTTTCCTCATCAGTGACAAGTTTTAAAGTTTTCAATTTTGGTTTTCAACAAGAAATCAAATCATACTCATCCTAACATTTCCAAAAAAGACCTCAGGTTTTTCTGAGCCCCACTGGAAAAAACACTATAGATTTTTCAGGTTTTTTTTCCGTGATTCCATTGCTGACAGGAGGGATAAAGGAGCTAGCTAACACCTATATGGCCATACTGCTGTTCTACACTATAGTAGTGTTTTTATGATGAAATCTGTTCTCCGTAGGAGTCTTCATGCTGTGATCACATTTTCTGGCAAAGGTGAACAGCTTTATACATGTATACATACACTAGCTGGATACATATACCACATTTATTACAAATGTATTACACTCCTTCGATGTCATACCTGTTGATGATTTTATACAAGTTTAAAGCTTAAGTTTTAAAGTACAAAGGGTTTTCTTTCCACATGTTCCAAATAACTTATGCAGCTCTTATGTACAATCATGCCACTGGAAAAGTCAGAAAATATCTCTCTATATACAGACATATGTGAGAAAGGAGAGCTATTTCTCCTCTGAGGGAATGTGAAATAGCCCGCCCAGTTAAAGAAAATAAGAAATAAATTTCGGAACCTACACTGAGTTATTTGTAGCAGGGAGCTTCAGAAAGCTTATTTACTTGTACAGTTCTAAATCCCAAACTTTAATCATCTGAGGCACACATGTTTTAGGCATTATTTATGAACAGGCATTTCACAGGCTTAAGATTAGGTACAAAGATAAAGGGGAAACTAATGCAGCTTCTGCAATATTTAACATTTTCTCTGATCAATGTGTGGCTGCAAAAGATGTAGTCCAGTTTCACATGCCCTCATGCTGTGCATCCCATGAACTGCTGTGCCAGAGAGCCCTGTATGCATGGCAAGCAATGGAGAAGAATGGCAGGGATTTGGTTTAACAAGGCAGAGTTCCTGGCTGCTTGCAGTGAAACGCCTTTCCCACCTTGCCAGAAAAAGGATTTCAGCAGCTGGGGATGGGGAATGGAACAATTGCAAGAAATTAGGCCGCCAACTCGCTTCCCCATGTTCTTTCTCATTATTGCTCAAATAACCATTTGTACTCACACCAGATGCTTGTTAATCAAGGCCAATTAGGCTATTTTGCTCAAAAAATTTCCAACCGGCAAGACAAATAGTTCAAATAGCACAGAGGTCAACCAAAGCGGGAGCACCGGTGACAGCTTCATGTGCGTTTAGCCAAATAGAAAGCAGACATGGCAAGGGCACGCATGTAGGGCTCCCACGTGAATTGCATTGTGTATTTGCCCTGGGGGGATGAGTTGCACTCGCCCTGGTCAGCCTGGCTGTTCAGACAGCAGTTCAGGTGTTTGTCTGCATGTTGATTTAGACTAACATCATATGCTGAGTTCCTCATCTAGCTTGCACGAAATGTCAAGGTAAATAAGGCTTAAATGTAATAATATTAACCAAGATCTTCAGGGGTGCTTTCTCAGAGGGCTACCCTGAGAAAAGGTCAGCCAGCCACTGCAGCACGCTGTTCATCTGCATCATGCCGGGGGGATTTCTCTCCCCTCCTTTGAAATCCCATGGCAACCATCCAACAACCTGACAGCTTTAAATCTTCTCCTGCATATGTTAAAGCAGGGTGGGGAGCCAGCAAGGTTGCTGTACTGCTCCAACTTTCTAAAATTTGTTTTTCGAGTGGCATATGGTACCAGAGAGTAAATGTGATCAGACATAGTGCTCTACTCTGTGGGAAGAGGGGGCACCAAAACACAAGGACTTCCCAAAACCTGGCAGCAGGGTTAGTCTGTGTTGTGCAATGACCTGCACTGTGTCCCCGAATTTCCAAAATACTCTTTTCTTCTAGAGAGATGGATATGAGAAAAGGAAGGCTTGAGATTCGCTACAGAGTTCCTCTATTTCCTACACGGTACAAATTTGTAGTACAGAAAAGTTTCTGGTGGGAGGAGCTGTGCAAATGGATATAAACTGTATCATTATTCCCATTTTTACTTCAAATTGCCAATAATGAGAGTAATTCTCTCAGAGTTTGTCAATGAGTTTCAATCTCATACACTCTCAATATATTCATGCCTGAAAATTACTTTTGGCTGATAAAGGATATTAATACCTTACTTTATCGTGCTGTGCATTTTCTATTACTTTAAATCAATAGAGCCATACACGACAATCACAGTTAATACCGAAATAACTCACAGGTACTTAGTCATTTCCTTTGGCTGATGTAAGCTCATTAATGCACCTCTGTTTTGGCCTAAGGCCCCCTCTCTCACTCTGAGGAGAGATTGAATTTGCTGTTTATGTCTGTGTACTCTCATGCCCTTATTTTCAGCACAACAAAAATTTTCTTTCCTAAGCAGACAAAGACCACCCAAAGCAATTTCATTCAAAAATGAGGCTGTCTTCAAACACCAGTGGCCTCTCAAGATAAAAGGTCAGTGTGCTAATTCATCGCAGCCCAGACCCCAAATCTTTCCCCTTCTGGAAATGAAAGGCATTTTTTAAGACCTCCTGTGCGTAATGTTGTTTGCATTTTTTTGTCAAACGGGATTGTTTGGACAGAGCTGCCAGAGGCTTTGTGAGCACAAAGCAAAGGCGTGCTGCCCTGCTGTTTGCCAGTCTGCCAGGGTATTGCTCCTGCCTCTGTGCCCAGGCTGGCACCCTGTGCCCTGGGGTGTACTCCCAGGGATACTCAGGGTCATTTGTCACTTCTACACTGGCAGTTCCTGATGGTGGGGGATACCCTGGGGAAAGGGGAGATGATGGGGCAAACGCACTCCATCCCCTTGGAGTAAGCACATGAGCTCCACCCTGGCTTCTCTCCAGCAAGAGTTCGGCAAGAGAATCCTCAATAGGGTGCTGATGTGGAGAGGAGAGAATAGGTACATGGGATGCATGTCTTTGTCCCCACTTCATCCTCATTGAGATGATCCAGGAAGATGTTCTTGGGAAAGAGGAACTGGTGCGGCAGCAGCTCCTTGCCTCCTCCCTGTCCCTGTGGCACCCAAAGAAGGGCCAAAGGCTGAGGCAAGAGGCAGTGGGAAAACTGAGCAGACAGAGAGGAATTAACATGCATCACATCTCTGCCACTGATTTATCTGCTTGTTCAAGAACGGAACGAATAATCAAAATTGGCTGCTAGCTGGGATTGCCCCATCACATGTATATAGGCAGAGATATTTGCACAAGCTTGTATTTATGAATGGGCATGCCTCTTGGAGGCTGGTGGTAAAATGGCAATGGTATCTCATTATGAGTGTGAACTGAAGAGCTTGCAGATTAGTTCCCAGAGTATAACTTGCCAAACATAGAGATCCACATGTCTAAAAACTAAAAATAAAATAAAAATAAAATAAAAAATACAATAAAAGTAGAGCCCATATGTTGCCAGAAGTAAATAATCCTTTCCAAAATGCAACAACATGTGAAATGTGCACAGCTGAGAGCTCACTGAAGATGACTTCGGGAAGATTTATGTTAAGCTACTTCTTTCACCACTGTATTTGAACACCACAGTCTTCAATTCCTACATGCAGCATTCTTTTGTATTTCACTATATTTTCATTCTGGGGAGGAGATTTGAGTTGTACAAACCACTTACGTGTAATGACAAGTGTATCATCATGTTTCCCAGGAAATGGGCTCAGAAATACAAATGAATTTTTCAGCATTGCAAGCAATGCGCCTTATCAAACTTTTTGCTCAATTCCTTCTTACAATATAGGTGCAATCATGGAACCCAATTTTCAATAAACTCTTCTAGTTTACCTGTTTGCAGAACTAATAAATGCCTAAAATCATACATACGAAAAGTTATATTCATTTCCAAATTCAAACAAAGAGCCCCATGACTGAAAACATCCGCCATATAATTTCCTGGATATTTCATTTGAGATCAGCAGCTTGATTACTTTTCCCTGAAAGAAATGTAAAGTTTATTCACAGAATTAGAAATTAATGTAATCTCAGTGAGAAAGATGGAGAGAGAAAAAGTGAATTACATCGAGACTCCCTTAAAGCTCGGAAGAGTGTAATTTAATCTTGTAATCTGATAAACCAAGACAAATGATGCAATTGGCAAATAGGTATTTTAATCACAATACCTCTAGAAACCCACACAAATAACAAACACATGCCAGATCTGAGAGACACATTCATTTCAAAGCTCTGATTTAAGAAACGCTGGCCTGTATGCGACCGATTGAATTACCACCATATTTCTGTGCTGTATGTATATGGTATTTTCAATTTCAGATCAAGAACACTGCCTTTAAAAATGGCAAAGGCAATATCCTAGCATAATCACAGCAGAAAGCCAGTTTCTATTACATGCCAGAGTCATTAACCTCATAATTTTTTCATGGCTGCGAGTTAACCCCTGCAAGATTTCGCTTTCAGCAGCTGCTGCATATTAAAACTTCCCTTGAATTTTGCTAACTCTGTGAGCAGTTTCATCTTGCGGCAGGCAAACCTCTGCATCTGGCTTGGCGTCAGCATTTTATGAAACAGTTTCTATTGTTATGAAAATGTTTCGCTGCCTTTTTGTTGGGTGCTTTTCTTTCCAACCCCGGCTGCTGCTGCCTTTGCGTTTTTCTGTTCAAAGGTCGGGTCAAAGGTACTGAATGGTTGACCATGGCTATGTGGAGTGTAAGTGAACCCAAGAATGGCCTTTCTGATTGATCATCTATTTAAACAGTGAGAGTGTTATGCCTTTGGATTTAAATGTAACCCAGGGTGCTGGAAAACTGGAGCCACTGGCTGTTTGTGAAATATGCATAGAGGACTCTCTATTGCTTGCAGTGTTTGATGTGGATCTGAAATTCCATGTGAGCCTTTCAGGTCTTCTTCCCATAACCCCTGCAAATGTCTTTCCTTTTGCTTCTGCACTTGCACACATCTCATTATAAAATGCTGTATTTTATACGGTGCATTGGTAAGGAATTATGTATCTGCACATGGAACTACTTAAATGCAAAATGCTTTCCAATATTACCTCCTAATTTTAAGCAATTAAAAAGAAACAGTGAACAAACAAACAAACAAAAAAGCAAACAAACAAACAAAAAAAGACCCCAACCCATCAACCTCAAGCCTTTCCCTGAAAAAGGCTTTACCAAAGGCTTGAATCTGGTTTGAGTTTACAACATTTTTGTAAGGATGCCATAACTTTATTTCAGAAACTTGTCCTTGTCAAAAATACAAAAATTCCACATTTATGCATATGAAAGTAGCTGCTCTGATTTCTGCTCTTGGGATTTAAAGTAGCACATTGCCACAAATGCAAAACAAAGAGAAAATCTGATGTGACCTGAGAACACAGAATAGAATAAAGATCGCTGCTAATGTTCACTCCCACCTTCTGCTGTATCATTACTTCTGCAGTTAAGTAGTTATAAAATTGCGTCCATGACACTAGTACCTGTGCTTGTGCATTACAATATCACATAATGAGATCTACTGTGATGGAGCAACTGCTGTTTTGAACAGTTTCTTTTACTTCTGAAGACAGAATGCAGTCATTACTGCCAGAGAGAGCATCATTTTCAAATTATTAATTTCAAAAGCTAGAAATGTCTCCAGCCAATTCCAAGCAGCTGGGGCTGGGACACAGTAAACTAATAGGGCATTTCTCACAAACGCTGTTGACATTCCTTTTGAACAGCCAAGATGACATCCCTAACTCAACAAGCAGTATACTGAATGCTAAAACAAAATGGGCTGTATCCTGGGAGAGTCAGGAGCACCTGTGTTTCCTGTCAAAGGCAAGTTATTAAAAAAAAAAACTGAGCCTGTAATATTTTTATATTGTTCCCTGCATCGCAGCTTTACCAGTAAGGAGGCTCCAAGTTGCAGCTGCACAAGTGTGTATATGCTGAGGGTAACATCTGTGCCACAATAGCTGTTTAGGATAGCAGGTCTTCATTCTTTGTCAAAAATTATTCACGTCCATCACACCACAAAGCTTTTATAAAATTGCAAAAAGCATGACTTGTTATTCTGGTTTAGTGGCATTTCAGGTTGTCTTTTCCCACCAAAATGAAGACCAAACGTAATGCAGTACATTTGAGGCTATTATTGGGTTCTTAGTGCTACACAAGGGATATTGTTATGACCTTAAAACACACTTTCATTCCAAAGACTCTTTGAAGGAAGAATGAGTTGTGAAGATGATGTTCAAATTATTTTTAGGTCTTTGGATAACTTTGACTTGATCTTTGGTTTTATACTTGTTGACCATGTGCTCCTGCTGGGGACATTGTAAAAATGTAGTTTTTTATTCAAAGATCATAATCATATTCAAAGAGAAGAGGACATTGCCAGATGCAGTCTGTGTCTACCTGGTAATCTGAGGTTGAAAAAGCTTATAAGGGATTTACTGATTTGACATTCTTCTGGACAAAAGGTGGCAAAATTCACAAATGGTTTCAAGTTCTTAGCAAAAAAGGGCAAAGAAAACCCTTTCTCAGCTTCCTTAAGGAAGGCCGACTGCTAGTATTAGCCCTTCAGTTGCCCTGCCTGAAGATAAATTACCCCATTACACTGCAACTCCTCTGCCCTCTGGCAGTGGATTAAGTAACTCCAGCTCAGATGGGCCACAAGTCATCCCTGTGCACTTCTGCATCGCAGCTCAAACAACGTTCTTCTTATGCAGTCTCCGTATGTGCGTGTGCAGCTATTAGGGCAGGTCGTGGCCCCATTATGCTTGATGATATGCACGTACATCATTAGACACAACCCCAACCGAGACTGAGCTGCGGCCCTACCTGTGCTGCTTGTAGCAGTTCACACGGCTGAATGTGTTCCCCAGATGTGCTCTGTAGAACCAGGCGCTGCAGAAACATCCCGTGCAGCCCTCAGTGGGACCCATCACACGCTCTTGTTAGGCATGTGCTTAAACACTTTCCTGGGGAAGGGCCAGAGTGAGCTGTCTTGCCAGACTGACTAAACCCACACGGCTCCAAAGACATTTGCAAGATTCTGCAGAGGTAAATGAAACCTCTGGACTTGGATACAGGGTGAGTTCCATTTTCCGGTCACCAGCCAGATGAATCCTTTGAAAGAAACGGAAATCTGTGGGATTTTCCACCCATGGCATTTTGCCCAACTCAACCCTTCTTAAGTTCCAGCGTGGCAGTGGCTGACATAGCTGTAGCTAAAGCTGGACCCCAACACCTTGGCAGGCCATCACTCACCGAAGACATGAAGTTTCATCAAACACTTTGGCAAAAATAAGGTTTTGGAAGAGAAATGGGAAATATTTTTTACACTATGTTTTCAATATTTTACATCAGGCTTTTTGATGTCTCAATTTGGAAAAAAAAAAAAAAGTGTTTTTTTTAAACCAAGTTTATATTATAAGTATCACTATTTAAAATTCAGAATGTCTTCTTCATGATAAATACAGGCACTTTGGAGTGAGAAAGGAATCTCTTTCAGCATGAAGGATACACTCACTGAGTTTACCTAGGGAAAATCAGACAGGATCTCATTTAGATATAAAATAACCATTTTGTTACACATACTTGACCAGTGCACACAGAGAGCACATTCCCAGAGGCATCTGATTGACGTGCTCAGCTTCCAGGGCTTGCACACGCCTTGTTCCTTCTCACTTCAGTCTGGAGGATGATATCATGCAAAGAGCCCAGAAGTCCCAATAGCTCTAGCACAAGCCAGGGAGGTAACAGTGTCCAGACACTCAGCTTCAAAGCCTGCCTTCCCAGGGTTTCTTTGAGCACACCCAAGCCTCCTGTCTTGCTTTGAAGGGTGCTGAGGAGTGCAGAACTCTGTGGTACTCTGAAGCTTCCGTGTACCAGCAGCTATGCCTACCAACTGCTGGGAAACCAGGCAAGCAAAGCCATCCTCTCCTGGCAACATCTATCTGGGAAATACCTTGGTTTCACCACCCAGTGCTTCCCTACACATGGTCACTCAAAAGTCTTCTCCAGCACTAAGTAAGTTTCAAGGCCATTTAAAAAAACAACAACAACAACAACAAAAGAGCATTATTGATCTGCCTGAAAACACTGTTGTGTTTTGCTTTTCTCTTATTTCAAAGACAGCTCATGCATTAAGGGGAGGGGGAGGAGGCAATTGCAATTTGAGCGGAAGATAAAGGTCAAAGTCTCAAAATCCTTTGCCAAATGGAACTGCTGCCCTGAACATAGCTTTAATCACAGTAGGACAATGTTCTTCTCTATTGTACCTTAGTGGGAGATCTCTGTTGGTGCAAACAAAATACATTCTCCTCAAGGAATGAAATGAGATGACAATGTAGATATTGTCTTTGTATGACCTCCAAAAAAATCAGGAAGCGAATACCAAACTCAATTTGAAATGTACTCATTGTACTGACAGGAAAAAAAATCAGATGAAATATCCTGATTACACAACTTATCATCACGAAGTGTTATAAGAAACAGAAAATAACAAGCAAACATCATAGGTTTACATGGTGTTTTCAATTTTCATCAAGCACTGAAGACAATGAGTACCGGGGGACTTGAAGTGTACTGAAATATTTCAACAAATCTAGAAGTGAAATATAGTAAAAGCCTGAATTAATCAAACAAGAATTACTTTTTTTTTTTATATTTCTTTGTAATTTTTTTTTTTTTTTTTTTTTTTTTTTTTGTGGCATCTAATCATCTTTCCATGATTATCTTTATTTTCATCAGCATTTTGCCATCAGATGTTTGATTCATTTCTCTCCATTTAAATACTTTCATAGTATTACCTTTATTCTCATCCTGTTATGCTTTAAATTTTTAAATAGGGTCTTTAAGGCAGTGTTGCTGCATGCTTTCCTTTTCCAAAGCCTGGCTAGATCTGGGCACTGATCTAATGTGCCCAGATAATGTCAATAGTGTCTTCTGTTGACTTTTTGTTTCTCTCAAGGGAAAAAGGAATTGTGCCTTGTGGGAATGTAGGGGCAGTTTATCTAAACTGTGATCTTGAACTTTATCCAGAAACCTTAGGAACAAAAACACACTTTGTAAAACACATCTGTAAAATCATGAATATTTTTTTCTTTGCCTACTATGTTTTGCTAATTGAACCTAAGGAATTCTTTTCTAATTTAAGTGAGTACTGGTACTATCTCTGCTCTGCAGACCTGACTTACTATTGTTTTAATACTGTATTTGTATATTTTTCCATTTTGGGATTAGTTTTATCATCACATTTCAGAAGGACATAGTCTGTATTTCATACATTAAGCTTTGTTTCCCATAACAACTCAGGTGTGAGAATAGAGGGGGCAAAGGGCTGTTTCCCTTAGCAACTCCAAGCTATAAGAATAATAGTGGTGATGTTAATGATGAAGCAGACTAAATAAGTCAGTTCTCCCACATTAAATCTTCTGAAAATATAAGTGAAAGTGCATAAAGATGTGCTTTAATTAGCAAGAGGGCAGAAAATGCTGAGTAATTTCGCTGCCAGAATGCAGTAGGAAATTGCTCTCTTCTGGCCTCTAGGGGCTCACAGATGAGCTCGTTGCATTGCTCCTGATGCAAGGGTAGACCTCACCTCCCTGGCCCTCTGAGCTCATACCTGACATTTCTTTAGGTCCAATCCATAGGAAGTTGTAAGGATAGCATACGTGTCCTGCATGTGAGCTTCACGCTGTGCAGTACGGAGAACTGTAATTAGTCCTGCAAGACCCCACAGCAATGTTAAGTACACTACAGCAGCAGCATCTGGCCCCATTGGTGAAGCTTGCCACAGATTGATTCTTCTGTGTGCTTTACTCTTTGGAGCATACAGTGACAGAAACATTTTGCTATGGTTGCAGACATATGTCTGCATTGAACTTTGCTCTGGGCTTCTCTTGAAAGTCACTTCTACCTGATCCAGCTCTAAAGAGGTGCCAAGCTGAAAAGTTAAATATGTCTTAATATGATGCTCACCTCACTAACTGAATGTGACCCATTGGCTGTACATGTTGGTGTGCAAGTAAAGCAAGTAATACCAAGACAGAGAACAAAACACCTACTGTTACTAGCTTATGAATTTGTACTTTCTGTGATCACTTACAAGCCAAATAAAGCACCATCCCAAGTGGTTTACATTCAAAGATGAAATACTTCAGTATCTGAAAGATCAGCCAGAGATGGAATGTTGGGGTGGAATAACAGAGCCTGTTCCTCCAGAGTAGAAAAAAATGCCCAAAGAACAGGATTATCAGCAGGGTGATCATGTCCACACTGATTAGTCTAAGGCATATGGAACGTATAGGCTGAGTCTGATTAGAGTAGACCCACAGACCTAGAGTGCAGAAGAAAAGCATATTTGAATCCTTCCAACATGCTCCTCCCTTTCCATGCCCTTTTAACCATTCATTCCTGATGGGGAAGAGATAGATCAGTGACACAGCTACTACCTAAAGCAGGATAATACAGTGCCCATACATTATACTATATTGATTTTTTTGCCTATCAGCAGCACTGGCAATACTTCTGCTAGCAAGATAAATGTTATGTTATTGCTATCCTGTTCACTGGCAGTATATATTCCCATGTTTTCTCTGCTGTGGAGCTCGATTGGATTAGTCCTTTGTAAAGTGAATTGATCAAGGCCTGCTGGAGTCTTGGAATTCTAATATCTCTTCTAAAGCTCATGGTCAGGTCATGTAACTGTGAACGTGTGGAAAAATGAAATCCAAACTCTTGCCTTTCTCTGGAATTAAAATATTCATTTGCTGATGTTAAACATCACTTGGAATGGCAGTGAGATGAACACTTTCCAAAGATTGATCAGGAAAGCTGAGGGTTAAAAGCTCCGGCAACAGAAGCTGTGCAAGTTGCCAATTATTTCTATCTGAGAATCCTGTGCAAGAGAAATGGCTGGTAGGCAAATATGGACTGGTGTATTTGGAAAAGGAAGAAGGTTTCTGTTCCCAGGAGCTAGTGATTAGTCTGATACCTTTGTCTGGACTCATAGTTGAGCTGAATCTGCCAGAAAAAGCGTAGAACAGTTTGAGCAAACTATTTATTCCAAAACCCATTTCAGAGAGCTGGGGGGGATATTTTTCTGAGCTTTGTAGCAATATTATGGTGCTCATGGAAGATTAGAGATTGGTTGAAAAAGTTGCTTTCAAGTTAATTGAGATTAGGTTGTTTTGTCTGAAGGATCTTCTGGAGATGGAAGGCAAGAAGACTGCTCACAAGTACATCTCAAAAATCTGCCAAAATGGTGAGCCTGATTTCAGCTGTTAGACTATGCCATGATGGGGAAGGTGGTTCTGGAGATGTTGTTGCCTACTGCCATAAGGTAGCAGATGCAACCTATGGCACAGTGTGCCTGTGATACAACCAGAAAGCACATCATTTACTCTTCCAGAGTGATGATCTCTCCATGTTGCCCCCAGGAGTACCTCTTACAGATATAACCAGAACAACATGACATGTGCTGGGTGGTAGCTGAAGTTAGTGAAGTGCAGCAGACTTCTTTTATTCTTGTATTTTTTGTTCATTTCCTACATCTGTTGAAAATATCAGGAGTCAAGATAGAGTAGATAGATGCCAGAAAATGCAACCCATAGCTAAGAGCTTCTCAAATTCCATTTTCCTCTGCGATAGAGGGATAATACCCCTTAAATTTAGACTTGAGATTGCCTACATGGAATGTCAAGCATCTTATCACTTCAGCTGTTGAGTTATGTACATTGGTAGTCAAGGAAAGAGTTACCAACATCGAAGAAATACCTCAATATTTATATTTGTTGAAAATACCTACTTATTGTGTTGGACACAGTAAGTAGACTCTAGACTCTTCCACCTGCATGTCTGCAGGTATAGAGTTAGCATACCTCCACCATAAAGAGAAGCTTGTTCTCTCTCTGCAAGCCAGGGGAGTGTGCCCATGCCAAGTAGGTATTCACATGTTCACCTTGTCTGTGTCTAGAGATTTCCCTGGCACAGATTAAGCCCTAAGAAAGCAGTAGAGTTCAGAAAACAGAGATCACAAGCACAGGAATTGTCCTGCACTGGCACTCAAGATTCCCAGTTGTTCTCAGATTTCAGGCTTTATTCCCTCTGTAACAAGACTGAAAATACTGTGGCCCATGTTTTGGCATGTGTTTAATTTTAAATGCAATTATCTCAGTTCTCATCTCAGAGTATCTTGTCCACGACATTATCATCCCACTGAAAGCCCACACTGGCACAAACACTTTGTAGATCATTATGTGCCTGCCTGATGCAGAAACATTTGGGATAGAGGCACAGAGCCATAACTTGCCTGAGGAGACTGGCTGCCATCACTAGTCAGGGCAACCTGGTAAAGATGATGTATCATTATCAGGTCATTCAAGCTGACATAGGAAAGCTTCGCAGGATAGGGCCTGAACACAAAGAAAATCAGTGCCATCCTTAAGACTGCCAGGTCACATCAATGGGACAAGGGAAAGCTGTAGTTATCCTCTTGCAATCTGTATTTATCCATAGCATGGCTGCAAGATACTGTGTCACAATGTAAAATAACTGTGCCCATCTATGAAAGGCAGGTGTGAGGACAGTAAAATGTCTTTTATGTTTTAGTGCAACATCAATGAGATAAAGTGGTGAGTTAAGGCACAGTCTCAATGAAGTTAATTGCATGATTTTGCTGGTTTGATTACTTCCAAACTAGCTGACTTGTCAGAATAGGTTGATCCTAGAAGCTACTTGGTCTTTGAACGTCTTCATCTCTTCTTCTCATTACTGTAAAATAAAATAAAAAGGAAAAATATAAAGTTTTGTAGGCTATTTTGCAAACTTCTGCTGTGGCAAAGTGGAAGACCTGAATATTACAGGAACTCTGCTGGTTGTGCACATTGTTTCTGCAAGTCTCAGAGCTGCTTCTAAGAAAGGAGAAGCATAGAAAAACAAAGGAGCAAACAAAAAGAATGAATCTCTGAAGGTGAAGTGGAGCTGAGCATGAAAATAAAACTAATTCCAAGTAAGACATGGATTCAAGACTGTGAGGCTTGTACTGTACATCATGTCACTTGCCAGAATAGCAAGGAGTTGTTTAATGAACTGAGATTTTGGTAAGTAGCCTGAAAGAAAAGGAAATCACAGAGAATTTCTTTTTCATAACAAGTTCTAAGATCCAGAAAATCTTCACATACATTCAGGCTAGGCTGGATGGGGCTTTGAGCAAGCTGGTCTAGAGGGAGGTGTCCCTACCTGTAGCAGAGGCTTGGAAATAGATGATCTTAAAGGTCCCTTCCAACCTAAGCCATTCTATGATTCTGTGATTAAAACTTACCAACTTGCATAGTCTAACTCTAATATTTGCATGCTTAAAGTTAAAGCAATTGTTTCCCTGCCTTCATGGCTCAAGGACAGGCAGCTGTACACCTTACTGTACAATCCTGAAGCACTCCTCTAATTCAGCTCCTCTAGTATGTGAAAAAGCTTTCCTATGTTGTCATCACCACTTAGCAGAACCTCTTTTCATAGCTAATAAGATGCTAAAGAAGAGATAAGTTGTCCTAGGAATACCTTGGTGCATTAAAGTTAATATGATGAAAGGTGACAGCCTTAATCTGAAGAGAGTCGCAGCCACCTCCACCCGGACTGTAGCTGTAAAAGAATATAGCATGTCTGTGTTCAGGCACATTAGCCAGCAAGTCACTTCTGGCAGAGAAATAAATTTGTTATTTTTGTTCTGCAAGAGCAAGAGGCCTGCCAGGTGCTCAGAAAAGAAACCAGGATGGTATCACTTAAGTTTGTAGGGAAAAGGGTGTGCAAGATTTTTTATGACTGGGCTAAGATCAGGTACTTGCTCTGCAGTATTGCCTAAGGAAAGGTGTTTCCAAGCTTAGTCAAACCTGCTTAAGTATGCAGTAGCAACATTTAGTATTAATTATTCCCAGTCCATAGGAGAGACAGAGAAAAGATATTCCAATAAATGTTCTGAAGAAATACTGCTGTATTTCCCCTTAGATGAAGACTCTAACCGTTCCAGGGCAGTCAGCCCATTACTGCCTATTTTTGCTTGCCATGACACCATTAATTGGATGGTAAAACACAGTATGAAATCTGTCATGGAAACAGTTGCTGTATGCAGGGCTAAATGGGTTACAGGTCCATCTTCCTTGTCTGCTCAGTGCTCATCACGGCTAGGTATCTCCAGTAAAACCAGTGTAGCTATGAGACCTGCCTGTTCATCTGACACTGATACCAGCACTCTGAAACTGGATCACAGCTACAGCTTAAAAGGGAATAATTCTGTTCTTAGCTCTGGAAGGGCTTGTCATATTAACTTGCCTTTCTTTCAGACTGTACTGCCAAGGAGTATCTTCTGTCTAGCTGCTGATAAGCCATGGACTTCTGAAGGAGCAGTCACTGTTATAGGCAAGGTTTGTTGCAAGAGGGAATCTCTCTTTCATCTCCCCAAAATGCCACTTTTGAAGAAGCTCTTCTGATCTCACGTGATGTAGCAACCCCACAGTGCATAAAGGATACGTTGTTCTGATGGAAGTATATTAACAACTAGAACAGGCTTCTTTCACTGAGGGCAGCCCTACCTGATTCACTTTTAGGGAATTCGGTTTTAATTTTAATTGCTTCTACTGAATAGGACAAGCAAATGGGAAATGATGGTTCTGCTCCTATTTGCTTGGGGTGGTGATCATTATTAAAAAAAAAGTGAAATTTCACTGTCCAATTTGGCTTTTCTCATGCTGCTTGTGTCTTTGATCTGCATACATGATATATATGATAGTTTACTACTTCTCAAGCAATCAGAGCAGTGCCAGATGCATGGCAGTGCAAAATTATCATGAATTCTATCCAAAAGGGCATATGATATAATGGTGGCATGACAGAGGCTTTTGCTTACTTCTTCTACCAACTCAACCACCCTTAAAAAGTCCTTTCCTAAGCACAAATCCTTAGAAAACCTCAGAGATGCCTAGTGAAGTGAGGTTTAAATAAATAAATATAGTGGAAATACATTGTCTTAGCTGTAGATTCTTATACCTGTTTCCTTAATGAACTCCTGATGTGAAAAGGAGCCTTGTTTTTCTCTGTTTGGGTGGGCTTATCATAGAATCATAGAATTGCTCAAGTTGGAAAAGATCTTAAAGATCATTGAGTCCAACCGCAACCTAACCATACTACCCTGACTCTAACATCCCATCACTAAATCACGTCCCTGAGCACCACATCCAAATGGTTTTTAAACACATCCAGGAATGGTGACTCCTGGCTCCACCTTCCTGGGGAGCCTATTCCAGTGCTGAACAACCCCTTCTGTAAAGAAATGTTTCCTGATATCCAGACTTACTCTGCGCATCTTAAGGCCACTTCTCCTCATCCTGCCACCTGTCACCAGTGAGAAGAGACCAACCTGCTCTCAACTGTGATTGCCTTTCAGGTACTGGAAGAAAGCAATAAGGTCTCCCCTCAGCCTCCTCTTCCCCAGACTGAACAGCCCCAGTTCCTTCAGTCTCTCCTTGCAGGGCATATTCTCCAAGCCCTTCACAAGCCTTGTTGCCCTTCTTTGGACCTGCTCCACCACCTCAGTGTCCTTTCTGTACTGAGGTGCCCAACATTGAACACAGTGCTCGAGGTGAGGCCACACCAATGCGGAGTACAGGGGCAGGATGATTTCCCTAATCTTGCTCACTACACCATTCCTGATACAAGCCAGGATGCTATTGGCCTTCTGGGCCACCTGGGCACAGTGCTGGCTCATTTTCAACTGACTGTCCATCAGTACACCAAAATCTCTCTCGATCAGGCAGCTTTCAGCCACTCCTCCCCAAGCCTGTAGGGTTGCCTGGGGTTGTTGTGACCGAAATGCAGGACCTGACGCTTGGCCCTATTGAAACTCACACAGTTTACCTTGGCCCATTGATCCAGTCTATCCAGGTCCCTCTGTAGTGCCTTTCTCCCCTCTGGCAGATCAGTACTCCCTCCCATACTCTGGACTTCCTCCCTCCCTCTGGACTTACTTCCAGAACTAACTAAACAGAAAGGTTCAGATATCCAAACCAAGTTTTCTCTTTCAGCTCTTTAATGGTTTTGGCTTGAAGGGCTTGGAGGGGAAATGAAAGTCTGCCAGGTGATAGCCTTAAATCAGGGAGACAAGCAAGCGGAGAGGAAGCATGCCATTCAAGAACAGTCATGAGCCACATCAGCCCGTTCTGCTTAAGTGCATCTGGCTGGCCCTTCAAAACTCTCATTAATACTCTTCTGGGCTCCAATGTCTGTTAATCACATATTCCTTGTAAAAAAATGTAAATCTGCAAAGCATACTCTTTTTTATCATCAAATGTTTCCATGACTGATGGTTTTTGGTTTATATTTCTCAGTTTCAAATATATTGATCCTGATCCTGCTGCATTCTCTAATAGCTTGAAGCAGGAGCATGCCATCAAAGCCCAGTGCAAATGAGATGGGGACCAAGCCCCAGAATAAAATCCCATTTCCACTCATGTCAGGTAGAATTTACCATATGGCCAATTTAAACCAACATAACCCCATTTCTTTAACTGATGTAACCCATGATTTACACAGATACAGAGGCATTCATTCCACCTCTGTATGTATTTTCTTTCCAGGATCCTGTTTCATGGGGAGAGGTCAAGGAGATGAGGAAAGAAAAGAGGAAGGGGTGTAGTAAAGAGATTTCCTTCAGATTTTCATTGGCAGATAAAAGCAGAATCCCCACAGAAACCAGCAGTGATGTATTTATTGGTGAAAAGGTCAATTAAACTTTATAGTCAGTAGTATTCTGTTAAAAAAGAATTCTAACCGATAAATAATAGGTTTACAATAAATGCGCGCAATAACACCATTTGTCCTGTCAATCCAAGCACGTGCTCAAATTCTTCAGTGAACTGGAACCACAGAAAGAAAAAGGGATACAAGAGCATTATGGGAGTCTGGACTGTAAATTACAGGAGATAGATATATTGTTATGGGGACTATATCACTCCTTAAAATGAATTCAACCTTACTGACCTACTTCTTTTTTTCAAAATTTCCTTTCTTATAATATGACCACTTCTTGGTCCACCAGACCAGAATTCAAATGCCCGAAGACCTGCAGATGTTTAAAAAGATGAGAAATGACAAACAATTTGACAAACTATCCAAGCCTGACAATTTGTGTGGTACTTGATGCATTCTGATCAGACCTCCCAGCATTAATGAATTTGCCCTTCGTGGTGGCTGTGAGGTCCAGCAGAGCAACACGTGGTTTTGCAAGAGTAAGGCTGTGCAATGAGATGATGGCTGTTGAGGTGGGCAGTGCCAGAGCCTTGTCCAGAGCTGGGACATCAGAGTGGAGAATCAGATGCAGGATGAACTTGGTAAGATCAAGCCAAGCCAAACCTCTCCATGAAGCAAAAGGTTTTTCCCAGTTTCTGAACAAAATGGAAACATTTGTTTGCAAGTGAAATTCTGTGTGAAATGGAGGTCTGATAAAATGTTATTTGGGGTCAATCAAAACTTTCTGCTGTTATGAAATCAGAGCGTTCTGGTCCAAGTTTGTCCTTTGAAAACGTGTTGATGTGCTTTTGTGTGAGAATAACGACAATGAATTGCATGTGGGAAAAATTATTTCCAAATGAAAACTGAAAATATTCCATGCCAGAAATGTTCACATGGGCTACTTCAACCTTTTGGGAATGCTTTGTTTTGGGACAAGAAGTTCTGGAAACAAAATACTGCCAGAGCTGACAATTTATTTTTTCAAAGCACTGTGAATAAGAGAAAAAGGGCACTCCTCACTGAGAAGAAACTTCACTGCAAAAAAAGATTTTGCCTGTAACTTGCTCAGCTTGAGCAACAGGATCTGAACCTTAGGACATGACTTCCAGGTGGCATCAACTGCTGCTAAGGGGGCACTGGACTCTGGTCCTTACTGTTAGTTAACAAACAAAACGAGCATTTGCTGTTGAACTCAAGAACCACTGAGGGATCAATATTATTTTTGTATCTTGATGGAGAAAACTCAAGACTCTGAGCTTGAGTCTATCTCATTATAAGCCTCTAGGCATTCTGGCAGTTGAGTACAGATACTGTAAGTGATTTGTGGATTCTATTTTAATTGGCTGCTATAGAGTACAGAGAAGTAGATCTCTGCTTGTTGTAGGCAGTTTTCTTTGCTTTCAAGGATCATTTCAATGCACAGATTCTGCCTGTGAAATAGCATGCTGTGGTTTGCAAAAGGTGTATTTCCCTCTTCCTGGACACAATGATATTTATTCTTTTTCGATTTACTGTCTAGAGGAAAGTGGTGAAGCATTATCTGTGGCAGCGCGACCTACAGATACACCATCAGATTAAGATAAATTTCCTAATTTAAGAATTATTTTGATGGGTGGGAAAGGGCAGCTCAGTTTTGTCACCTCTGCCAGCAGCCCCCCGGCATGCATGACTGCACTCATTGTGGAGGCCATTACCCTCAGCCATTACTGCTGGCAGAGCAGCTGCAGCAGCCGAGAGACCCCCTCCATGCTCACACCGCCAGGGCATTTTAATTGCAGCCCACAGCTTAAAGTCTTCATTAACTTCCCCCCGAGCCCTGCCTCCTCCACCATAAGATCAGCGGCTCGTCACCCTGACCAGCAGAGCAGCGAGGAACATCTGCAGTTCAAACGTGATGCATATGCAACAGAGGTCCGAGGATTAAAGGTCAACAGGCTCCTCCGACACCCAGCACCCCCTCTCCCGTGCCGGGTGTCTGGTGTCTTTTACATCCCATTGTTGGAAACTCTATACTTCCTGCCAGGCCTTCTGCCCACTCGCTTGGCCCAGTGGCTGCACAGCCCGTGTGGTGTTACCAAGCAGACCTTCCCTCAGCTCCCCATTGAACAGCCAAGGGAGAGGATGGCTACAACAGCTGCAGTGCTGGCTGGCTTGTGACAAATGGTCCTGTCACTCTTCTTATTGATTAGCGATGTTATGACATTTCCCTTCAAAAACACAGATGTGACACGGGCAGTGACAGGAGCACCGCTCTGGGAGGCGCATAATGCTTGCTGCTGTTTCCATTTTCCTATCTGCATCTGTTCATATCTGTGGTGATGACTGTTTCATGTACGGTTTTATCAAGAAGCAGTGAGCAGGTGAAAGCTTTGCTTGGGTTTAAAGCAAATATGTCTTGTCACACTGGGGGGCTGAGCACGCATAGGACAAGCCTGGTTCTTCCCTCCTGTTCCATCCAGTGTTCAGGGGGATGGCTGGGGATTCAGTCAGTCAGGATAGGACTTGTAAAAGGGGGTGTGCTGACTCTATACGTGATTTCAGCTACCACTTGGCATGTCCTTTGGTCAATTTTTGTCTCAGGATGCATTATGGAAAAAATATAATAATGCTCACAAAGTCAGGGGGTATGTCTGCCCCTCCTGGGCTGTCCCAGGAGCACTGGGTCCTCACACACTCCCTGCTTCCCTCCATGCTGAGCCAGATGTAAGCCACCAAGCCCTCCAGAGGGACAAATGGGGCTGTTGGTGGTGTGAAAAGCCTGAGGGCACCTCAGCACTCACCTTAAAGGCCAAATCAGAGCCTATCCATTTCTAAGGGGTTATTCAGATGAATGTGTTTCACAGCACCTTAGGAAAGCCACTCATGTCCTCTGGAGCCTCCTGGGATCCTCCAAAGGGAATGTTTGACCAACAGCAGAGGCGCTCCCATGCTGGCTCCTCCACCAGAAGACATTTTCTATAGAATCGAGAAACCTGTTTGAATATCATCAAGTTGAAGAGATTTGGAAAGGGTTGGTAAGGACTATCTTTGACTTGGCCAGGCCTTGGGAGGAGGGCCTCTGACAGGGAGATCTTGCTGCTCTGATTGCACCAAAGAGAAATCCCAGCTGGTACAGCAAGAAGAAATGCTTTCCTCAATACAGAGCTAAGCTCATTATGTCAGGTATTTGACTGTCCAAAAGGCAAGCTTAGGAGGATCTCTCTATTTTCCCTGGCATGAAGGAGAGCACTATTTTTTTTCCCCCAAGCATACAAAATATGGCAGGTTAATCCTAAAATGACTTAAAAACTTTCTTATTAGTCTGAAATATTTAATTCAACTTTCAGTGAATGCTTCACAGTGTTTCACAGGGAAGCTATTTAGAGGAAAAGTGCTTACCTTCCAGTCCAAAAGATTGCTCTTTGGAGGCTGAATAATTGCATGTTGCATGATCTACATTATGATTGCTGGAAATTCATGATAAACTGTCTCTACACATGGCAGTTAATGAGCTTGTTGTTAAGTTTAAGGGATCTCTATATCTTCTGAGTCAGAAAAAGCAATGCTGGACTCTCCAATGCATTTCTTGTATTGACCAAAGCTCTTATAGTGCTAATACAGTTGAAATTATCTAAGCTAGAAGCCTGATTTACATGAACTTGAAGCAAAACATACTAGCACGACTGCATAGACATTACTGTACAGAGTATACTGGTAATGAGGAGCACATTTGGGACTGTCTCTTGTACAGCTTTCAGCATATTTCACAACAACAAAAAAAAGAGATCTAGTCTAAAAGGAAAAAAGAAAAATATAACAAAAACCTGTTTTTGATGCCCCAGGCAACATGATGTAGATTAATATGAGCTAAATGGAATGTGACCAATTTGTAAAGCATTTGGTTTGTATCTTGAGAAATTGAAGACAAGATCATTTTTCCTTGCAATCACAGTAAGCCTTAGGCTACAAGCTCTTGGAGTCTCTACAATTGCCATAGGCTTCCTCTTTTAATATACTGGTGTATCCTAGAATATGTCTTTCTTAGAATTGTCATAGTCCAATGATGTGATAGATTTGCCAGTATGATACTCCTGTTGCCTTCCCTTGGGAGAAGCCTCATTATTCATAATATGTGCTTATAGTTTCTGAGAATTTCATCAACTTTTGTGTAATATTTTGCCCACAACTGCTTATTTATGCAAGAAGAGTGTTGCAGTAATCTGTATCCTATAGTGTATGTGGGGATTATATAGCAAGAAAATGTGGTTATTTTCTGCCACAGGTTCTTCTGAAGCAGATTGTTTCAGACTGGCAAATAGTAAAATGTGGCTTGCTCTGAGTTTATATTAAGAGGAAAAATACAGAATAATGCAGATTTCATTATTTTATTAATGATCATTAAAAAACTGTTTGACACTTAGAGGTGAAAACTTTTATGTATTTTACAAAGCAGGCTGTAAAATTGTATTCCCAAATAGTATAATAGCTTCTCCAGAGAGAGAGAGCTAGCAGGAGGCACAGAATAACTCCATATCAAGCTTTAAATGCAGTGCAGAAGCTCCAAACCCACGGAGCAGGCTGGACTTCCTTTCATATTCATCTCCTTTATCACATCACAACACCACCTTCCCATGTTAGCAAACAGCTTGGAAACCATCTCAAACTCAGCTCAAAGTTTCCATCCCTCTCTTTGCAGCTGTAATTCAGGAAAAGGTTTTTGTTTATCACATAACCTAAAGAGAGTGTCCCAGAGGCACAAGTCCAGCAACTAACTTGAATATGACCTTCAGTCTTACATGCTAAAAGAAAAAAACATACCTATGATGTGTTTGGCAGCCTTCCACCTAGGTGTGCGGGCAATATCATTCAGGAACATTTGGTAGCTATAATATCAAGATGTTCTGTAATTGTTAAGCTCATTCTTTGAATAGTGGAGAAGCAGGGACAAATGGAGGTCACTTCCCACTTATTTATTTATTTAAGAATCACAACGCAAGGACTGAGGGATGGGCCAATGACTCCTTATTCAGATCTGGACGTAAAACTGGAAGGGAGGGCTCCACACTGTTTGCTGCTCACTATTTCACTGTTCCCTACTGTTGCCACTTTCTGTCCTGTGCAGATGGTAATATGGTGAGAACTCTCACAAGCTTACCAAGCCAGATCTAGCCTCTTTTGTAATACTGGAGTATCAGTGGCTTACAGATCAGATAGAAAACAGATCAGACTGCTGAAGGCCACCTAGTCCAACCTCCTGCTCAAAGTCAGGGCCTTGTCCAGGTGGATTTTGAACATCTATCAAGCAGAAAGATTTAAATACACAGGTCTATATATAATGTTTTTGCTATTTGTTGTGTTTTTGTTCATTTGTTGGTTTTTGAGTGTCTCAAATCACGCTATGCTGCTCAAGAAGATTCATGTAACAGTACATGGTGCCACAAGCAGCTCTTCCAATCCCGCTCTCATATTTGGTCTTCCTGAAGGCATCCCAATTGGAGATATGTATCTGCACTATAATCATGGGGTCACAGCCCTTTATGTCACAGCTGGATCTAGCCTCTCCCACCCAACATAGCCATTCAACCCTTCATTTTCAAGACCTTGTCCTCTTTCCACCCGCCCCACTTCAGGACACAGCCTTCAGCTCCTCAGGGCAGCAGGCCTGCCCTAGGCAAAATCGGCATGATGAAGACAGTGGACTGCTCTCCATTGATCAGGAAGGAATTTTCTTTTCCCTCCTGCTCTCCAGCCAGAGATAATTGTGAAACTGATGGGTTATCACTCCTCTAAGTTCAGCAGCAAAACCTCACAGCTTGTAAGAATAATTCAGCCACAATTAGCACTGGTGTGAAGCCAGGGCCTCCCACAGATAGGTCTGTCTGGTCCAGTGCAGAAGCTGCAATCTTTTTAATGATGGGAGGTTCGACTAAATTAAAGTTGACCCTCAGGCTTCTGGTGGCTAAATTCCAGCAGTAACCTTCCCTCCTATCCATTCCTCTGGAAAAAAAATCCCACCAACAATAAATACAAGTGAGAGGGGGAGGAAATCTCTCTGTTGTTAACCTTTACAGGACAGTGGATATGTCCAAATCAGACAAAAAACATGATGTCTCCTGCTGAAGTGCCATAAATAGTGCTATCTCCCAGTGTGATCTTTGAGAGAATCTGTTTTGGGGAAAGAACAGAAGAGGAGTCCTAAAAACAGTGCATGAAAAATGATGAAAGTTACTTTGAAGTGAGTCCGAGAGCTGCAGTGCTTTCAGCAACTTCCCCTGGAAGCCCTTGAAATTCTATCTGCAATAAAAGGTACCAAAAGAAAACAGCTGGCAGGAGCTGTTAAAGTGGAAACAATATGCAGTTCAGAAGAGATAAACAGGATGGGCACAGAGCAGAGTGAAAAAGAAGGTACAGATCTGTTATGTGATGGGAACAGCATCAACTGTCCTGGGCTGAGACTGCCTGACCAGGGCTGGGAGAAAACAGATTTAGCACTTGATTTTCAGAGGAATGTGAGTTTTGCTTTGGCTTAAGGGATTATTTTGGACTAACTTGTCAAATCCCCTGATTCTTCACTGAAGAGGAAGCCTTGGCTCGCATAGAGGGGATAAGCATGCAGAAGTGCTAGGCTGAATTACCAAAGCAGAAGCCTTCTGTGCTGTTTCTCTGGAACCTGAGTCAACAGCAGCTGGACTGAGTGCCACTTCCCACTTTTAGAGCAGTGAGGCACTCTCTGGCTAGCTGGGCAGTAATGCTCTGCTGCTCAACAGAATGGACCCTTGTGCAGCCCTGGGGCAATGTCAAAACTGTGACCAAAACCACAACTTTTGCTGTCACTGAAGTAATACAGACTAGTGAAAAAACTAGTGAAGGATTAACATTGGAATCAGAATAGGATGCCTCTCTTTCGGCAATTCAAAGGAAGGTGTTGGTAACAGAGTGTGCATGGACCACAACCTGGTCTGATTGTAAATCATAGATGTTGCCTTAATTTCCAAATAAGTTCTGTAGATCCCTACAGAAGGAACTGAGAGCAGAATATGCTCTCATGAGAATGGTGAGGAATCCAAATGCAGAGACAGCTCTGAAAGAATCTCCCATGCTCTGATCTGCTCTTGACTCTGCCCACACTATTACTGATGAAAAAGCTCTGCATAGAGACCTCTGCTCATGAGGGAATGGATATTAATTGAAACTCATGCCCCATCTTTACAGATCCACTTCAGCTCTAAAGCACTTGTAGGGGAAAATGTTAATTCAGAACTGTTGTGGGAATGGGGGGAGCTCAGATGCTCTTCACATCTACTTTTAGTTCTGATTTATACAATTCTCTTTCTGCTTACCTCCACAGAGGCACTTTCATACAGTTATTTGTGAAATGTCCTGTGATACAACCATTAGACTATTTCAGTGTTACAGCAGAAGTAAAACTTCACCTCACGCAGCTCCACTGATTTTCCAGGCAAGTGAATTTGCAAGCAGCGTTAACAGACAGAGAACTGGCTGAAAGTAAAAAAGTTGTGAGAAGTTTCATATCAAGTCACTGTGCATATGACGCTGTTGTACAAACAGCATGTGGCATTGTGTTCCTACAGTATCCTAGGTAAGTCAGCTTGGGCAGAGCTATGCTGAAAGGAGGAAAAAAGTAGCCGAAAGTTATGTTTTCTATGTACATGTTAAATCACCTTCATTTGGCAAGGATCTGTCACCTTGCTAAAGGATGAAGGCTAACCCACAAGTAAGTAGATAATTGCATCTGTGTATTAAATAGCATTTTCCCCTGTGGGCAACCCATTTGCCTTCAGAGAGGTTCCAGATTCTCAAAATGTTTTGGTGGCCTAAATACTTTTGAGGACCCAGATCTAAAATGGCTCTTCAGAAAAAGACTTAGATGTTTGCAGTCTGTAGCTGTAAGTGCTTTTGTGCATCTAAGGTTGCAAAATTGTTTCCCTCTCACACGAGCTTTACCTTAAATTGCACAAGATTTAGTTCCCTATAAAATCAATGGCCATTCCTCAGCTTTCTACGGTATTCTTCAATTGGGTACTATAGAAGAGAAATTCAATCTATCTGATCTGTATTTGCAGATACTCTTAAAATTGGCATATAAGGAATGGAAATTGGGATGGATAAAAGTTAAGTGCTAAATAGGTCAAAAAGTCAAGGGACTAGAGATGCCACCAGCAGTAGAAAGGTGATTCCAATAAATTCTTCACATTTCTTAGATTTTAACTGAACAACTAGCAAGAACATATTTCCTACCTGCATGCAGGCAGCCAGCAACTGACCTGTACACTGAAAATAAAGATTCTCTATTCATCATGAACTTACAGCCTTGACAAACGAACTGCATATTTTTTTAATTGTTTGTATAAATATTTAATATTAAAAATGTTTAAGACGTGCACCAGGTCATATAACACCACAGAAATGTCTGTGAGTTAAATAGGTCAGGTCTTAATTTCTTTTCACACTTCTAGAGTATTAGTTCAGATTTTCTTTGGTACAAGTGCAAATTGGATTTGTGTTCATGTTAAATGTTCATGTTCCAAGAAAACTGAACATGCCTCTGTTTCTGTGTTATAGGAACACATAAATTATTTGTATTTACAGTAATGCACAGGAATCCTACACTAGAAACCTGCAGTAGAAAGAGGTGAACAAGATGGTCTTCTTCAACTCACACTTCAATTTTGTTCTACTGAGAAGTTTTGTATTTCTGCTAATATTTTTCCACCATAGTCCAAACCAAAGTGAATGTGATTTTTAAGAGGATCCAACAATACTGCACTCTAGTACACTCCATCCCTTCTCCCTGCCCAGAGCAATCTGGTCTGTACCAGAGCTGAGTTTAACAGCCACTGCTGATGCAAAGCCTCATGCCTTTGAGACCAGGATGCACATTGGATTTTCCTTCCTCATGTACAGGATCAGTACTCCATGTGAGGAAATGAACAGCTAGTTCCAGTGTGTGATTTTTTTGCTTGTCGTTTGTCCACATACATTTTCAACTGACCAAACATTGTCATAACTTGAGCCTGCAAGCACTTCTTTGGGACTGCAGAAATGAAATCAGTGTGTTTTGTGTGCTCAGGATATTCTCAGCATCATTTGAGATGCAGCCTTGTCTTTGATCTTCCTGATGTTTTACTCAGGACTCAGTAACTACTGAAGGTACGGTTACTGAAAACCACAGACACTCCATAATGCCTCTTGGAGTTCATTACGTCCTGCCAATGCAGTGACAGCTGTTTTTTTCCATCCATTACCATGAAGGTGACCGCCAGGATGGGAGCGCCCAGCTCCGCCAAGCGCTCATAGCTGCTGCCTGCACAGCTCCCACCAGCCTGAGCATGGGCAACAGAGCCAATGCTGCACCAAGATCCTTGCTTTCCTCCCCACAAACAAATTTCATTTGATGAAATAATGCAGGCAACAACTGCCAAAGCTCAAGCCACCCTGGGAACAGCTGAGTGCATGCAAAATGACAGACGCAAAGCACCTAACCTTTCTTAATGTAACATGTTGCCCTTTAAATCCTTGTTAGAGTCTTCACTCCTGAAGCAGCCTCAAATGTGTCCTCTGGCAAGCAGTAGCCTCTGCCTGCAGAATCTTTGCCTAATTGCATTTTGGCAGAGCAGAGTGGGAAGAAAGGAGAGAAAAGGAACTAGATAACTCCATGGTTTAAATCTGTCATGGGCTGAAAAGTGGAGGGAAGTGGAGTCCTTCCTCCTTTGCTAAGCTGCCTTTTGTAGGATGTGACTTGCTGCAGTCTAGGCAAGTATCCAGGCATTAGGAGGCATTAAGGTTTTGGTTAGCTGCTCACAAATGCACACATTCACTGATGATGGCTAATGTGACTATCATTATCCCCTAGATATACTTGGTTTGCTTTCATGCATAGGCTATTTGTTGATACATGTAAATTGAGGAGAGGCAGAAAAGCCTTGCAGGACACAAGGACTTTTTGCTGACTGGTCTGAAGCACTTTCCACCAGCTGAGCATTTGCTTGAATGTCCTTGGCCACTTCCAGCTTTTCTCTGTCTCTGTACTTTAAGTTCTTCCAACTCAAGAAGACAAACACAACAATGAAACAGCATGCAGAGTATTCCACTACACAACTCATGACAAAAGATATGTTTGCATGGCTTACCTCCCAGTTATACCTATCTTTTGCTTTTCCTTATGCCTTAACCCAAAAAGCATGCCCTGTCCCCCGTGATAGGCTAAAGCAGCTGGGAAAGGTGACAGTCCTCCTAACCTACATGCCAGCTTAAGGAAAGGCACAGCTACTTTAGGAGGCTACAGCACTGCTGCTGTTCCAAGGGGAGACTATGGGAGTCTACCTCGCTTGGGAAAAGTGCCTGGGGTCTGTCCTGAATCAGTGCAGGGGGTATTGCTTAAAAGAAATCCTAAATATTACAGGAAAATATGGGTTAATGATCATTTCTGCAGGAGTGATAAAAAAAAATCATATTGTTTGGTTTCTGTGACTAGCCAATGCATGCAGATGAGTCTGCAACCTGGTTTCAAAAACAGTGAACGTCCACTGATTCTTTTTAAATCAGTGGGAGCTCACTCAAAAAACAAAGATAAAACATAAAGCGTAAAGCTAGCTTTATTTTTCACAATTTCCTGTACACTGACCCTGCTAAATTAGATCCAGTGAATCACAGCTGCATCAAGAGTACCCTCACAAGGATGAACAGTGTATAAAGGCATCCAGCTCAGCATTAGTGTGGCTGTGGTTCCTGCAGCAGTGCAATGCTCTGCCGCAGAGCCTCAGAGTTTGCCAAGGAGAGAAGGAAGGGCGAGTGCAGTCCTGAGGAGGGAAGATGGATTGTCTTTGATTTGATCCATCCTTTGTTCATCTCCGTGGCACCGCAGCCTTTGCCATACAAGTCATAAAATTTGCTACCAGCAGCTATTTTGACAGTGACATAACAAAGCTCAGAGGGAATGAAGAAACACGTCCAGAAGTGTCAAAACAACACAGCACATTGTGTTCATACCAACATGATAACATGGTGGTTTATCAGCAGTTATACCACTATTTTAAAAAGAACAAAATGGATTTTTTTTTTTTTTTTTTTCTATAGGATCAGGTCTCTTTTCCTTATGCACAGTATCTTCACAAACCTTGAGAAACAGCCCTTACTGCTAAGCTAAGAAAGAATGACTTCCTTGGAAGTGAGTGTGATTGCTGTGAAATCCTCTGGCAGGCTTGCAGGCAAGAAAAAAAAATCTAGTATTAAAGTAGTCCAGAAAGACATGACTGAAATCATGGTTTAAATTTACAGTTTTTCATCTGGTAACATTCTTCCATACTGTTTTAAGGGCTCTGGTACTTTTCCTGCAGTCTAAAATTAACCTTCACCTCATATGAACTGAGGAAATTTCATAACTATGTCAGTATGTAACACTGCCTTCTTGGTCACGGGTACTAATGGTAATAATTTCAAATATATTTCAATTTGCCTTGAAAAGAAATGTAACAGAAGCTGAACAAACATTAAATGAAATAGTAATAAATATATATAAATAAGTGTACATAAAACAGTAGCCAGAACTCTGTGATAGCGGCATATAGATCTGTCAGGCACTTCAGTCGTACGCTGTACGGAACGAGCCCTCAGAGCAAAAGGCCATCAGCTGCTATGCCTGACCTTGGTGTGAAAAAGGAGAGGGATTAAAGGCGCTGTGAACTGAAGTGATCTGCCCAAGGCATGCTGTCAGGAGCTGAAGGAGTTGCAGATAAACCACAGGACTCCGGAGTTCCTGACTGGCAACCCAATGTAACCCAGAGTAAACCCAATGAAAGATGCAGTAGTTTGAGCCCAGGCACTATCGAATCCAGCCTGGTTCACTCCAAGGAGTGAGGTCCATTTTGCCTCTCTCAAGGGGAGCCGGGGCCAGGTCACACCATAGCCTTCACGGAAGAGTTTTCTGAATGCTATGGACAGCAGTGGGCATTTGCTCAGGCTGCAGGTGAGTGCCAAGTGAGGCTGATCAACAAAATGATGCCCAAAATAATTTACCTGATGCAATGTACTGGGGTGAGAGAGCAGAGTGGGGTGCCTGTTGTGCTTCAGTAGTGGATTTCAAAGTCTGTTTTCTCCTTACCTTCAGCAACCACAAAATTAACTGTGAAAGAGAATACCATTTTTTTCAGAATGCTGAACCACCTTATTCAGATGCCTTTGAAAAAAAATGTGTTTTTATGGGATGGAGAGGCTAGGGAAGCCTTGGGATCCTGAGCTGGGCAGAATGTACTCAGTAAGTACAGAGGAGTACACTTCAAGGAACGGTATTTTTAAGGTTCTATATTGCAGTCCAGATAACTAGCATAAGAGGATGGAGCTTGTTTTATCTTGTTTCTTTGGTGTATTTTTTTAATTAGCACTTATATCTGCTCATTTTTATACACATGGCAGGGCAGCCTGATGGGGGAGGTAGAAGGCTTTCAGAGCATCTGTCCTATAAACTCACTGGAAATTATCCAGTCTTTTTTTGCCCAATTATTTGACCAGCCAAATGTTGACACTTAAGGAAGGCATGAAATTGGCTGCAGGGCGTGCTTAACCTTTTCAAACCAAGGCTCCAAAATGGATTTTTCAAGCCAAATACCCAAGTTTTATTAAGAGAGATGTACAGCAATTCAGGTCTATGTATGTGGCCACTTAGTCTGCTCAACAGTGGTTTCCAAAGGGAAGGTCAATTAGTACTAATTGCACAAGGTTCATTGGTATATACATGGGCATGTAGTATGGGACTGTGCCTCCTCCTTAGACCATGTCACACACACTATAGTCCCATCCAACAGCTGTGAGGTGACTTGAAGATGAAAAGTTAACATCCCATATCCAGTCCCCAGAGTCATCTGAGCTCATTCCCCAGATGACAGTATAAATCCTAGTAATAGCTAACAAGGAGGTAGGCAGGTACCCCAGAGTTTTCTGGCTGCCCCAGAGAAGAGCTGCAGTGATGTGATATCTCGCAGGTCTTCTGGGATGTGATATGGTACAAAACAGCCTGCATCCAGCTCTGCATGACCTTTGGACCACGTGGAAGGCCTGCCTCCACCTATGCTGTCTGAAGCATTTAATCTCTCTTTGGTTCACCAAGAGTGTCTCCCATTAGCTGATGATGGGAAGAGAACCTGCAGCTCACAGTCGTATGCCTCTGTAAAATTACAGAATTGTTACAGTTGGAAAAGACCACTAAAATCATCCAGTCCATCAACCCATCCCCACCATGCCCACTGACCATGTCCCTCAGTGCCATATCTGTCCTTGAGCAGCCCCAGGGAGGATGACCACACCACCTCTGTGGGCAGCCTGGTCAAAAGCCTCACCACCCTTTCTGAGAAGACATTTTTCCTTCTTTTTTTCTGTTGCACCTTTACAAGCAGACAGCAGCAGCTGGGCTCTTTGAAAGACTAAAACTGAGGAAGGTAACAGTGAGAGTAACCAACTTGACATTTTCTTTTCCTTGTTTCCTACTATTACAGACAGAAATTAAATTATTTTGAGAAATGTTTTCCCTTAGAAGACATCCTAATACGGAGTGCTTAAAACCACAACTCAAAATACGTATTTTCACAGATCTCATGTGTATTATAAAGAAAAGCCAAACTATGGCAATCCCTTTGCACAAAAAATATTTACAATTGCTATCAAGGAAAGTTCTGATGCAGTATTGATGCTGTCATTAGCAGAACCAAATGCACTTTGTCCTGCATATAACTCACTAAGGAGCTATGCGAAAAAGCAGAAGCAAAGACAAGTTGTATTTTTTTCTGGAAGAAAGACAGCATACACTGAAGAGTCCAAACTTTTGCCTGGAGAAGACACATGGAAAGTCATACGCACTGATTTACGCTCTTCAGCCTGGAAAGAGCAGATATGGGGTGTGATGGCAAAGGTATTTGGGGACTTTCTCTGGTGACAGTGATTCTTTTCTGCAGAGCTCATCAGGTAAAACTTAAGCAGCACTGTGCTCTCACCGGCAATGGAGTAGCTCCACCACCTGGGGTACGTTGGAATTGCCTTTCTTCCTCTGGTACACTGAATTTATATACCTCTATGGTTTTATTTTGCTTTGTTTCATTGGTTTGGTTTTGTTTTTAGTTGTTTTTTTTTTGCTTTGTTTTGTTTTTTGGTGGGGGTGGTAAGGGGCGGGGGGGTTGGGGTTGTTTGGTTATGGGGTTTTTGATTCTTTGTTTTGTTTCTTTGTTTCTTGGTTTCTGTTTGTTTTATAGCTGCTGCCACGTATTTGAAAAAAAAGAAAAAACAACAGTAATTACGAGATAAAGCTGTAAAAGCATGTAAATGGTAACACAAAGCTGGTCCTTCTGGTCCTGAACTTTTGCCACTGAACCAAGAGGAATCTTTGCTTTACAAGCGTCCTGTTGTACTGTGCTGTGTTACAGCCTTTCAAAACCTATAGAAGTCGCTGTCCCAAGAGGTAACAGTGAAGCGGAAGAAAGGAGCTAGCTAATTTGTTTTTTTTCTGATACATACTGTATTCATGTACTTCCATTAAATACGTGAGTATGGAAAAAAAAAAAAAAAAAAAAAAAAAAAAGCAGATTTGGAGCAGAACAGCCTAAGGCTTTGGTGAAAGAATAAATAAAGCCAGTGTCTTTACATCTATCTCTCATTTTTATTGTTGAGAGCCTCAGCCCAGTTCTTTACACCCTGGTGTCCAGTAAAAATGCAGCATGGAAGCATAAATTTCAAGCAGTGGGAAATTCAACCCAGCAGAAATCAGCCTGGCAACAGAAGAGGATAATCAAAACCAAGCCTTGCCCACACTGCAGTTTTTCCCTTCCCAGTCACTCCCATATTTGTGCAGTTGCAGCTCATATTAAGCCCCCTAAGACCTTTTTTTTCCCCCACATCTCTTTCCCTGCAGATGTACAGGTGGCTTATCTCAGTCCCACCTGCCCTTTGTAATGCTTGGCATTGGACAGCTGTACAGCCAGTGACCAGGGGTTGCTCCCCATGCACAAGGCAAATGGTTGGGCAGGTCAGAGCATCCCATGGATGCATACTCTCTCCACATTATAGATTACTTTGGGCAAAAGCTAGAGCCCAGAGCCTACAGACCCCTATCTGAATGAGCAGCCTCAGACCTCTGTGGTCTATACAGGGAGAGCAGCAGCTTCCTAATGCTAGGAAGAACTGGAACATTTTCTTTCTGTTTTGCCACCCTGTAGAGCTCAAATCTATTTTAGAAGTGTTTTACTTGTCAGAACAGGAGATTCAGCATCAGAATGAAAAGATGAAAGAGGGCTGCAGTTATTGGTGGCATCACAGTAGCACAGCTACAAACAAAATGGAACACAATGGAAATATATATGTTCCTATATGGGAATATATAGACACATGTGGTTCTGTTATTTTGTTACTTCTGTTCTTCCTCCAACCTTACAGCCACTCTCCCTAGAAACTTCTGTTGGTTTGGGGTTCTCTTTGGTTTGTTGTTTGTTTGTTTGTTTGTGTTTTTTTGTTGTTGTTGTCTTATGAAGCACTCTTCAGGATCAGAAGCAGTTGTCCCATTGCCTCTGGTCATACAAATAAATCAGTGCAGAGTGACCTCAGCGCTGTCAAAATGATTGGCTCACTTTGACTAACTGAAAGACCAGCAAGTAACTGGAGGACCAAAATCAATGAAACTAAGTCAATGAGTGGATGCACCACTCATTCCCCTTGGATAGCAATGCCCTCAGTATTGCTCCTGCTTTCTTTCAGAGGAGAGCAGTCCCTGTGCCTGGCTTTTATTGAGTAAACATCCTAAAGGACCATCCGGCCCAGGACCCTTTCCAAATGAGTGGGCTGCAGAGGCTTGCAGAGCTCAGGACCCAGGGCAGGGGAATCTGTCTTCACTCCTGGGCTCCAAAACCACAGGTCAGAGTTTTACAGTTGTAAGTATTTGTTGTGTGAAAACAAACAAACAAACAAACAAACAAATAAATAAGTTTTTTTTTTTTTATCTCCTGCCACTCAATCTGTCAAAATAATTTAAATAAAACAAAGAAAGAGGAAAAGGAAGCAAAAGAAAAGTAGTTTCTAACCCTCTCATGAAGCTATACTGAAGAAAAGGAAGAGATGTAACTTGAGGATGGGGCTTCCAGAAGGACTTTTTAAACCTTCCTTATTTAGTTTATCTAAGCCCAGTGAAATGAGCTATGAAAAAATACATAAAAAACATCAGACTTTAAAGAACCAAATCTGTTGAAAGCTTCTGCGAGTAGAAAATTCCTCTATTACATATTTGGCAGAGAAGTGGCTGCATAGACAGATGACATGCCATTAGAGTCCACATAAGTAACCACTAGGGAAAGCACCTGCTGCAGTACAGAAGATGTTAGAAATGCAAAGATCTGATTGAAAAGTAATTTATATTGCAAGCAAATGCATAATAGGAGAAGACACACTGCTCATCATAGATCTTCCCACAGAGGAAAGCGAGACAGAATAGAAAGTAGTTAATCCTAAGGAAACAATTAAAGAAGATTAAGGGGAAATGATTTTTGAAAATATTCAATACTGATCCAAAACATGACTGATTCGGGTTAATGAAAAGATGGTTCATCCTCTCAGCCACAGTCTTGCAGCCCTGAAAAATTCTTTGAGTAAAGAAATAGAGAGGAATACTGAGTCTAATTCAGCAATGAGATCACTGAGTTTCAGTTGCTGTACCTGCCTACTGTCAAGGAAAATGAGCATGTGCAAGGAAGTTCAGGTTTCATATTAGAATAAATGATTTTAGTGTCCTTCTGTCCAAGGTCTCCCTGTTCCTAAAAGCAGTGGGAACAGAGAGAGCAAAGATTCTTGTGTTTTCTTTCTATGCCAGCAAAATGATTGATGTTGAAGAAAGCCTCCACTTTCTGCCTTGTTTCCTTGCACTGATCTGATCTTGCTCTCATGGACATTAATAGTGAGAGTTCTATCAGAGCTGGCAGGAAACTGAGTTGGACCCTGCAGTTACATTCACTGAAGTGAGATTGTGATGATGAAAAGAGGTAAGGTTTCCTGGTTTCTGCAGCTCAACTCACAGGCTGGATCATGAGGCAACACCAAAGCTGGAAAAGGGCAGTGGAAAGCCTTACAGGTTGAGCTGCTTCTCCCTCCTGGTAGGAGAGAAGAAACAGACACCTTGTAAAGGACCACCACCAACAAAAAAATGTTCTGACTTTCTGGAGCGTGCTTGGTTCCCACTGCTCTTAGGAACAGGGAGATGTGGGACAGAATGAATGAAATGAGGAAAATTAGAAGTTTTGTGTGCAAGCATCTTCATTTTTCTGGCCTCCCAAATGTGCCTGTCATGTCTTCCTGGTCTATGTGTGTTCATGTAATTTAGATGCATAGTCTCACAGTCAGCATTTCACTTGCCCTGGGTGAGCCCCATGGTGAAACCCATGCAGTCTATCAGGGTGAGGCTCTGAGGCCGCAGGACCTCTCAGGGATATGTGATGCCCTCTGCAGCGTGGGGACCTACATCAGCTGGACCATATTTCACAAATGCGTGCTAGCATTGGTATTTGTTGTTGCTAAGGGAGAAGTCCAGCACCTCTCCAGGCATTGCTTGCAGGAGGGGATTCACCAAGGGCTTTGGTAATTGCCAGGTTTTTCCTTCCCATGCCCAATGCACAGCTCGTAACAGTAATTCAGTAGTCTTTGGTAAGGTCCCGAATCAGAACAGAGTTGCCAAATAAATGAGCGAGGGCTCTTTCCCTCTGAGTGCTTTGCAGACAGAAACAAGAAAAACAGTTCCAAAATGGTAACAGCATGAATCTAACAGCAATCTGCAAGTCAGATAGGAACACAAAGAGCATTTCATCTCCTTTGTGATTAGGATTGAGCTTGACACGTGGAAAGCAACCAGACCACACAGACAAAGGAACACTGGAAATAATAATCTTTAAAGAAGCACATCTGAAAAATATAACTCTTCCAATGTTTAAATTTGTCTAGCAAGCCCAGATGCCAAATGCATTTCAGGAATAGCTCGGCAGTGACTGAGTACAACATTTAATTAAGTGATTATATAATCATCCCTCTGTTTTATGAAGCAATAATTCAGCTCCCAAGTGGATAAGCTATGAGGCCAAAGGCCGGGCAGTTTATCACAATGAGGGAATCTATTTACTGTGGAGGAAAACAGGGGGACGATGATGTTATTGTTAAAATACTGGTTTAATTAATGTAAAATTAATAAGTCTTTTTTTTCCTTTTCATTTTGTAACAGTGCCTGGCTCGTCAGAAAAATGGCTCTTCTGCCATTTTCCATGTGCAAGTGGTGGTTATTTATGGCCACACGGAACGTGCAGGAAGTTAATGATGTCACGCAGTCAATTTATTGGGGAAAAAATTGCTAGAGTCATTTTATCAGAGAATGATATAGTTCTCTTTGTGGAATATAAGTAGACAAGAGACTCCACTTATATTGTAAAAGAGAGATCAGACAAGGTAACTTCACTGCGGGAAAGGTTTTCACTGGATTATTAATAATAATTCCACTAAACCAGAGGCTCTAGACCCACTGAGCTGTGACTTCACGTAATGCACAATATATCATTAGGGAGATATGGACAGCAGTTGGTGAAATTACATACAGTACCAACAGCATGTAGAAAGTTGTACAGGCAGGCAACTTGCTCAGAAGAGTAATGCTTGTGTAAACAGGGTGCTACAGTGATAGGGAATGAGTTGCTCTAAATTATGTGTCCGGGTTTTGTTTACAGTTCTCTTCAGGTATTTTATTACAGATTTCAGTAAAACCCCAAGTAGGTAAGGGAATAAGTGTAGAGGGTATTCTTGAAAGTGATTGAGAGTACAGTAGAGGGAAGAATGATTTACTGCAATATGAAGAATCAGAAAACAACAGGGATAGCAAAAACAGAAAAGAGCCAGCAAAGACAAAGGAGAATAAATTCAAGAAAATCAACTGGATATAAGGACAAGGAAAAAGGGAAAGAAATGCAGTGACCAATGTTGATTAATATATACAGATAGCAGACTCAGAGCTGAGTAAGTAACGAGTTTAGGAGGGTGAGAAACTTCCTTTTCACTGTTGCTACCACAGTTGCACATTCAGGAAGCCCGCGTGCAGACTCAGCATTTTTGAGAGGCACTCAAGAAGATGTCCCACCTGCTTCAAAATATGTGGATGAAAAGAAAGACAGAAAGAAAGACAGAAGGAGAGGGGGCGGGGGGGGGCGGCGCGGGGGAGAAAGAGAAAGGAAGAAGGGAGAAGGGAAACAAGGAAGGAGGAAACCAAGGAAGGAAGGAAAGCAAGGAAGCAAGGAAGGAAGGAATGAAGGAAAGAACGAAGGAAAAGTCTGTGCATTGAATTTAGCCTATTGCAGTAAATTCTGCTTTTACTATGGCACTGAGGTATTAGGGACTGTATTACATGCTGGGTTCCCAAGATGGACTGTTCAATAGACTGCACACCATGTAATCACTGATTTGATGCCTTAAAAGAAAGCTTATAGGGAAAGCTGATGGGAGAAATAGCACTGATACAGGCTGAGACTGATTACTAAAATGGGGAGGAAAACTATTAGGTTGCATTCATTTTATAGGAAAGTGTTCTTAAGTGAGGGAAAAGGAGTTTATGTTCCATGTAGAAGAATCCCTGCAGAACGGTTTCAGCTTATTAGTACCAAATTGACCACAGCAAATGAGCACTACAATTATCAATGACCTGGCATTTTATAAGCACACTGGGGCTCAGTTTTAAACTATTTTACACATATAAAGAATGTGAGATGGAAGATGAAAGGAAGGAAATCCACCCAATAGTCTCAGCTTCAAAGACTTCTGCAGAACAGTGCTCTCGAGGGCGCACACATAACTATGCACACATAACTATGCTGAGATTTGCTTTTCTTCTGGAGTTTGACCACTGGCACTGAAATATGAGGCTTGAAGAGAACAGTGATAGCCCACAGCAAGGAAATTGTTAGGGGAATGCACAAGTAGCTAAATGGCATGGAATTTAACCCTTTTGAAAGAGAGGAATTGCTGAAGGCATTTCAGAGTGGGAAAGAAATGCCACTCATTGATGTGGAGGAATGACCTGGTGAAGCACACAGGTCCTTTTCCAGCCCTCTGTCACAGAATGGCCTGGGATTTTTCTGTGGTGTGTCCTAGAGAATTCCTACAGTGCTGCTTTCTGCTCTGCACCCTGGGACTACAAGACAAACACGTGGACCATCTCAGCCAGACCTTCCTTTGAGACAGGGAACTCATAGATTCCATCACTCCAGATTTTGAAGTAACATCACAACAGAATAACCTTCCTGAAAGTTTTTGCCTCTAGTGAGTGCTCTACCAGTCTCTGCACTACAAGTACAGTGAATCCACTGGGTAAGTCATCAGGAATGAGGATGCTACAACCCTTAGTCAAAACAGAAATCTTCACATCAACCTGTATGAACTTGTCCCTTCCTGTCTACTGTGTAGCCATCTCTATACCATCCTTAGTCTAAAAAGCTGGACAGCAGGCTTTTTCATCAGGTTAGCAGGCAATTAGAGTATGCTCTTGTGACTCAGAAAATCTGAAGAGGCTGAGTAGAAGAGTTACCATGTTGGTCAAAAGGGCCTTAAATCCTTAGATCGTTAAATCATATGGTTCTTCATGTATCTCTGGTTCTAGCAAACACTGAAATGACCATAATGATAGCAACAGTAGGTCCCAGGGTACTGCTGGACTGTGTGGCATAAATTTGGTGCCCAGCTTTAAACAGTGCAGAGAGTAGAGAAAGAGAGAACAGCCATGTTACAATCTAAATGAAAAAGAGGGTGTTGTATTTTTCATGTGATGCACTGCAGCATTTGCTGGCGAAGCTTTCTGGGTTGTACCAATAACGACAGCACAATCTCCTTTATCAAAGGCCCATTGCCAATGTTGATTAAGCTCTGTGCTCACAGAATCTAGATCTGAAGTCTTTACTTTCATAGGATTTCAGATGGCAGCGTGGCAATCAAATGGCCAAAGTGGAATTGGTTGGAGGCCATGGGCAACATGGAACAACAGGTTCTTATGCCAATTTCCACGTGCTGATAAATACCAACTTGCCAACCAGATTAGCCATCAACAAGCAAAGCTGCTGATGTACCAACACTAGATACTGAAGAACACCAGAGACTTTGATGTTCTGCTTTTTAGTTTATTACGCTTCATCACTTTCCTTCTGAAAAGTTCTAAAAAGCTGTTAATTTTTCACTCAGATTTTAAAATGCACTGAGTTTCCCAGAGACGATGTCTAACAATGTTAACGATGGCTGGTTTCAGAACTCCCAGTAGGATTTGTATGCAATTAATGTTCTCCTCCTCTGAACAGAAACCTAGAGGTTTGCAAAACACACCATATGTTTGTCAGTTTGCCAATGAATCAAGATGTTTTTGCAGCCTTCTGAGTTTCAATAATTAATGGTAATGTCTAAAACCTAAATCACAGTTCAGGGGATCAGAAGAGAACTTTTGCCACATCCAGTGTTGTTCAGCATCATCAGAGAGAGATGTCTGGAGTGAGAAATTAAACAATTGCACTAACCCCCCATTTTTCCCTTCACAGCCTGATCTCCTATTCCCATTGCCCTTTCCAAGCTATCTGGCTATTCCCTGCAACAGGTTTACTTGCTTTGCAGAGTAATGCTATTATTCCCCTTGGTGTAGGCTTTGGTCTCAGATAACTGAATGATCAATACTCCAGTGTAAGCTGCCTAGGTTGACTTGGTCTTAGTGACTAAATGACGTCTTACAGTTCACAGGTTGAAAATATACTTTATTCTCATCAAGTGGCTTATTTTTTCTTTAGCAGACCATTACCAACCAATTAATACAAGAAGATTAAGCAAATAAAATAAATCAGTTAGGTCTTAAAATTGTGTTCATAACCAGGTTGGCTAATTTTTATAAGCCATGTTATTTCAATTATTATTTCAAACTACAACTGCTTGAAAGTCTGATCCAGAAGAGTATGCTTAATACCTCATATACTTATTGCCTTCACTGTTGGATAATTCTTCTGAGACTTCCTCTGCTTCCACACTTGTGCATGAGCTCTCCTGCTTTAGTTGAGACTTTACGAGCAGGATTCTTTTCTTTGAGGTGACGATTTTCCTTTTTGCTAGCCTACTAAAATTCTTTCCTTTTTTTATGGATTCCCTGCTGAACTGACCTAGTTCAGTCTTTTTCCCCAGACAGATCTAAATTTGCAGCTCAAGATGGCCGATAAAGTAGCAGGAAATTCCTTAACTACCTACAATGTGCTAGACTGCTTCTCCCCCTTCTCCCCTCCAAAGCAGAACTACTGCAGGAAGTGCTCTAATAATAATGATAATGTCACCAGCCCTTCTGCTTCAGAATTATAAACATCTCTTGAAATGGGGTGTTTTTTTAATTCGGCTAATCTCATTCTCGTTTTAATATTATAAAACGGCCAATTTGTAAAATGAATGAATTTAATTTATACTTAGCCTGTCATGCAGGTTAGCAGTTCCTGTGATCAGCATATTTTTAATAATGCTGTTGATTTTTCTCAAGTGCACTGCAATAACACTGGTGTTGTAACCAATGTGAGAGACCATGTGTTTTAGGACTGTGTATCTTTTTAGCTTTAATTATGCTTTGCAACACCACCCATTCACAGAACACAGAGTACATTAGAAGCATTCAAAATAATTCCTTTAAGAGTCAAGCAACTGTTCCTATGTGACAGAGGTGATATACTGGTGCCATTCGGGCCCCTACAGTATCACAAAAACACAAAATTACCATTCTTTCCATTTGGGGGATAAAATCTCCTCCAAACAGCACACAGCACGTACAGAACAGCACAGACTGGATGTGCCAAGAGGATTTCAGGACAGCAGAATTCCAACCCTATTAAAAGAACTGCAGCACAGTACAATGTGGTCTCAGGTATTTCATGGTGCAGTCTCTCTTTCCTTGTAAAGATGACACTATCAGCAGCAGCAATAATTGTTTCTGGCTGAAGATATCTCTGAACATCTCTGAGATTCCTATTTAAATGACTACTTATTTGCAGACAGTTTTTTTACTATATTGATGTAGCAACACTAATGGAGTGCCAAATATGGCCTGCAACAATATAGTTTACCGCTGTTTGAAACTGGAGGCAGAAATCCTAGCACAGATTACATCTAAATCCTACCAAGCCTCTATGGAAGACAATATTATTGAGTTACAACCTTGACTGCAGCAAATATGAAGGTTTGCTTAAAGATTCACTGCCTGCAAAGGTATTTGGTCCTTCTCTACATGATCATTTTAACATAATTTTAACCCAAACTCTTACTTTTTTTGACAATCCATTTCTTGGCTCTATGAGATTATTAATGAAAAACATCTGCCTTTCCTTAAGAAAAAGGTGGATTTTACCCTCCAAAAACTACTCCAGGAATGAAAATCTTTCATTCATCCAAAAAAACCTGTGAGCAATCTTCCTATCCATTAGCCATTTTACCAGGAAATGCTTGCACAGAGCCTCCTGGGCACTGCAGGATGAAAATCCCTCAACCCCAGTTCCCACACCCCATTAGAAAGCACTTGTCTGCTTGTTCCCTCTCCCTCGAGGTGACACCTCCTTGCATATCTGCAATACATTGGGTCCACCAGGCATAAGATCAGGACTCGCTAGGTAGGCAGCATGCCAGCCCACAGGGAAGAGCAGGAGCATAGAGAAACGGCACTAAAAACTCACAGAAAAGAGCTGGGCAGAAAAAAAAAAAACCTGACAGAACAATTTTTCATTGAAAATGGCCCTTTCAGCAAAAGGGATGGTGATTTTCACTCACCTTGCAGGAGCTCCAGCAGAGCACCGTCTGCTTTCTTGCTGTTTCTCCCTCTCCATTTTCTCTGTGAAGCTTAGAGTCATCAAAATCACCGACTGAAAAAAACTTCAGGTTTCCCAGACAGGGATTGTGAGCTCAAAAGCCTTCATGGCTACAGATCCTGCCCTAGGACTCACTGAGGTGCGAGGGCAGAACAGTGTCCTGCAGCAGAATCTACTGGGAAGAAGTGACTTGTGGGTATCAGAGCTTGAATTGAACATCCCCAGTGATGCTTCCTTATGAAAGCCTTCAAGTGAGACATTTTTATGTCTTTATAATTGTTTTATTAAAAAAAAAAATATATATATATATATATCCCTTCTAAAAGGAATTTCTGAAGTTTTGGGGTTTTGTTTTTGTTTCTTTTATTTGTTTATTTATTGACTGAATTTTCCAGAGAATGGACAGTCTAAATTTAGTCTGGATGCAAGCAGCAAAATACCTCTCAAAATATGTTTCCACTGTGAAACCTAACCTACATTTATAGTGTCAAATTCTCTAATTCTGTCAACATCAAAACTAAAATTTTCTATGGGAAGAGAGAGAAAAAATATACCCAAACAGGATGCCAAGAAAGCTTTTGTTGTTGTACATCTGCCATCATGACTTTCAGATCATTCCTGTATTATCTCCTACACATGAGAATCACCCAGAGGAAAAAGGAATAAGAAGACAATACCCACAGTGGGACAATTTCCTGCCACCACAACCATTTCGATATCTACTATTAGCTTGGACCTAGGTCTGTTTCACACCTTCTTCTAGTTAGGAAAGAAATGCAGTGAGAAAAGAAGTGAACTGCAGAAATAGCTTTGAAATACTTTGTTTTGACTTGCTTATTACTGAACAAGGAACAGGTTGCTTGGTCCACAGGTTTCATCATCCCACATACTCTGAATTTTGCAAACAAAACCCCACCAGCACATTTCCATTGTGTGTTTGCCAGGGTTTGACAGTTGTTGGGGCTCCCAAATTCAACAGTATGTCTTAGCAGTTCAAACAGGGAAGAATCAGTGTGGCTATGAGGAATAACTGAGAGAATTACGCATACATCTCATAGCCACTGCCACTTTCCAATGAAGACAGAAAAATGGGCAAAGCCTGACAGTCTTTGACAGTCACACACTAAGTGGAACAGAAAACTTGTTCTTCACATCTGAAAGGGGAGAACCATAAAACAAATGCCCCCACTCCGCAAAATGTCCCTGCAGGGTTTCCCTGGACAAGGAGAAGGAAGAAGAGAAGGAGAAGAAGGAGGAAGAGAAGGAAGAGCACGAGACCTTCCAGAGCATCCTCCATCAGGGATGACTGCTGTCATGGCAACAGCAGCTATGTGGGAGAGGAGCAGCTGTGAGCAGTTGATTATTTTTCCTTTTTTTTTTTTCCTCTTTCTGTTTGCAGAGCTGCTCCCAACACAGTACTGTCTGCCTGCGTTAAAAGTCCTAGAGCTCCTTGGGTCAAAGGCAGCTCTCAGAAGGACACCTCTGATCCTACCTGGAATCTCCCAGATGTTCAGTGTGCAAGTCAAAGCCAGGGTCTTTCTGTCTGCTCTCATAAGCACCTGCAGAAGGTGAGTTATCTCACCTACAGATGAGAGATGATTTGTGCTCTGGAAGTGCAAGTCATTAACACTGCATAGGATAAATTGGCCCCCAAGGGCCTCTCTCTCTCTGGGCAACAGAAAGCTGCTACTCAACTAAATTAAAGTGTAGCATTCAAAGCTTAATGTTAGATGAAGTGACTCTCATCTGCAGAGTAATGTTGCCCGCAGACCTATTGAGCCTCATTCATCTCATGTAATTTACTCGCATTTCTTACTCCCTGCAGCTGGGCTGATGGCTTGTGTTTTCAGGGCTGTGCTACAGCCTTTCCTCTGCTCCGAGACCCTGTGCCAGACGCAGCTGAAGATAGCCCTGCCTCCTTGTTGCAAGATGCCAAGTTTGAAATATAATGTGTTTCTGCCATACAGAAATTATCAGAGCAATGCAATTAGCAATTGTACCTATAGGGCACATTTAGAACTCTGGTTATTATGCAATTGCCCAGAGAGTCCATTGAAACTCAAACAACCCATTTCAGTACATTTACCAATTATCATGCAAGGATGGGTAAGAAACAATTTGCTGCTTAAAATCAGCAAATGAAATCAAGGCAACTTTCAACTTTATGAGTTTTATTTGATTTTCCCTTACTCCAGACAAACTCCCGCCCCACAGAACAGAAGTCACAAGTGATTAATACACGTTCTACTGAAAGCCACCAAGGGCACTAAATTAAATCTGTGGTGCTCTCTCTTGCTTACCCACACACATAAAAGACTTAGAAGCCTGTGCAAGGCTTCCTATTGACATGAGGTTGTGTGCCAGCCTAAAAGCTATTAGCACTGGTTAGAAAGCTGCAGAATGATTTAGCAGAATTTTAAGTGACTGCCTCAGCACTCTGCTCTGTGCTGGAGACTGGAGCAGCTCTTGGAAATGTATTTTTTAAAAAACTTGTGAATTTGAAGTTGTTTGACAGATGCCACTGTATTTGACTGAATCGTGTGTAATGCAAGTTTTGTTCATTTTAACCCTTCCTTTTGGGTTTCTCTGCTAGCAGTTGCTGTGCAAATGTTTTCTGAAAGATTGCTAATGTTAAAGAGCAATTCCAGTTACAAGTGATAGCTGTATATCATGTATATTGCACCAACTTGCAGTCTGGCTGTATCAAAAGTATGCATTACTGAAAGCCTATTATAAAGAGACCAAGAAACCATGTAATCCCTCTGGACCTTCAGCACCACCTTTTCCGCTATGTACAAGGCAAGTGTCTGACAGCACTTAAATTCTATTCAAGCAGATGGTTTTTAAATGATCTTTATCATCAGCCCACTGGAAAGATGAACTCCAGTCTGCCCAAACTAGAGTCACATTTGGATCTTGAACCTTGAAACTCCTGTTTCTCCCTATGAAGATCAAGCACTGTAAGAATATGGGGTTCACAGGGTAGGGATGTGAGTAAAGGGACAGACAGCCCCTTTTAGACGTGTTTCACAGGATAAAAGGCCATTTTTAACCTGAAGCAGCCATCTGTATCTTCTTTTGGGCTTCTTAAGAATCAGTCTGATCAAATTTGAATCTGGGAATATACTAAGGGAAAGATCTTACTTTCACAGAGAAGACTTATCTTTTGCCTGGAAGAATACATGCAGAGGAAAAGGAGAAGGTAGTGAAAGAAAGCTCATATGCTATAGAAAAATTTTTTCCCTTCTCATGTGCCCTTGCGAGAAGATTTAGAACTCTATATATTTAGCTTAGACTTTTCTTGTCTGGACAAATGGCCAGGATTTGAAAACATGTTATTTATTCATCAAGAAACGCAGCAGCTCAGTCACAGAGAGGTGAATGTAGGCATTTTAGGAAGGGCAATTGGCTTTCCTGAACAATTCTGCCAGTCAGTGACATCTTATGCCGCAAAACAAAAGCCTTCACAACGGTAGAAGTGAGGTGGTTCCTAAGACAGGAAGAGATGTTTTTGTAGATATCCAGTCCAGTTATTTATGAAACATTTGTTTTTGTATTATCCTAACTTCCATCAGACCATGCCACTGTCCAATGCTGAGGTCCACTTCATGGTTCTCTGTGGTCTTTCTGATGCCAGCCCATCTCAGACTGCCTCCTGCTCTTCTATCCAGTTGAGTCACCTCTGCCTCATTTCCCTACTTTCTCTTTTTCTTGAAGCTGGCCTCTCCTGCATCTGATGTAGCTGAGACTACCAAACACTGGCAGATGAATGATTTTCCACTGTGGGAGAAGTGAGCGGACCTGTTTTTCAAAACACACTTTTATCCACCTTTATATGTAGCCCACAGAACCTGGATTTGCAGACAGTTACTCCCTTTTTCAGCAAGAAAAGCAATGTGAGCTAATGATCAGAACAAATGAGCTCTGAGAACAGATTCCTTGTGAAGGCAACCTCAGAGGAATGCCTGAGGTGTAAACATATCATTAGGAATTTCTTGCTTAAAGCCATATAAAAGGCACTGTGACCTGGAACCACTGACCACTGCGTTTGACTGAAAGACTTCCAAGGGATCAGACTTAAAAAACAACAAGTATGAGAATATGTTGTTTCTAGAAAGTCCCTGAGCTCCAAGAGGCAAAGGATTTTGTGGCAAGGAGAAGCTGAAGAGTACAACAGCAAGTAGTGATGCTCTCTGAAGCTTCCCTGTTTGGTAGATCTACCTTTCACAGAGAGCAGGGATGCACCAGAGCTCCCCCCTACCAGTTTACACACCAAGAGTAGTCAGCCTCCTCTTCGGGGCCTCTTCTCAAGACCAAAACCAAGTACCCACTTTTTCCTTCAAATGCAACAAAAGTTCTGATACCGCAGAACTTGTCAGTCATTCAAACTCAAATGTCCCCATAAATTTTTTGCATGATTTTCCTTTCCCATTTTAGCTCCCAGTTTACTTGGGCCCAGTGCCCCATGTCCCCACCTTGAATGAGAGCAGCCAGGGCTTGGGAACTGGAGGATGATGCAGACATCCCTGCCGCACACCCACGTCCCACAGTGAGCAGCGTGCCAGCTGCCCACGGACCTTTCACAGCCCATGTTGTGTCACAGCGCTGGCTTGGCTCCAATGTCACATCACCTGGCTGGCCAAGTTGTTTCATTTGTCTCCTTGTTATTCTTTCCTCCTTTTCTTGACACCATGCCACAAGGCTTTTTGCCTCACTGCCAAAGGCAACTGCACAGACCCTTCTGATCCCATAGCAGTGGCAATGTAATAACCATCCAAGGGATCCATCTGACATTAGTCTGAAGACTTGCTGAAGCACACAAATACAATTTGGAAGGAGCTGATGTGGATAGAACTCCACATCTTTCTTATTCCATGCAGCATAGAGTATTTCCTTTTTCATTCCTGTGATTGTAGGCATATGCCAGCTTTAGTGGGCCTGATCCAACAGTCAAAAGGGGAGAAAAGCCCTCCAAAAATATTTTCAAGATGTAAGTATCAAATCCCCGTAATTAAATTGCTGGCAGTAAGAACTAGTGCAAGATTAGGGTTACAGCATATTAAAGGAGAGAACATATTCTTTTGTGTCTTTGCTGTGGCCTACGAATGGACTTCTGTTTGTACTTAACATTTTCTGGGTTAGCTTTCTGCAAGTGTGAGTGGAGACAGAAAATCCAGATCCAGGGTCCTAGGTCCAATGCACAGATGGGCTGCTCAGGAAATGAGCACAGACACATAATACAAAACATTTGGAGGAAAAAAAAAAACCACCAAAAAGCAGAAAAAAACACTTGCAAGAATTAAACATCTCCAAGTTCAAACAAAATCCTGAATTGATAATTATTTACAGAAAGGCATTTTGTAGAAATATCCAAAAGTAATGCCTCCTATTTATTTCCATGGAAACTATAACAGATACAAAGAGCACAATAATACCAGTCAATAAAGCAAATTCTCAGCTACAAAACACTATTTTTCAGCATAGTCACTACCATTAACTCTGCGTTTTTGACAGTGGTCAACAAGAACTTGCATGCCATGCTTATAAATATCTGCATGGCCAACAGAATGAGGCTTGCCTTTCTCATCACTGTCACCACTGCTGAAATGCACCACCACCGCCTCACTCTGCTCACATTCACTGTTTGGCCTCCACAAACATTCAGCAAGTGTCAGTGAATGTCAGTGGGTGCCATTTTTTCCACAGGGAAGAATTCAATTCCATTCCCTTGCTTCATACACGTGTCCATGTCAGATGCCATTCTGTCAGACTACCCCTCTCTCTGCTGCAACAACATGTAATGGAATATTGGTGGGAAGGTTCAACCTCTATGCCATACAAGCAACATCCACCTCTGACCTCGTGGGCCAACATAATGAAATTGGAGGCATTACTTTTGGAGCAGTCCTTGTACATTTATGCAAGACTATAAAAAACTCCAGGAATGTGCTGACTATATATGGATGGGTGTAGATTTGCATATCTTTTGACTGGAGACCAGATTCTCCTGCTGAGAAGATCAGATATGTCTGTGAAAAACAACAGCGCCATTTTGATGTGTGTTTTCTTAGCATCAAGCCACACCTGCATGGACAATGTATGCAGTTCCCCATTCAATGAAAGCTCAAGTGGCAAAATTTCAAAACTGTTAGGGAAGGAAAAGCAAAGCCGGAGGAGCTTACTTACTTTCAAAAGTTCAAGTCAAACATTCAAACTTAGATCTAGTCTGCCACTGATGAGTATCATCAGCTTCTTTCTTCTGCTTGTTAATATTGCATGAAACTGTTTGTCTTGCTGGCTCCTCTGTTTTGCCAGACACAGCCAGATACTGGGCAGCTCCCGCACAAACACATACATTAGGAGGGAGGAAAGATGGACTATAAAAATCTCACTCCTTCAGCAAGAGGAAATTTACATTAGATTTTAGGAGGAAATTCATTACTCAGAGCAGTGAGGTGCTGGCAGCCTGTGCCAGCACCTCACTGCTCTGAGTAATGAATTTCCTCCTAAAAGAGGAGTTGTGATGCCCCATCCCTGGAGGTGTTCAAGGCCAGGTTGGATGGGGTCCTGGGCAGCCTGACCTGGTAGGTGGCAGCCAGAAGCTTCTTCTCACAGAAGCCTCCTCCTAAAAATCTCTCTTTCCTCCTCTTCACAGGCTATTGCAAATATGAAGGGCTTTTTTTGTTGTTGTTGCTTGGTTGGTTTGTGGTTTTGTTTGTTTGTGGTTTTTCTTTTGTTTTGTTCCCAGAACAGTATGGGCTAGAAGAGCTTTACCTAAAAGATCATTATTATGGACAATACTGACAGGAACAGATGTGAGGGAGGATTGACAAAAAAGCCATGCACTTAATGCAAGAAATATTTACATCCTTTCCCATGAAATCTCCCTGACACTCTGCAGGCAATGCCCACTCACCACAAATTCTGTGAATGCAGAATAGAGAAAGGCTTTGGAGGGATCATTGGAGAATCACACAGCCACAGTAACTGCTCTCTACCTTTGTCTCATGTACTCAAAGTGGGGCTGAATGATATCTGAAAAACTGCTGCTGCTTCTGCCAGCTTCATTAGCTAAACCAAATCTCCCTTGGAAAGATGAAAAAAAAAAAAAGAAAAAAAAAGAAAAAAAAAAAAAAAGGAATGGAAAGAAATGTCATTTGCCGACATTGTCTTTCTCTGCTGCCCAATAAATAAACATAGCATCTATTTGTCACCATGGAAACATCTCCATGGTCCAAAATATGCATAGGAGACATATTTGAGAAACCCAGAAGTCTGAGGAAATGAGCAAGTATACAAAACAGCACTTCATGTTGTGTGCCTCCCGTAAGTATTACCACTTTGATTCTTTTTTTCTCTAAGGTACAAACATATTTATTTTAGAAAGGGCAGCGTGTATCTTAGAGACAAAGCTGAAACATTTGCCTAATGTGCTGCCTCTGCTGTGCCCAGCGCCACCTCCCTCCCCAGTGCCAGCAAGGGATTTGTAAATAACTGCTTAATTTGTGCATCTATAAGACACTTGTTTCTCCAGAGACACCACATTTCTTCTTCTCATCTTGCACACCAGTTAAAAAGGCATTGCCATGAGCAACATAAGCAAAGTATCAATTTACATCAGCAAAGCCCTTCTTCTGCCCACACTGTGTAGGCAGCCACCTGGAGATAGGACAAACACATCTCCCCTGTTCCTGGGGACTGATGCCACCAATAAAGATCAAGTGCACTGCCAGCTGGCACTGTGCTATGCTCCTCACAGCCACATGCCTTTCATTATCACAGCATAAAAGATGCTCTTGTCCTGGACACCTCCTTTTGCATTCCCTTTGTAGCAGATGTAGCATGATTTAGGTGAAAACAGTCTATGTTCCTGAAGTCTTTTATCATATAAGTTATGCTAACTTGGAGATGTTGGACTAATAACAAGGTGTGTGTAAAAAGGCACTCTTGTTGTTTCTAAGCATAAAAAAAAAATGCCCACAGATTTGGGAAGATGTACCTTCCTGGTAGACCATATCCATTCCTATGAGGAAGGAAAACAAGAGAGAATACATTTATGAGTACTTCTAGATGGAGCTGTGTCAGCTTATCCTAGCCATGTGCCATGTATTACCTTATGGGAAGCCAGCATCACACCAAGGATCATGCGAGAACTGTAGGTGTAAGCAGTGCCTTTCATCTTCCTTATGTCATACATTCTCTATTACTGCATTTGTCTTCTCACAGTGCTTTGACTGCTGTCATACTGCTCTTCCTCTCTCTTTAGCAATATAATTTCTTCTTTTTACCTCAAGCAACATTTGTGCTTTCACCCTTCTTCTTCCTTGTCTTGATACTCTGTTCATACCAATCCACAACTGTGTAGCTACCTATAATCTTCAGTAAGTAGTCTAAGATTTGATCACTGTGAGAAAATCATTTGCCTATACTGATTTCTCCAGCACCAAGCTTCATCTACTGCTTTTCTTCCCGTACCCATTGACACAATTGATAGTACATGGTTTGTAATATCTTTCTAACAGTTATCAATTACATTTTTCCACAGATAGCACGAGTAGATACATGTTAAAAATGTGTCAGAAGAGGAACATCTATTTCCCCACATTCTTCTTGTATTTAGGGAAAAGTGTTTAAACCTACATAAATAATATAATCCCTGGGTATCGACAAAGGACAAAATAGAAAAGACACAAAGGTGAGTAGCATGGCAAACTTCTGCAGTGCTTTTGCTTTAGAGAAAGACCTTTCAACTTGTTAAAAAACCTTACCTCCTACAGGTTGTAGATAAAAAAAATGGGCAGGTTTTCCATATAGTTTCTCACTCATGTTGCAGACCTGGAAAGTCAGAGGTGACACTGGTCAGATGTGTGTATGCAGGCTATGCACCAGCAAAAGGCTGGAACAGCCTTTGTTTTCACTGTATCCATTTCTCAGAGTAGTCTTGGGCTCTCATTTTCAGAAACATCACATTTCATTGATTTTAACTTTTTTTTTTTTTTTAAGTATAGAAGTGTCACACTTTTTTAGCCTGTGATTAGGATGCATTCATTTACTTATAGAGCCATTTGTTGCCTAAAACCATTTCTTTTACATAATTGCTTCTTCAGAATGTTTGCTTATGTCGATCAGAAAATGTATTTTGGAAGATTAGGTCATTTGTACTTGTGCAAATCTGAGCAATAATTCAAATAAAGCAAGGTCAGTTTAAATGAATAGCATACCTAGCACAGGGATAAACCTATTAAATTAAAATTACTGAACATGAGACTCTGCTGATCATGTACTTACATTGGAACATGTCAAATGAAGATACTTTCTATTTACTAATTTATGTTAGTGCCACAAAGATGAGATGAAATTCCCTCTGAAGTCACAAGCTGTTTAGCATGTATCAAGAGGTCAGATAGGAACTGATCTCCAGCTGGCAGCAAGTTAATGCTACTTCTATCAGGCGTTGTAAATAGCAAATAGTTGAACATTAAAAAAAACCCACAACAACACAAAAGCCCAAGTAACAAACAACGCAGCCAAACGCACACACACCCTGAACCACGCCATGGGTACAATATGCAGCACAGCACCATAGCACATGCCCTGTGTTCCAGCAGACTGGAACCATCCTGATCCATCAGTAACGTTTTTCGGCCCATGATGCCACAGATGCCTTTGACAGGAACAGTTCCTCTTGCCTCCTGCTGCTTTTTGCCTCAGTAAAACCCCACATTACATGTGAGGTAGCAGCAGTCTCAGTGCCAAGAGGTTTCCCCCATGGAGAGGCTATGTGGTTTTTCCATACTTGGTTCATCAAGAAGGGATAAGTCATAATTTGTAAGCAAAATTGAATTTAAATAAATTTTCTTGATGCATCCTACTTCAAGTATCCCCTAAAATGTATCACTTAAAGCTAGCATTAAGAGAAAATACTATTAAGAGGGCATAAGGTAAACTCATTTAGTTGCTCAGATTGTATAATGCAATGAATTAATATGGTAATGCATCTTCAGAGACCAGAAGTAGATAATAGAGGTGAACAGAGGTTTTCTAGCTTGGCTTCAGAAAGGCAAAAGTAATTTATCATTCTGTTGCTGCTTTGGAGGGAAGCATTTCTCATTTCTTCTGACTCTTCCTCTGAAATTCTTAGTTTCATTTTTAAACAGCTTTCTGAGGTTTTGCTTTCTTTTTGCTCTAGACAGAACTCCTACCACATTCAGCCACATAGAGCTTTCCCCGGAGCTGCAAGCATCAGATACTCTTAGTCTCATCCTTGTGTCTATAAGCTTCCAGGGGCTGGACAACTCAGGATTTGCATCCCTTGGGCACTCAGCTCACTTCTCCAGCTGGCATAAGCAGGAAGGAATAAAATAATCCATATTTGCCCCTTGTTTGCTTTGTTGCCAGGGTCAGAACGAGGCTCCAGCTACAATCACTGCTCTGTGAATAATCCCACTCCTTTTCTTTATGGCCACACAAATGCACGTTATGTCTTTATTACTTACACGCATCATCCTGTAAGAGCTTATTTTTAATTAATAGAAAACAAAGCCCTTTTGACCTTATCTACAGGAAATATTGCCTCTTTCATGCTAGCCATAAATTAAGCTAATACAGCCTGCATGTCCAACATATTTCTCTCAGGTAACGTTCACTCAAATATTAAACAGGGACAGAGAAGGGAAATCCTATTACTAAAGCACTGGCATAAAGATGGGCTCTGTAATTGCTAAAAGGGAGATCAGAGAAAGAGATTTAATTGTGCCACTGCAGCTACGGAAAGCAGAGGAAAGTATCTGATGCAATTGTAACAGGGAAATGTTAGCAATGCAAAATCTAATTGCCCGAACGGGAATGTCATCTGATGCTATAGTGAGGCAAACATTATCAAAGGAATTCAGTGGAGAAGAAAAACCTTTACAGTGGAGAATAAAAGCTGCTGTACAAATATATACAAATTTACCTTAGTAATTTGTCTGTTTAATTACCCTGTTTTGTCTTTCTTTTAATTCCAAGCAGAGCACTGCAGTATCAATACAAAATATTTTGCACTGCCTTCTGTATGCTCAACATTGGAAAAAGTAGATAGCTCTCTGCAAATGAGCTGTCACAGATTGCTCCTTGTTTGGTGGCAACATCCTTGGCCTACATTATAGCTACAGGAAGCCTAATCAATTATGCTCCCAAAATGAAATAAGAACTCTGTGGTGCCAGGGGCATAGCTCATAAAATTAATTACAAGGCAAGTTTACATATTGATGTATCAGTTTATGGAGAGACTAATAACTTTTGATGAGACTTTGACAGGATATTACTCACAAGGATTATGAAAACACAAAAATCATTTGCAACGTGTGACTCAGTGGCTTGTGTCCCAGCCATCACAAAAGGGCTGGCCCTCTATCAAGTGCCAAGGTGCCCAACGACACCTCAGTATCACTACCCTTGCTGAGAGCACAGAGCCATCCCCTTTAGCCACCCACATTCCCTCATTTAATGCCTCATCTCCTTGCCCATCCCACCTTCAATTTTATGCTGCTTCCTGGGAAAATAATCCAAATTAAAGTAGTTTTCTTAAGATTGGGCAACAACTACAATGAAAAACCCAAAGTGCTTTTAGCAACCACAACTGGACAAGCCTGCAGGGAGAGCCCTCGTGTCCCAGGGAACCCAGGCAAGAGTGAGCCTTCACCATCGCCTTGACCTCAGGGCACTTCCACGCACAGATAATGGGAAATAGGATTACCCAGGCACTCGTGTTTGCTCAGCTATAGAGCATAAAAAATGTAAAAGGTGAAGAGTGACAGATGGCAGATCTTTGGGGGAAACAAGTAATTTTAATGGTGGAAGCAAACAAAGCAGATCATGGCATGGATTAATGTGGAGCCTTTCATGCAAAGACTGAAAACATGCTGCTCGTCAGCCTACCAAACAGGTAAGAAGGCAGATAAAAACGAGTAAAACAACTGCTGGCTGTGCTGAGGCATCAAGAGGATAAGCACCTTGCTGGTACCACAGCCCGTGAGGTGGGCACCAGATAGTGGATTTCACCAGCTCACTGGGTCACCTCCCCATGTGGCTGAAGCTGTTTAATAAATTGCCTTTATGAAGCTTCAAGACACTGAGACCCACGTAGAATGCCAAATGATAAATGGCCTGCCTCAAAGATGCCATTCATAATCAAATCTCAAATGTAATTCAGCTGAATGGAGTCATTGCTCTTCTATGTACTATTTACAAGCCCCGAGACTGTTTTCTGTGAACTGGTACCTTCTCCTGAAAGACAGGCTGTGAGCTATCCTGCACAAGAGCTCAAAAGCAAATTGTGCAAAACCACACTTGATTTACTCATCATAGAGTTACAAGAGGCTTGGAACAAGGGTGGTAAAAAGGTAACAAGGCTTGGAAAGCAGGGTGTAGAGCTCCACATGTGTCTGCTTATGGGCACTCTAACAATTTCTGAAGGCACTGGCCAGTTTCAAGCAGGCACAGTCCACAGGTAGCGATCTTGGAGATTGCTGTGGTTTTACAAGTATTAAGTGTTGGGAAAATTAAGTTGCTGAGCAGGCACAACGGGGACACCATCCATGAACCATCCAGAAAAAAAACCCAACACCTTAATGATGAGCCAAGAGCATTTTCCAGAAAAGTTGAAAGTAAAGCTTTAACAGCACCTTAAAGCAAATCCTCCAATTCCCAAGCACAAGCATGTTCTTTAAATTATCATTACAGAGTTCCTTGCTGCTCAGACTGGGCAACAGATTTTCATTTAAATGGAGGTCTCCTCAGAAGTGCAAAGGGGCCTTTGGGGAGGTACAGGGGAGGAAAAATGTAATTTTTCAGGCTCCAAGTGTTCTTTTGTGTTTTATAAACACTGAGTGACAGCCTGGTGATTAATAAGTTACATAAATAATTATAAGCGACATGTAGCTGAATCTAGTCCACATTCCAGACATGGTACATTAAATAAAGAGAATTCTACTCTCCCCCCTTGAAGAAAAATTTATCTGGCAACAGCAGATAAATCAGAAACGATACTGTTAAAGCACATCCAGTTCTTCAGAGAGACAGCTCATCAAAACCAGAAGTTTCTACTGAGTTCACTTTCTCAAGGAAATGTTTTCATTTACTTCAGTCCTACCTTATATTCATTCAGCATTAAAAAAAAAAAAAAAAGTTTCCTTCATTCATCCTCTTTGACTCAGTTTATTATTTACCCAGAAGCATCTCTGTAAAGAAGAGTTTTGTGCTGATTCTCTACCTCAGCCTCCAGAGCAGGAAGGTAAATCCTGTTCTGCAGCCCCACAGTAGAGCTCACCAGGTGGCTCATCAGATGTGCTTAATTGGTTGTGTTTCACAGCACCATTAAGAAATTCAAGCTGAACTGCTCTCCCCTCCCTTGGAAGGGACACTGAAAGAGACAAAATTAAGCCTGCCTATGTTTTCTATTGTAAAGACAGGTTTCTAGCATGTAGGAACTGCATAGTATCTCTTTAAGTAGTTCCTGATTCTTAGGGCACCTCTCTGACATTCACAGCAAAACATAATAGGATGTAATAGAACAGTTATTCAGGTGTATAAAATAACTGCAGTTTCCTGATGCACCTCTGCCTGTTTGGGAGGGTTCATAACACTGAGCAGTTTTGTGTATTTTGGAGTCCTAATGAGTCTGTGAAAACAATACAAAAGAAGACTTCTGGTAACAAATGCTGTTCTTTTCATGAATTTCAATAAAACACAGATCGTCTAAGCAGACAGCAGCCATATTTCCAAGAAATGTGATTACTTCAATAATTGAAGTGTGTTTCTAATGACTTAGATTGTGAAATGAGGCATGATTTCCTAGATTCATAGATTTTTTAGGTCCAAAATGGATCTGAATGAACATCAGTTCTCTTGTGAAAACACGGTGATTTTCTTCACAGTTGTTTCTGAAGCAAAAATCATTGCTTTTGTAGAAGCTACACACAGATTTTTCCGAAGTGAATTTTGTTGTAGGTTGTTTGATTTAGTGGCAGCACTTAATTTTTATATATTTATATTAAATTATCCCTCCATTCCTTCTCTTGCACTTAGAATAATTTACCATTTTTAAGGCAGCTGATTGACAGCAAGAGTAATACTAAGATTTGACTCCTAAATCCACACATAGACATACATAGAAACTTAAATTAATTTTCAGCAGAGCCTACCTGGAGCTGAGTCCTTGCCATTTTTTTTTTTTCCCCAATTACCAGCTCCTTGCAGGAGGAACATAGTGGCTGCAGGCATCGTTAGCAGGGACAGCCCCCAGCTTTTGCTGGGCCATGTATCCTTTCAGAATGGACTGCATGCGGGGACTAGCTTAACAGCTTTTCTGAGGATCAGATTAAGTGTTCAGGGACTCTTTTTTAAGAGTTTCTTGTATAGGAAAGGGTTGACTGCAGAGCTCCTGCCAGGCACCAGATAAATCAGAGTACTTGTCATCATGTCTTGGCCATATCTTGCATCTCTCTCCCTGGGGTAAGAGCACAAGCAATTATTCAGCCCACAGTGTACCAGCTGTGGCCACGGGGAAAGCCCTGCCAGCACCCATGAGATCTTCTATGTGAATTTTGTCTTCTTGGTTCTTTCTTTTCTAAGTAACCTTGATCTCTTGTTTTCCCTGGCACATGCAAAAGCTTTCTGGCAGAAATGTCACCTTTAATCTGCTCTCTATTCTTCTGTAGTACATGCTAGTGACTCCTATTTTATTTTGCAAACTTTGCCCTGACACAGCATCAGCTTAATTCCCTCATTTAGGTCACAGCCAAGCAAAGCTCACCTCGTTTTCATCTCTGGTTATAATTCATACAAAGCTCTTCCACAAACTTCCAAGATTTATTCTGTCATTTTAATCTGTTGTGGAGAGAATATATCCAAACAGTCGCATACTTTAGTTTCTGATTTGTAAGCTACAGTAAAAGTAGAAGAAATGCAATCTTCAGTAATAACTGCAATTTTCAGGGAAATTCTGGCCCATCTCACTGGCTATATGAGAAGTGCAATCAAACAAGCCAGGACCCCAGAATATACTGGGGAAATATGGAAGAGAAAATAAACATTTGCCTATTTATGGATGAAATAAACATTTGCCTGTTTATTATGACCCAGCTCTGCAGTACAGAACAGCCCTCTCTCAATTCTAAGGCATCAAGTTTGTCGCAAAGATAAAAAACCTCCAGCAGCTGAAATAGAGGTGCAGTACAACTACACTGAGTGCCCTATGGCTCGTTACACACTGTTTTTGTGGCTGGTGGAAAAGTAAGCCCAAGCATAAATTGCAAATGTTTCCTTCTGTCTTACCATGCTGCACATCATGGTATTGTTCTATTAGAAGTACCTTGCGGGAGAACAGCTCTGAACACAACACACTGCAGCTGATGTGCAAAATGTCATAGCCTCTTCAGTTGCATACTGCACTTTTTAAAGGCTTTAACTTTAGAGACAATGAGTGGATCTTATGGAAACGGAAGCCATAGAAATAAATCATCCATCAGTAATGAAAAAAAGAGAATGATATAATTTCTATTTGTCAAGGTATAATGATGTCACCACCCATTTATCCTCTACACTTAAAGGTTGAAGTTATTTAACAAATCTCTCCTGAGCCACATACTTCTGTTGCTTTAATGGTGGCTATGGCAAAGCATTCTGATTAGTTCACACATCATTCATCAATTAGAACAGAAGGTAAAAGTTATTTCTCCTTACGCACCGTGCTTTATTAAAAGAACAACCTTTAGTGTAATGAATGACAGCAGAAGTGAGAAATAAATAAGAAGAGAGCCAGTGCTTTAGGTCACTCTGAAGAATTCCTACTTTTTCTAGAGCAGAGGGAGATGAGAATACATGGGCAGCTGGGGACTAATATCTGTCAAGATTACTAGCTTTTGTATTTTTTTTGTATTTTGTATTACTAGCTTTTGGCTCAACTCAGTGCCTGTTAGTACAACAAGATACTTGTGCTACCTTGCACCCTGTTTTACCAAAAAAGACTACTCAGGAACAAAAAGGCAATGTTACTTACCCTAAAGTTTGCATGGACTTCTGTCCATACTGGTAATTTATTCCCCAAAGTCTCAAAAACTGAATGCATTTTACCAACAAAAAAACCAAGCTGAGTGATTTCTCCAAAGTTTGATAAGAATCTTCAGCTGAGTAATTTTGCTTTTAGGGAGTGCATATGCTGGAAGATGTGGTTCCTATTCCTCCAAATGTACCAGCAAACAGCTGGCTGTGTTGACAGGTGAGATAATCGGTTGCCTGAAGTTGTCTGAAGAAAACAATTCCATTACAGCTGAAACTACGACAAAGATGAAATAAATGGATTCTGTTTTAAAGAATTTATTAAAAGTAGAGTAGCATAAACTGGAGACAGTCACCATGCCCTTATAGAACAACATGTGGCCATACTTCCATGCTCTATAGCCATGCAGGTGGCACAGCTTTTCTTGAGGACAGAGAACTCTGCCTTCAGGGTGAGGAGAAGATCAGAATGTAGATTGCCAAATGTAGGTCACTGTTCCAACCACTGGGCTACTGGACTACAGCTTGAATCCAGCCGAAGGCCTTCTTTCACAAGGACCCCCCAAAAACCACTTCTATTTTATTTGTTGGTTCAGTCTTTGGTTTTATATCTCCGCTAGGGTATTTTGTGTTAAGTGAATCCATTTAATTAAGGCAAAGGTTGAAAGAGGAGATTTATTTCATTTAAAGTAAAGTAATATTAGGAACAACTGATTCAATCCAAATTGAATCTTTTTCTTATTGTGTTTGTCCAGCAAGCCAAAACATTAAGGCTGAAGGCAGGTATTCATTTGGGAAACGGCCTCTGCAATTACAGAGTTAGCTGCTCTACCTTGTTTGTCCTGCACCAAATACCGTGCGTAGCCTAAGGAGCGCTGGCGGTGATCAAAATGAGCATAGCTTTGTTTGTCTGGAAATTGAGTTAGAGCAGCTCACAGTCCCACCAGTGCCACCAATAACATTAGTGTAAACTCTGAGTTCATTTATTTCCCACTGTAACTTTATCAGTAGCAATTACTTTGGCTGAGAGGAGAGAAATCAAACTGGGGATGGATTTCACCAGCCATTTTGCCAAAAATGTACAGGATTGGGTTCCAAGCTGCTGACTGCCAGTGCACAAGCAGCGCTGAAACAGGCTCCTTTTCAGTAACAGCAGCCACCAGCCTCAGCACATGGTCCTCATCTGCAGCAAGGAAATACTTTCAAGTTCTTGCTGGCATTGCCATGAATGTTACCTCCGTTACAGCCCTTGACTTTGCAGAGCTCCAGCTTCCCATGTGAAGTGCAGAAGATCAGTTCAAGTTAGGGGTGGATTTTCCATCAATGCCAATAGGCTTATGATGGTGTAAATTGAGGGAAGTTAGAGCTGGCAGCAGGATGTCTATTACTGATTGTGAAGCAGTAGGCAGGGGTCCTGATTTTGTTTCCAAATTGAATTTGCTTTGAGAAAGTCAGTAGACTCAAACCAGCAGAGAACTTGACCATATATTTTGCTTATAGCCTCTCCTGGATAATGCAAGGTTTATGAATGAGTACCAGTCATGCTGACATTTGTCTGCACTCCAGACACTGCTGCTGACTCAATCTGAGTTGGATTTTCCACTTGTAGGAGAGACTTCTGGGGAAACACATGAAGTGGAGCAGGAGGTGAGATGATCCCATTTTCTTCCATCACAGGCTGTCATGAAGGAAAGGTGTGTCTCTCCGCAGAAGGAGCACAACTGATTCCTGCCTGCCTGCTCTGAGAGGCTGCAAAAAAGGTGAGATCAACAAGGACAATGTTCCTGGCTCTATTTCCTGCATGAAGCATGGAAAAGATTGATAGAGCTGTGCTATCATGGGCAGTTAGAACTGAGCTGAGCAATGCCCTCACTCTGCCGTCTTTCTGGGATGCTTGGTTTGAAGCGGTTGACAACGTCAGCCTGTGATTGAGGAAGTTTGATGAATAAAGCAAGATGCTGTAAATCTTCTGTAAATCTTTGTCTTCAACTCCTCCAGTGTGAAAATTATCTCATGAGCATTTGTGGCCACAGGAGATTACCTGGACTACTACTCTCTTCTGTAACATGCAGTGAATTAAAGCTTGCTCTGAACCATCTCACACTTACAACGCATCTTCCTGGCTTTGTGCAATGTGTTAATTAATCCTACTTAGCATAGGGATGGACTTCCTCCCACTGTGGATATCTTCTTCCATCTGTAATTATTTTCTCTACTTAGAAAAAGCATTGTTTCCTATTGATCAGCTAGAATTTTCATTATGCCCATGGGTTACATATGTGGAGTAGACCTCACACAAATGTGATGTTAATACTGATTGCACTTGGTCTGCTCCCATTTGTTATCTATTGATTTTCAGTGCTTTGGCATAACCATGTCAGTAGTTAGTAAAAATCCCCATGTCTCAGTGGAACGATTCAGGTTAACTGGTACAGTGTACTTGTGCCTGGATGCATATTTGTGCAATCTGTGAATTTCAAGAGCTGTAAGCACAAGCTCGCCTGTATAAAATACATTTTAAGAGCTGACATTAAACTTAATATGAAAGTTCAGAGGTACAAAATAATTTAAATGCACAGAAGAGGTAGCAATAACGTTTCTAAACTGAGGCAGTGAATTATGTATATAAGAAATATTAAAAATGCAAAGCTGACTCTATTTGCATTCAGAATGCCCCCTAGCTGTTACCAAGGAGGAGGAAATTGCTTTATGCTGAATTCAAGGGCATACTACTTAGTGCTGTATTTAAGCCAAGGAGGAATATCACTCATTTTTATTCTACCACTTAACTTGGGCTTATGTAATCTGTCTGGTCGAGTCAGTTGTCTTATATTATTTTCTACCACAGAAAGAGAATATATAATTCAATCATTAAACCTTTATTTTCACCAGTTTTGAGATCCCTCAGAATCATATTGCTGCATGTAAATCATGAGCTGTCATCACTCTGAGAGGATGGAAACATCAGTATTGGACTATGCCTTCCCAAATCACATATTGGCAATCATAGGCCAAAATTAAACTCATTCACCAGTTGGGGACTATGTAGATGATATGAAGCAATCAAAGGACGTCTGGATTGTTATGGGGAGTAGGGATAAGGTATCACTTCTGGGCATCAGGATATAAACACAGAAGCATTTTGTTCATATAAATGGATTTATAACCTGTCTGGGATGAAATTTGGGAATTAAATGTGACTGTGGGCTGGACACGAACACATGCCAGGGGTGAAGAGGCAAGCATCTCAGGACACAGGTAGCAAACACTGGAAATTCATCTGAGTGTGGGCTGTAGCTCCTGCATTGACATTAGCAACTGGGATTTTTCTGTAGTCTTAACAACGGTGAAAATCAACCTATAAATAATTTTACAATCCAGTAGTTTCTGTCTGTCTTTAGTTATATTGTTGTGGGTTTGGTTGTTGTTGGTTTTTGTGGGTTTTTTTTTTTTTTTTTTTTTTTTTTGCCATTTCCACATTTTCCTCTGAGACCAGTGAAAATTGATCACAAAGCTTTTACTTAAAGTCAGCTTTACTTCCAAGATCTATTAGACATGAGGCAGGAAAGTATGACAAAATGGCTGCTTCCACTTCTGGCTTTAAAAAGAGAATAAGATGAAGCTGAGGCCCAAAGTGGAATTTATACATCCCTCACCTACAAGCCACTCTCAGAATGTTGTCCCAAATAAAAGTACTTATTGTGCTCAGAAAGTCAGCACTCCAAGCAGGCCTGGATCTGACATAGCTGATTAAATTAATCTCATTTCACTCTGGTAGACAAAAGGAAATGATAGCAAGGATACAGCATGAATACTAATTTTCCAAACTGCTGCATCCTTTCAATTAAAGGTGCAATTTTATGAGTTCTCATGGGATAAGCTGTTTTCCTGAAAAGACCACGTCTCCTAACATTTCAAAGGACAACCATTATTGCAGAGTTTGGGCCACTTTTCAAACAAATGGACAAAAGATAGTGGAAGAATTATGGCTAAAATCAGGAATTAAAAGAGGAGATGAAATTCAAATCCAAGAACAAGAATCTGCCATTCAAAGAGACAATGATATGAGCCTCTGAATGTAGCTCATTGAGTGGAAAAGCAGAGCTGCAAAAGTTAATATCTCCTTAATGAATACCAAAAATGTGGGAGCAGGAGACAAAATGAGTCAGAGGTCATGCCTTATATCATTTGTGTCAAAAAGAAGGAAATAACTGAGACTTGAGAGAATAGACTAAAGCCATCAGAACTGTCATTGCTAGGCAGGAAGGGTCGAGCACAAGACTAGAAAACAGCAGTGCGTCTGCAGATGAAGAATGGATTCACAAATCTTTGCAACTTCTGTAACAGAAGACTTCGGCCAGAAACAACCTTAGTCCTTGTTAAGGGCAAAAGGCAGTGATGGGGATAGTATGTGCAAGTGCAGCACAGGAGAGGGGGTCACAGCCTTGTTCTCTACAGGGCACCACAGACTGTAAGAGTTGGAAGAGGTATCTGAAGAAGAACTGTGTTAATGCTTCATTCAGCCTGCCATATTTTGTTTGATATTATGGAGCAAAGTTATGCTGACTGCTAAATCAATATCAAATCAAGACTGGAATCTGTTTTACGATCATGGACAGTGAACTCCTTACTGCTGCAGCCATAAATGATGTCACGTTTCAGCAGTCCTATTGCTGCCAATACGCAGGCCAAAAAATGCTCATTTTAATTAAAAACTGTAATCTGAAAGACAAAATGTCACTTGTGGACAGAGAGTTCTCCTGTGTTCCTCCTGATTTTGAGGCTCTGTGCACAGCAGAAGACAGTCTGCATTCCATTCAGCATCATCCAGATCATCTGGCAAGGAAAACCCAAAGACGAACTTCTAATTTCTACTGTTAAAAAAAGTTTGATGCGATCTGAGAAGAGCACAGGTCTTAGGCTGGCCTTCGGGAACGAAGTAATGTCATCTACTTGCATGCAGCACAGCCCAAAAGTACTCTGTGAACTCCAGACACAACTGTACTGGGACTGGGATATATCACTTATATCCCTCACTAGTACCACTGAGCAAGGAAACGTGCTTAAAATCACAAGTGCTTAGTCTGCTATGTTTGCTTGGCACGGGCTGCACCCAGCATCCCTAAGGATTGGTGTACTTGTCTTTGAATCAGATCCCAGAAGATGAACCAAGGGTTTTACATCCTGGAATGACTGAAGCTGAGAAACCTTAGCGGCTTCCTTATTTATGGTGAATACATGACTGGCTGGGAAGGCTGCACCAGGGGGTCATTTTTTATACTTTTCAAAGTGAAGCATTATTTAGGCACGTGTCAAAACTTTCACAGGTCTTAAGGATTAAACATGAGCCACAGGTGTTTTCTCAGGGATGAAAAGGTTTGCTGGCATGGGGAATGTTGCAGCAATGTCTCCCATAAATCCAAAGACTGTCTCAGAGGCTTGCAAACAGGAATGCTAGGAACGGACTCCTTCTTGCCGTACTCCAGATCTATGCTGTAGATTCACAAAGACACAGAAACATCAGGATCTCATCACCTCAAGGCCGACTCCCAGGTCAGGATTCCCTGCATGGCCCATGACTGATGGCTGACTGCAGCCAAAATCAAATCACTCTGTTCAGTACAGCTTATCCAACACAGTGACAACTACAAGCTCTTCTGCTGGAACATTCACTTTAGAGAAAAAGCAAACTTGGAGAAGATTTCACTAAACAGAAAGAATGCCAAGTCAGGAATTTAACATTACTCTAGTCCCTCAAAGTAACTGTGTGTAGTTGTTCTGCTGTTGTGAAACGCATCTGCATTTATCCACCAAAGTGGCATGAATGAGGGGGATATGCTTAACTCTTTGTCTTTTCAAAGAGATAAAATGATCCTTTCTGAAAAGTTAATTCCTGCTTATAAACGCTATTGGTGGCTGTCTCCTTTGCTTTTAAATGCGCCCCAGATATATCAAAATTGTTTTCACAAGTGTAGGCTGACATGATGATAATTTAAAAAAGATAGTTTCTAATTGGAGCAGGACACATGTTATAGTCATGCCATTTTACAGGAGGAAGTAATGTTTTCTCATTCATATATTATGGTAAGTCCCCTTGAGAAATGATAGTTTTTCTCCTAGATTCAAATTTTTTTGCCTGTATGGTGTAGATCTTACAGCAAAAAAGTGGAGATATTCTGGGAGTTTCCACAGAAAGTTTCTGTGGAAGAGATTATGGTTTAAGATATTACATGTGCTTCATTGAGAGCTTTTAACATCTACCACAAAAGCTCTGTTGTGTTTTATCTCTACTTTTCAGTTCAGATAAACTGACAAAAACAAAGTTCACTTAGAAAATACATTTTATACATTCCACAAATTAATGACAAGAGGTTATTAGTCCAGAATTCAATAAAAAAATCACATTTTTACTTCAGAGAGGTAAAAAAAACAAATGATGGGCAGACTTTTTCCACCTTTAGTTAAATACTTTGTGCTAGAAAATGTCTGACTAAAGGCACTGAACAAAATAAACTGACAATCCAGTGTACTGCGAGCCTCCTTATCACACTTTGCTGCTGATTCACGGTATCAGGAATATTACTTTTAATTGCTTTACTCGAAAATGGCAATAACAGCTATTAACCTGGAAATTGACTTTGGACAACTGTTCCTATGAGATAATATATATCGATTTGATTTTGTTAAAATCTCCGTCTTTATGTGAATAGCTTTTAGCTAATTTGGTTGGCTGCAAGCGGGTCCCCCTAACTCATTTAAATGAGGACAGAAATAAAAGGAATAGAAAGTTTCACAATGAGATCCATGTCTTTGTCTTATGAAAATCCTTTTCCACGTGGTGTAAAGGTTACTCTGTAAATTACAGTATAGCTTTTTTTCTTGCAAAGTTGTTTGCCTTTGCAGCATCAGCTCCTTGGTTGTGCCAGGAGCCAAGGTCTGTGAATGACACACTGTGCTCATTGATTCAGCCTGAGACTTGCAGGCCTGCCTTGGTTTAGCAGATAGTTGAGCACATTCAATAGCAGCTGCCACAGGGTACATGTTGACCAGCAGCAGCAGTGTTGACAGCTTCAGCCCTGACCTGGTGCTCACTGCACCTTGACACCTGCACAGGGATGGGAGTTGCTTCTTACTGTGAAATACAGCACAAAACCTTCATTACTTCTTCTACCTGCAGCACCCCTCAACTCTGAATTCCTTTTGTTCTCTGATTTCTGTTTACTCAAGCTTTTCTCATTCCCAGGGTCAGACCCTCTTTGTCAATTCACAAGTGTCATCGTATGTTTCCTGAAGGTTCTTTCCTACACGTGGCCCAAACAGACCATAAGTGACATATAGCCATGCAGGGAATACAGCAGCAGCACATGAGGAGGGCAGCATGACCACAGCCCAGTCTCCTGCTCTCCACATAAGAGTGATAACCCACATGCAATTATGCCGTCTAACTCATCTACCCGTGAAGGTAAATAATGTTCTGTGGTCTCTGTTCAAGAGAATTATTAAGTACCTGCACAAGATGCATGCCCTGCTGCCCCTGGAATCAAAAAGATTAGTCATGTACTTTACAGTTAAACATACGCATGATTATTTAATACGTTAATGGTTCTGTATATTCATTTGTCTATTTGTATATTCATTGTAAATGGCTGTGGTCCTGGACATCCACGCTAGAAACAGGATGAGCCTTATATATCAGATGCCTCCATCAGACTCAGAACAGTGGCACATAAATGCTCTTTCCCTGTTCTCTCTCTCTTTTGCACAAGGCAACGGAGTTGATGGCATCGACTTACACCAACTGAGAACCATCAAGGAAGACTTTCATTATGTTTCTTCATTTTTAGCTTCCATATTCTTTAATCTACTAAACAATTTTCATAACATCAGCTTTTGTTCTGATTTTATTCTGAGATTTACTCATCAAACAATAAATGGCTTGGCTATCATCAAGCCAAGTAAATCCCATTTTAGGTAAATGGTCTTTGACTATTGTTATACGTCCTGCTTAATTGCAGAACAGAAGAGCAATCAAAAATGTGCTACTTTTGGAATAATCTATTCAGTAGCTACTTTAATAACTATAGTTCTCTAGGATACATCAAGTAAAAAACAACTTTAAATCACAATTTTTTTCATTTAATTAAAGTACTTGTTTAAACAGCATGCTATCCAGTGAAAGAGGTGGCTTCACCAGTGCGGTCACTCAGACTGGCTGTAGACCTGACTTAATGAACCAGTTTAGGTGAGTTTATGGTCATTTTGGATTGCTAAGGGAAAGTGTAGCTGGATAATAGCAATTAGTCTGCCACGGGATTCTTCCATAAATGCAATTGGATCATTTACAGACATGGATGATATGGATGCAAACTCTACTGAGATTTTAAGCAACTATCTATTAAAGGAATATCATAATAACATCTGTACAGACTGTTCTTCTATTTTAGAGATGAAGTAGAGAAGAGCACAGCTTCACCTTGGATAGTAATGAAAGAGATTATGGTTTCACAGGCCACATCTTCCAAAAAATTGTTACTTCCTATTCCTTGCCAATCCCTAATTCTCTCCATTCCATTTACCTTGTGCCCCAGTACTGAGGAGTCCAAACTGACAAACCCATTCCAGGGCAGCTATCTGTGTTGCTATAATCTTAGCATTCCTACTGTATACCTCTAAATTTCTCAGAGTTAATTCCTTATCTTCCTGACCCCTTTTTTCCTCCCAGTTTTTAATGTAAATGAAACTGAAAATGAAAGCTAAAGACAGGCCCATCATACAGAGCAGCATGCTATGAATGATTAGCACTGCTAATGTCTCTTAAGTCTGAGAACCAGGAAGTGTCTTAGCAAGAGATTCAGACTCCAGGCTATTTGATACAGCTCAAAACATTAACAAATACTCTCTCTGTGACAATGGTTTGAGCATTATGTACTCTCAGGTCCAACTCTGATATCCAGAAGCACTTGTATTTATTTAAAAATTGTGTGCTTTCTTATACATTAATTTCAGTGGATTTATTTGCAGTTATGTGTGTGCTAAAGTATTTTTTGGGGGATAGAAGCAATATGCGACTCCTTCCTTACTGCCATGACAGAACAACTCTGCTCCTATCATCTGAGTTTGGAAGCAAAAACTTAGTGCTGATCAACTCCACAGAATCACAGAAACACAAAATCACAGAATCACTCAATCACAGATTGGTTGGGATTGGAAGGGACTATTTGTCATCTGGTCCAACCCCTGCTCAAGCAGCGCCACTCAGATCAGGCCACCTAGGCTCACATCTAGGCTGCTTTTGAAGATCTCCAAACAGGAGATTCCACAGCCTATGAGCAGCCTGTGCCAGTGCTCCTTCAAATTCACAGCTATGGAGTATTCCCTGGTTTTAAGACAGAACTTTCTGTGTTCCAGTTTGTGTCCATTGTGTCTTGTCCTGGCTCTGGGAACCACTGAAAGGAGCCTGGCTCTCTTCTCTTTGCACTCTCCTTTGAAGTATTTACATACATTGGTAAGATTCATCCTGACTCTTCTCCAAATACCTGTCTCCAGAGGCAGACAAGGCATAAATTAAAGTTTACAGTCTTTGCTCAAAGAAGTAAAGGCTTTCTGTACGTTTGTTTTTTTATTTGTTTTTTGTTTTTTTTTTTGCCATTGCTCACCTATGGTTGAACCACCACTGAACGGAAGGCTATGGTTAAGGCCCCACCAGCTTCCACAGAACTAGGACCTGAAGTCAGTTACTATCCAAAAAATTCCTATGTCCTTGCTTTCTTCTTACCCTCTCAGTCTACCAGTATAAAATTAGGGAAAATATTCCCTCATAATTTTCATGTCTGCATGTTGTATCACTTGAGCCTTCTGTGTAATAACATTCTAGAAGTGGCTGGTCAACAACTGGCATGGCAGAAGCAAGCAGCATTGATCAATCTTAAATCCTCATCCCTTGACACTTTAATCAAAATAATTTAAAATTCTATTAAGCACAATACGCAGAGCATTAATACTGAACCAGTGTATGGTTAGAGTGCAGACTCTGAGTGATATGTCTGAGTAACTGTCTTGTTAGAAAGGCTATCATGTTGTGCTTCTTGCTGAATCATCAAGGAAACGAGTGGCAGCATCACTCTTTCACTGCTAATGTACGGCACAAAGAATCTGACAAGGAGCTAAATGTTTGATTACCTGAGAGTAGCTGAAAGTAAAATCTTCTCTCTCTACAGTCAGAACGTTCTGGAGCTGCCTGTCACCTGCAAATGAGGAAGCAAGCAGTCACCTTCTCAACATTATTCTTGCCACTGCCCAACTCCCCCCTGCCCACAGCTGCTACCATCTCGTTTAAATGAGATCCACATGCTCTGTCTTGAAGCTTTTTCTCACTATTCTTTTCTCCAGTGTTTTCTTAACACCACAAAACCATGTCCAGCATCCCAAAGGAACGCACCAAAAAGTGATTTCCAACCAGCAGACACAGGCTGCCATCCCCCACTGCAATTCCTGTTTAAACACTGAAAACAATCTACCTAACTGCTTCTCAAAGCTGTGTTGACTACATGTACCCATAAAGACCCTGTTTGTTTAGAGGGTTTTTTGTTTGTTTGTTCACCTGAGTGCCGCTTGTGTAATGCAAAGAATCACTTGCAAAAATCAAAATGCTATGGCTGCTCCAAAAGTAATGCCTCTTACTATATTGGCCCACGAGGTCCGAGGTGAATGTTGGTAGTATGGCATAGACGTTGAACCTTCCCACCAATATCCCATTACATGTTGTTGCTGAGCAACAGCTGGCAGCAGAGGGGTAGTCTGACAGAATGGCATCTAACATGGAAATGTATATGAAGGAAAGGTGTGGAATTGAATTCCTCAATCTGGAAAAAATGGCATCTATTGACATACATCTATATTTGCTGAAAGTTGATGGGGACCAAGCAGTGGATGTGAACACAGTGAAGCAGAGGTGGTGTGTTTCAGTTGGTCGCCACAGGCACACAGGCACTTGTTCATCGCTGTGAGATGAACTAGCTAATGGTGGTGACTGTGTTGAAAAATACTATTTTGTAGCTAAGAATTTGTTCTATCAAATACTGTTTGCTGTCCTCTTTGGATCTGTTGTTGATTCTGTGAACATAAATAGGAAGCCTTATGGAGCTACCTATGCACTGTTACTTTTACCATCAAGTGTCATACCTGGGAAAGGTAATTGTATCAGTCCTTTATATACCAAAAATAAATAAATAAATAAATAAAATAATAAAATAAAAAGGAAAAAAAAAGTATCAGAAAGCTTTGAAACCTCTTTTCTGAAAAGATCACAGGAAAAACCAAATTAGTTGTTAAACTAGCTCTGCTATTGCAGTTTTGCCACCAGAATATATACCAAATATTACCCATGAATTATTTTTGTTTCAAATATAATTTCAGATTAGCAATTGTAATTATGAAAATCCAAACCTACAATCACAGAAAGCTTTTTAGCATAGCAAGTGAAAATGTGGCTAATTCCCCTCTGCCAAAGCACATACCTTGGAGTGCATGAGAGCATGGCTGCTCACTCAGTTTTTTCTTTCCCAGCTAGACCTGGTAAAAAGCTGCTTCACTAGGTTTTAAAGCCCACTGGAGGTACTGCACATTAACTGAGAAGACTGATCAACCCATACAGTATTAAAAAGACATTTGTAGACTCATTTAATCAATAATGTACAGTATTAGTGTGCAATTTAGATTGAGAGAAGACAGCTGTAAGACTATGATACATCAGCTAATGAAAAAGTGAAGAGAGTGCAATTCAGACAACTAGAAAGGCCAAGAGGCAGTCCCTCTTGGTGGGAACAGGAAAGATCATCTCTGCATCTCTGAGCCTGCATGTCAGAAGAGAATTTGTCCCCAAGAAAAGAGCTGGGATAGCATCCTTTCCATGATATATGCAGAAAGCTTTATGAGCTACAAAAGATCCTTGCTACTAAAGAAATGGCAAAGAAGATGATGAAATGGCTCTATTTGACCTCAAAATAGTTCAGAAGTTGACAGCCTCCCAGGATATGCCTACACACAAATGTAACAGCCTGAGTTTTCTAGTCATAAGAGCTAGACTGTTCTTCAAGATTTGGCCATTTTCTACTTCTAAGAAAACTCTCAGATCCCTTTAGATGTGGATGTCTCCCAGTAAAAGCATCCCAGTTATGAGAGCTGTCCTTATGCCTTCATTCCTATACCATTTTGGTGCAACAAACAAGCCTCCATGCAAGGAGTAGGAAAGTGCAGACAAGCAGTACTTACCCAGATCACCATCCCTAATGCTCCATGCCTTGAGAGTAAAACCAGCTTTGAACTCCCCAGCAGCTTCTGCTAGGGCTGGGATCAACAAAAGAAGTAGGATTAGATACCTACAGCTCGTTCTTCCTATCCTCTTCCCATCTTCTTAACATCTCATCTATGAACCTTACAGCCTGATAAAACTAGTATATATTGATGTCCATAGGCATTCACAGCACAAGAGTGAATTAATGAGGCAGACATGTTTCAGCCTGCAGAACACTCCGGGCTACTGTTGGTGACAACTGTTCCATGGATGCACCATCTGTTGCTCTTTTGGTGTCAACGGTTATCTTCTTTCCATGGCTCACTTCTGCTTCCTTGTTGAATGACTCTGAAGTCCATAAGGTGTTCTTTTAAAGGTCTTGAGCAGCCTCCCAGGGTCAATACTTATGCAAACACATATTTTCATGAAAATAGCCCTTCTTTACCTTAAGTTTTATTACTGCGATACTTTTCCTGTCTGCAACTTTTGTTAGAAGAAATCTGTTCCTTCCCTCTGTATAAAGGCACATGTAAAAAACAATATTCTACCGCAGTGCTGCAGAAAGTAGTTCTGATTACAATATATGGACTGGTAGAGATGGGTTGGTTTGTTTGTTTTTTGTTTGTTTGTTTTTTTGTTTTGTTTTGTTTTTGAGAAAAGTGAAAGACATTCCAGATTTTCTTAGTCTTTTCCTGCAAGGCCAGGCTAGACAGGGCTCTGAGTAACTTGATCTGGTTGTAGGTGTCCCTGTTCACTGCAGGGGATTTGGACCAGATGACCTTCAAAGGTCCCTTCCAACTGAAACAATTCTATGATTCTGTAAAGCATGACGTGTACCTGTTATGCCAAACATCACAACTCCATGAAGCATGCCTTAAAGAGCAGGCAGAGAAGGGAATGTCACCTTCAGTAAACGTTTGATGCCTATTATTTGCCTCAGACATTGCAGATTTTTTCTTTTTTATAAAAGCAGTGAATAGCAGTCCTGCTAGTAACACAAAGTAAGAGTCACTGGGAGAAAAAAAATCCAAAAAACACATTTTCCAAGATTTTTTGTAATCACTAGTTCTTTATAACGTTCACTGCCTCACTTTACATAAAATCACCACTGATACAAGTTTAGTTTTATGTAATACTCCATATGGCGGATTCATAAAATACTTCTACTGGGAATACCACCATAAACTACTATTTTCTTCTATAAAAAATAACCATTAAAGTCCAGACATGCACAAACAAGGTAATCTGCCATAAATTTTGAAATGTTAAAATACTACCAATGTAAATGTATTCAACTCCTATTGCAAGGCATGTAATTTCCATAGCTTTATTAGAAATCCTGCAGTTGCGGTGGTTTGGCGATAGGTTATAAATATAGTAGGAATGAGTCAGCATGCAAATCCCTCCTGTGGAAAACAATCTGTGAGATTTTATAGCCCAAAGCTGTTTATTATTTTGTAAGAATAGTAATGCAAGTTCATGTTCAAAACCTGCTGAGAGAAGAATGTGCAAAACATCCTATTATGGAACAGGCAGAAAAAAAACACCCTAAGACCTGTGTAATGGCACCGGGCTGGAACATTCTCAGTTCCCCCATTTAGCTGATGGTTTTTTTCCTCCTGTACTCATTAAGATCCTTGTGAGATTATCACTACATGACTAATAAAATGAGAACACAGCTAAGGCTTGGGATTTAATTTCTCAGATAATGCAAGAGTCCTCAAAAACTGAGACAAAGAGAACAAAAAAAGATTCCTGTAGGTTTATATAAAAGAGTTGTGATTATTTTTGAAAGATTTTGATATTTTCTTTGTTTTCTGTTCCTATGAATAATAATAAGAGAAGGTATTTCTGATGATTCCACTCAGCATTACACCCAACTAGCTCAAGCACTTCTCTGTTTTACATACTAGATTGCAATGAACAAGTTCTATAAATACGATCGAATGATGCTGCGTAGGTATACTAGCAAGTGGGGAAAGCTATTTGCTTTCAGCATTATCTCCATTAACTGTTTCACATTGCAGAGAAACACTTCAGTGTCAATGAATAAATAATAACGCAGGTTCTGCAACCAGGCTATGGTTGGCAGCAGAGGCAGAGGAGCATCCTCCAACCCCCAGTGCCCTGGGCAAAGCAATGACTTTATTTGGTGTGAGATATTTTCTCTGTAAACATAACTGCAAGTGCTGCAGAGTTGTTTTTATAGCTTCCCTGGGAATAGGAAGCAAAGAAAGACATACCTGGTTTGAAAAGGTATTATGGTCTGGAGTTTGCAACCAGAAACTACCTACCATCATCACTCTTATTTCCTTCCCTCCTCTGCTGCTGTAGTTTCTCTTAGGAGGCAGCAGTCTGACCTACTGGCCCAGGTGCTTCCACTGCATATTTGCTTGTATTTGGTGCTGTTCTCAGCCTGCCCTTGCTATAACCTCATCTACAGCACCAGTCTTGAGAAGTCCCAGAGTTCACTAAGGAACTATCTGAATGTTAGAGTCAAGAATGCTTAGAGGCAGCATGAATCAGCATGGGGCTGGCTTTAAAATTCTTTTCTGTTTCTTTCACTTATCATCTACTGGCCCTTCTTCTTTTCCTGGATGTGCCCCAGCAGTGCCCATACAGTACAGTGCTGGCCCAAGGCTGTATAAACACCAGCCAGACTACATCACACCGCTCAAAAACACAGAAATATTAGCTATGTGGGGCTTTCTGACCTTCCTCAACTCTAGGCAGAGCATGTGTGCACTAATTTTTGGAGATTACATAGATTAAATAGAGCTGTCAGTGTAGCTCTAATTGGTTTTTAACCAGGACCATCAGATCAGGGCAGTAAAGTTGCTACTGTAAGGGAATGAGGTTTATCTATTCATTTGTAATCTAGAAGAAAGAAAGCAATTAGGTCTAAAAAAAATGTTAATCTTTCACCAACATTTTGACAGGAAATGCAAGAGAAGTGTGCAGCTTTAGCAAGGACAGTTTGCAAGGAATGTCAGATGATGGTTTCATTTTGTTTGTTTTTCCACATGAAAAGAAAATACATCATTTTTTATAAGTTTAGATTCATCTGATTGCTAGAATGCACAACAAATGATCTAAAACACAGTTATTCACTAGCTGAAATAGGGAGTATGGTCTACATCAGCTAGACAGTTGTATGATACAAGAAATGTGAATTTACATGATGACACTGATTTTGAATATATGCATACAGGAGTCATAGGTATAAAAATGTAACTAAGCTAACAGTGTAAAACAGTCATTTTTATGACATATTTAATTTCCACCTGATTCTACAAATTATACTTAAGAACCACTAAGAAATTACTTTCTGCAAATTTTCAGTTCTGATTTCTTTACGGCTTCAGAAGTATCACAACCATAAATCAAACGTAAATAATAATATTTGAGACTAAAATCAACATGGGGCACATCTGTAAAATGTGTTCAAAATGAACAAGACAGGATGCTTCCATTTTCCAATAAGCAGTTAACATTTCTCTGTCTGAAAAACCATCATCATCACTGTAATTTCCTTCTCCAGTATGAAAGACATATTTCCATATACACTTCAGAGTAACTAGAATTTTTTTTTTTTTTTTTTTTTTTTTTAATAAGAATAAAAGGTCTTGGAATTTTTCAGCTCAACTCCAATTCCACGTTGGTTTATTTATTTATTATAGAGCACACTTTGCCAGCAGTAGAAATCCTACTCTCCTTCACAGAATTACAAATTGGGCTAATCTCAGCACTAAGGGGACAGAGAAAGTGCAATAGCAGAAATCTACAAGAAGAGCTGAATGTCTTTAAAATCACCATCACACAGTTTTGTGCTCAAGATTCAATTCCCAAATTAAAAAAATGTTGCCCAGTCTTAGATCCATTATACACTTCAGTACTATGCATGTCAGAGTCCTGGAATAAATATTCCCATTCTCAGGAAGTAAAAGACATGAGAGAACACAGAGAACTTTAGTTTGCAGATAACATTTCCCTCCAACTCTCTATTTTTTTTCACATAGCCAAATACATAACAGCTATATGTAACCCACAGCTCTTGGGTCTGTCATTTCAGAACAAAGTCACAGCATGTTATTGCTGACACCCAAAACTACAGCTTACTGAGCAAGTTATGAGCTGATTTTCTCCAACATCTGGGCAGCAGCAAGAAGCCCTGAATTTCAGTCATCCTCCTCATCAGACATAAAGCCACATAAAATTCCTTAAGTATTTTTATGGCCTTTTGAGGCTGAACTAGGTACTCTGCAAAAGACATTGAAAATATAAAGCCCAGAGCTGAATCCTCAACTGTATGGAATTCAGTCTTAGAGCAGTTCAGAAGGAGAGGAAAGGAGGCAGCCTTGGGCCAGCTCCTACCCTTTTTTCCTCTACAATGTCCTGGACTGTTTTGTATTACACTATTGGCAGAACTCCTCACAGGGACTGCCAGCCTTGTGGAGCACCAGGAGATGTTTCCTGCTCCAGTCCTGCCTCTGCGATTTGAGAGCCCCATTCCTCACACACCTCTTTCAACCACTGCTTGCCTCTGTGGGAAGGAAGGCAGGAAGCAGACAGCAGGGACGTGCCTCTGTTGGCCTTCTGCCATGTACACATCCTTCTAAACCAGGACCCAGGATCTGACACAGAATTATCTTTTCAGGAAGGCCAAACAAGAGACCCAAGCTGGGCTCCATGAGGCACTAGACCATGTCTCTGTAAACCGGCCTCTGAGGCTGGCCAGCTTCCACCACCAGTTCACAAATGTGCAAGTGCTTTTTGAGGCTTGTTTAACAAAAGTTGCGATTTCTCATTTCTTTCCTCTTCCACTGGATCATAATTTAAGATCTATCGTTCAAGACTGCCTGATCTTGAGCCATGTGCATATATCATGCAGAACATTAAAACCTGACCTTTATACACAGGGTAATAAATACCTGTGAGTCACTTACAAGGTAGTAACTCACTCTCACAGATCAGCAGAGAGTAAGGGCTGAACTTCAACAGAAAACCTTCACTTGTTGCCAAATATGAGGGGGATTATAATAATATTTTTACATTAGGGAAGCCAATAAAGAAAGCTAAATGTATTTCAAAAGTGTGGTGATACATTAGCATTAGAGCTGTGTGGCTGCCAAAACAACAGGAAAATCCAAGCTGCTGCAACCTCCACCTGCATAATGCAAGAAATTACTAGATTTGTGCTAGAAGCCAGGAGCATTTTCAGCCAGCTGGGTTGGTCTGACTTCAACACAACAGGCAGTATGTCAGCCAACACAGTCATCTGCCAGCTTCTTTGCTTTTACCATCTGATTGTACAGCCTACACAGTGACATTGATGCTGTGAGATGGAGAAAGGGTTTACAGGGCTTCTTGTCTCAAGATCTGCTCTTTGACAGCTGAGCCACTCCAGCTCTCTTGAGGGAATGGCTGATCCTTTATTGATGAGCAGCCAGAGGAAGTTACGGGCAAACTCTGCAGCTGCCCATGTAGCCCTTGGACCAAAAAGAGCAGCAATATGTGTGGTTTTTTAGGCTTCCATCAGACAGCACTCTTTAAAGGCATAACCTTTAGAACACACTGTGGGAGAAATATTCAAGTGATTTAAAGGGACAATAGCCAATGGCCGGGTCTCTTGAAACTTTATTCTGCCTCTTGATAGCTATAGTTAATATTTACATGGAGCTCTTGAATCAAAGAAGAAAGAAGGAAAGCTTGGTGATGCAAATTCAGTAACTAAGAACCTCCAGCTCAATATTTTGTGTGCTCATCAGCACACTATTTCTATATGACGTTAATATACTGCTCTTTTCATGTTAAAATGGAAAAAGAAACAAAAGTGCACATCAGTGCTTCTTTGTTCTCCCACGCATTTTCCCCCTGCAAGGAAGGGAAGGTGCAAGGAAGTGGAACATTGGGTCCAGGTCTTTTGTGCCATCTGAGCCATCATTCTTCTGACTCGTTTTTGTTCATGCCATGCAAATATGAGCTGAGATCACCAGCTATTCTCCCATAATTTTGGCAGGAAAGTGGTAGAGGGGGAGTTACTGCTGCTCACCTAGCAGTGAATTACAGGCTTTTGCCTCATAATTTATGCTGCCGAGAGGAGACTCAAGAAAAATTAATTTACACAGCCTAGAGAAAAGACTGATAAGCAGCCTCTGTCATTGGTCATGTGTTGATTTCTTTTACACTGGTGTAAATCCTACATACCTTGACTGAAATCAGGGGCATGATGAAGGGTCTATAAGCAAAAGAAGACTTTTGTTCACAGTCCCTAAATACTAGCAGTGAATGAACTTGGAAGATAGTTATTTTCAGCATTCTCTATAGGAGAAAAGAAAAGGCGTGACATAAAGTGAGCGGAAGAAACCTCAAAGTGAATTAAAGAGAAATGCTCCACAAGAGCAAGCAACAAGATATTTAAATGACCTGTTGAGGTAGGACACAAAGTCACTACTATTTTCTTCATATCATCACTGGCCAGGAAACCTAGGCGGAATTTAGATAACTCAGTACTGACTGAGCTCTGTGAGGCAGGCTACACCACCAGCCTCACATGTGTCTCACAATGAGACATTGAAAAGACAATCCTTATGTCTCTTGACATGTCTTGAGACATTATAAAAACAGGAAATGGGAAATTAAGAAAAAAAAAACCTTTAAAATGGAAAATCTGCATAATTAAGAAGCCCATGAAATTAGGAATCATTGAGCACCAGAAAGGAGACATCAGGCTTAGTCAACATTATAGATGCCTGTTCACAAAGGAGCACATGAGGGTTTTTTACAGCTCTATGCACTGACCCACTGGAAGACATTTGTGGATGCAAACTGCTCTCACTGCTCTATGAGAAGGATCTTCATTCCTTTCAACACCAGTGTAGCCAGCCTCTTTGAATTAGAAGGGGTTTATCCTGCATCTCAGTGATAGTGCTGAATTGACTTATTAAACAATAACATAAGAAAGCCTCGGCAGAACTGCTTCTGAACTCTAAGCCGGTGTCTTATGAGGTACAGAAGCTTCTATGGGAAGCTCTGTTTACAATCTCCAGTGTTAAGAAATCCTATAAAATTCACAAATGTATACACTCTGTTTCTCTTCGTTTGAAAATAAAAACACTGTAAAACAGAATCAGAGCATTAGGGACACTATTAGAACACGCTTTTCAGCCTGCAAGAGTCAATTCTTTTAGTGATACTGTAGGTAGCTCAGCATGATACTTTCAGCAGCAATGCTGAGGAAGAGAAAAATATTTAATTAGGAATAATTTCCCTTTTGCCATCAGAAAGCTTATGATGATTATCCTTGAGTAATTTCACACAGAAAATGTATGGGTCATACTCTGCCTCACTGAAACAGATGCATATGGAAAGTTCTGTCCATTATAACACAAAACAGCTTTTCTGAGACAACTGCAATACCTATTATTCTTTCATGGCACACAGTACTTAAATAAACAAAGCAAAACAAAAAAATCATTACCATTCATAATTCATTCTCTATTTATTCAAACTCTGCTGTAGTCTTGCTGGGCTACCATCTCTTTAAAATGACTCTTTTGTAATCGGAGATGCACTTTCTGCTGGCACCCCTGCTTTCTTTTAAGCATCTAATGCAAAATAATGATGATCTTGTGAGCACAAATAACATTTACAGCATCTAAGAAATAGTTACAAAGCAGTTAAAAGGAAATACAGACATTCCTTTCCTAACCATGTTAGTCCTTTCCTATTCTTCTTTTTATTCTGTAAATTAACATTTTTTGCAGATAAAAAAGACAAATTCATAAATTACTGCATTTGGCAGTGGAATGTAGTAATAGTGGCAAGGCACAGCTGGAGAGTTTGAAATGTGGCAGCTTTCTTCTAGGCCATCATTTTTCTGCTCCTTTGGGAATCGCTGCTAAATGTGGCTACTGCTAATGTAATGAATATGAATCCATGTAAATCTCAGATGCAGAGCTGTGATCTGTCCCCCTCTGGGCAAAAAGGAAAATTTATTTTTTTCCTATGCAGATTTCTGAGTATGTATGTGTGCATGATTCTGATCCTAATTCCACATCTCACTTGTTCTTAGGTATCCAGGTACTGTTGAACTTCTCATTTTTCATTCAGCAGCAAACTAACAATGTGCACTCCCTTGTTTTTGAAGATTCCTGGCAGAATAATACACCACCTGTTCATCCCCCCTTTCTACCCCCCTCCTTACTAATTAAGCTCTGAAAATGTTTCCAAACAAAATTGGATTTCTTCTGCTCCCCCCACCTTCATCCACTGACTGCACCTTTGTAAACATTTTTGATCAGATGTGAAAGGCACAGAAACAGCCACAAAGAAAAGGACCAGTCACGTCAGCCAAAGCTATTAGTGCTGCCTGATGAAAGATAGCTGGGATCATACTGTGTGACTGAGACATGCCCAGGGGTGGAGAGCAACAGAGAGGATCCCTAACTGGTGTTCAGAGGGATCTCAGAAATGACGGGGTGGACAGGACAGAGCTTCTTGGATCTCCTCTGCCCATCAAAGGCTTTGACTGACTCATTTAGAAAGTAGGATATCTGAATAGTTGACAGACATTTTCCAAAGAGGGGTTGCCAGTGTTAGGTGGGTGTATTTTGTGTTTGTTTCCACCAAGGAAAAGACAGTTGGAATTTTAATCCATGTAACTTTCTTCTCCATAGCAATACAGCGCCTTGCACAATGAGTCTTTGTCCATTGCCAGTGTGCTATGTTAATACATATCATAAGTTATCGTTGTAATAACAGTTATAAAGCTAAGATTCTTTTAATGGTCTTTAGAACTTGAAGTCTTTTCTGGGCAATTGGCATTTTTGAAAATCAGGTCAGCTGGTTAGGTGCCTAATTCTGAATGCAAAGTCTTATTTTACCATTCATTTTCTTTAAAATATAAGCCTTCAACTTGGCTCATGTAGATAAATATTCTGTGAGGAGGAAGCAATTGAAACACTTGTCAAAATAAACCAAGAATAATTATTGGATTCAATTCACAAGTTTTTGGAGAGGAAAGACCAGACCAGCCATCAAATAAGAAAAGCTCCAGCCAAGATCTACAAGTAGAGGGACATTGTTCTGCTTGACAGTTCTTCACTGAGGTGATTAGCAAGACTGAATGATAACCCTTGGGCTCAGATATGCAGTTAGGGTGTTACATATCAGCTGAGCTATCACAGCACTTCCTGTGCATGTGGCTTTGTAAACACAAAATAATGTGACTTGGCTTCATTGCCTTTACTGAAGCTAATCAAAATCATGTTGTCTTAAATTGATGTCACTAAAACCATGCACGTAAACGCAACAGGACTTAGCTATGGCACTGGCATACTATACTGGTAGCTATTGAAAACACCAGACTGATTGCAGTATTGGAGTAGGAATTCATATCACCAAAATCAGGGGTATTATTGAGAGAGTGTGGGTGTCAGATTCCTTGTCCTAAAGTACAAGTCTCAAAGTCAGAGAAATTGTACTGAAAAGTGACATTTTTCTCTCTAGGTTACAAAGAGAGTCAACTCAACTACCTCAGGTGGGTAACTAAATTTGAAGTAGATAATATTACCTGTTATGAGTCCCATTCTGTCTGAGTTCCCAGATGACTGCTCTCTTGTCTAACTTCAAAGTTCCAGTTTGGACTCCTGTAGGTCCTGGTTTATATGCAGTAGCAGAGCAGCGTAAAAAAAAGGTGTCACTGAACTCTGTTAATTCAGTCCAAGAAGAAAGTGCTTTCTGGGTTCAAAGTCTTTTTATGATCCAGGCTATATTACATTTCTGGGCTCCTCTTGGGCAGAATTGAACTACTGACCAAAAGAGAGGTTATGCAAAGGGAGTCTACATTCATCTGTCTAACGTATTTCACAAAGAAAACCCTTTATTAACCTAGCTAGGATCCTGCTCTGCTGAAATTCCAAGCACACTAAATTATGCTTCTGTCACATCCTGATTCAGAAGCCAGTGCAATTAATTGCAGCTAATTACACTTGCACAGAGTAATGTATAAATTGGGGGGCGAGTGGTTGGAGAGCAGCCCCATGGAAAGGGAACTGGGGGGTAAGTAGAATGTGAGCCAGCAGTGTGCCCTGGCAGCCCAAAGGGCCAACTGTGCCCTGAGGTGCCCCATGCCCAGCACTTGGTGAGAGGAGGGTTGTCCCGCCCTGCTCTGTGCTGTGCAACCTCACATCCAGCACTGGGCGCAGTTTGGGTGCCACAACATAGGAAGGACACAAAACTATCAGAGAGCAGCCAAAAATACAAGAAATTAATTGTGGCTATTGTATTTTGGAAGGCTGACAATAGCCTCCTGAAGAACTGAACCTGCATCTCCCAGGGAGACACATAACACTTAAATCATTAAGCCATTTCCCTGTGATATTCATGCAGTATTATAAAATTAATCTTTTGTAGCAATTAATTAGAGTAGTTACAAGGAAAGTCATGCAGTCTGAGACTCCCATTTATTGCTCAGTGTTTGTTTAGTCAGATTCCCTTAAGCCATTAATAGAGCTTAATGTTAATTTCCTTAATGCTTCTAATCAGCATGTGCAGAGTTACAGCTCCACTAGGGATTCACAGATTATCCCAACATATAGTAAAAATAAACAATAGATGCTATTCCCCTGTACATGTCAGTCTTCCTTGATACCCTAATGACATACTGTTTATGCCAGTCAAAAATGATAGCAGTGGGTAAATCGAAACTTCTCCAACTGTAACTGAACTTTCTCACACATTCAGCCCTAAAGAGGTTAAAAGTGAAAAGCTGTCCGGTTTTGTTTCTGAAACTGTAAATAAGTAAAGAAAGCAAGTACATTCTTCAGTCAGACTTCTTTTCTCTAAAGGTATTTCTCTGGAAATTCTTGAAAAGTTGGTAAAGCACAGTTCCAATTTTGTTGAAAGGAAATGAGCTCAGAGTAGATCCTGAAAATGCCAGACCTAAATATGAACTGGAATTTATTGAAATGGCTTTCATGTCTAATGCATAAAGCCTGGTTATTTCATCAAAGTCACTTTGAATCAATCCTATGTACTTAAACACGTGAAAAACTCTAAGCTCGTGTAGGAGATTTTGAGCTTATGTATGTAACTCAACAACTGTCCCAAATCTCCATTGGTCTCAGATTCCAGTAGTGATATGGAAACAGCCTGAAACTTGTCTCAGGATGCCAGAATGTAATAACTACATTTATTATACTTTCCTGAAGAAGTCAGTCAATGAAAAAAAAATTAAAAACTATTGTTCCAAAGGCAAGCTATTGCACCCCTTAAAAATAATCCAACCACCAAAAATACCCAATTCAAAGCCACGGGCAGTCACTAAACAGTGGCTGCTTAACAAACTTAATTTTGTATGTTTTCTTCTTCATACTCCAGAATGGTGATTAACAGTCACAGAACTGGATCAATGATCCCCAAGCCCTTCATTTCTTCATACTTAACTGGCAAAAATAGGAGTCTGAGATTGTTTCAAAAAGCCAGGAAGCCCTTGGCATAAAAATGGCATCTAGAAAATGGCATCTAGAAAACTGCAAATCTCATGTAAAAAGAGATTAGATGCTCCATTCCATTGGAGGAGAAGCTCATGTGTGCAGAGAACAGGTCAGCCCAGAGTAGGCTAAACGCTCTGAGCTCCGTCAGGACCATGAACCCAGCAATGGGTAATTGACCTCGTCATTAAAGCATTTACCACAGCACATATATGCCTGTCCCCATCTCCTCAAACCTGCAAATGAACCACTGTTAAACAAACTCAATGTCCACACAACACTGGGTGTTTAAATTCGGGCATGTCAGCATTATTTGTGAGAAGAGGTTTGATCCTTAAATACTTCTTCTTTGATAAGCAGAAAATGGGCTATTTTAACACTCTTTTGTCTTGTACCTGAATAGCAATCATCAGTCATTCAGTACCTTCATTTACATCCTGCCTTCTCTTATTGTTTACAGTATTTTATTTTCCAATCTTGGAAAACTATTTTTATAGCCTCATTTGATTTTTCTTTCTTTCCTCCTGAAGTTGAACTTCCTACATATAATCAAACCTAATACACTGCAGATATGTTTACTGCAGTTCAAAAGCACTACTTTTTGTCAGCTTTTTGGAAGAAGAAATGCTAAAAAAAAATATCTGTGTGATGCAGAACCTAATAGTATCTCATTGAACTCTTCGCTCCAGAGATCTTCGCTCCAGAGATGAACCTAGAGAAAAAAGATGAGGTATTTTCTGAGAAAAATGGATATGTGTGTGTCAGAAGTATATCAGTTTCTAATCAATATGAAACCACTAGCTGCTAAGATCAATAACATCTTCAGAGTTATTGCTGTCACACAGTTCCTCAAACATACCAGCTAATAATGACTATTGCTGTGTTGTTGGGCTTATTTTGTCTCCTAGATGGGAATCTCTACTTTCATCACTGATATTTTCAACATTGAAATTCAAATACTCTCTCTTGATCAGATGTCAGGGCCATGACTAACTTTATCCCCCAGCTTCACAGACAATAAACAGGTACTAACATGCTACACTCTTTCTAAAATGTAGTTCTGCTCTGTTGAGTTGATGTGGAGACAAAGACTCTTTTCTGTAATGGAATTGGTTAATAGCTGTTGGTTTGGGGAACTGTCTGCCAGCAACCAAAGCGATACAACAGCTCAGTATAGTACCTAAATGGAAAGAGTTGTTCTGTACTCATACTCATTCCAGTTCATACTCCTTCTTGTACCTTAAAGACAAGCTGGCAAACTGTCAGTGCTCAAGAACATGATGGTGTATCTTCTGATGGAATCGTATTGGATCAATTACTTAAGCAACCTTTTCTCCTATGTGAGATGCTGACTCCTAGTCACACACAGGAAAGCAAAACAATTGCACTGTCTGATGAAGTTGTAGCTTTGTTGTAGTTGGAATAGCATAGAAGTGGACAGGATTAAAGCAAAGGCGTAATATATAAGATTAGCCACTATTGCAGGAAAAAAATCATACCCTTCTAGGCACAGATTTTTTTCTGTAGTTCTAAATGAAAGCAACATGTTTTTAGAGATAAATGCACATTGTTAATAACTAAGTTTGTCTCAGTAATTGCTGTTTTTAGATTGCCTGAGAAAAAGTGCAATTAGTTTCTTTGGAAAACGGATGGCTAAACAGTGGGGAAGGTAAGATTTCATTTCTTCTCCTTTGTCCTATCATGTAAAAAGGGCACAGATCTTGTTTAAATAATTTACACTAAAATTGTGATTAAAAAATGAGTGTGGTTTTTTTTTTTTAGAGAATAGTAACAACACAGTGTATAAGTGATGTGGTAGGAGCTTGCTTTTATTGTTTCATTTAATAAATGTATTACAGGAAAGCAGACATGACCACACCAAAAAGCAGGCAAGATCTTAAAACATAAAAAAACTGCTTTTTTAATGCAATCCTCCTTCCCCTCTCTCCTATTATGATTTTTTGTGAAACCCAAAGCCTGGTTTTTCTTGGTTTAGAAAGTGTTTTTTCTCTGTTGGCATTCAATGGCTTTACAAGAGAAAATAATGAAAGCAAATAAAACCTGTAACCATCACCACGAGGCCAGAAGTCAAGTGAGAGAAAGCTGATGTCTTTGAGATGACAGAGCCACAAAAGACAGGTCTTAACAGAGTAAGGCATTCAAGAGACTGCGTTAGGGACTGTCAAACCTACCTCACTAACACCAATTAACTGGGAGATAGGGGAATCTTAGAGCTTGGATCAAAGCCTTTCTTGTCCAGATGAAAGATCACATCAGCTTTGAAAGAAAGCTCCAGATGTCTATGGGGAAAAAAAGAACATCCCTCTCCCATTCAGCTTATTTTCCAGTGAATTTTGAATCACTTTGTCAAGAGAAACAAAATAACATCCCAGCTGGAGAATGTGTCAGATGTTTCATTTTAAAACAATACGAAGTCAGGACAGTGGTAGCCAATTTAGGGGGACAATCTGATCCTTTCCCAAGATTGCATTGCTTTTGAGGCAGAGCAATATTAAATCATTCTCTCTAATTAATTCTCTGTTTAAGAAGAAGAAATCTTTGAAACCAACCAACCAACAACAACAACAAAAGAAAACAACCAAAACCAACAAACTGCCTTCTCTTCCTTCATGTTTGAAGGATGTCATGGCATCATTGTATAGTATATGTTACAGCAAACCACATCCATGAATAATGACCTCCGTGTGCTGTAATTTACTAAAAAGGTTACAGTAGTTATCAGCCAAATTGGCTTAACAACGTTCCATAAAATGTTATGTGAATAGTAAATTCAGATATATTTGATGCATTAGTGGATCAGAAAAACTTACCGGAAAAGAGTATCTGACACCACGTTCACTGCCCCATTCATTTCAGAAAGCCTATAGATCAACTGATAGCTTTAGAGATTGAAACATGCAAATGCTTCATTGCTAGCAAGGAACAGGCATATTAGGGAATATAAACACAGTCAGACATACTAAAGACTTTACTTCGGGGACAGAGGCTGCTTTCTTGGTGTCAGTGGGCATTTTGCTAGAGTTAGGCTGTAACATGGACTGATCCTATGCTTGCTTGTCTCAGTGTCTGTTTTAATTCTGAGTAACAACACAATCAGGGAACACATGCATTTCTTTATTTATGCGAGACAAACAACAGTCTTGGTTATTTCCGCATTCATTGGGCAGGATTTTCAGGTAAGCTTTCACAGAACGCTTAAAAATGCAAGGTGTCAAGAGAAAATGTTGGAGCAATCAAGAAGGATCTAAAACAAGGCATTGAAATAAGGTTTTGTAGCTTAAGAGAGTATATTCAACAGCTGTAGTCTGCTATTTCAGGAATCAATTTCACTGTGCTATACTAGCTACATTATGTTCAGGAATAATTTTGTCTCTACCTGCTGTGAATCTAGGCATTATTTTGTCTCCTTGCAAAAATATATTTACAACAAAGATGATTTTATACCAAAGTACTCCAAGCTTTGATGATGTATGGGTTGAACTCAGAAGAGCTTTTCTCAGGTTACTCTTTCTGCAGGGAGCAGGAGGACAGTGTTCCCTGTTAGAATTCACCTGCACACAGTAGTCTTGCTTGATGGAGACCGGTATATCAGAGACACACACTAAGAACTGCAGTGAGGAAAGCATACAGTATCTCCAAATAAAAGACCTAAATATATGGCTCCTTTGAAGCAAGTGGGTGTTAAATATAAGAATCGGAAGCGTGCAGTACAAAATCCTGATTGTTGGCTTGTTTTAAAAAGAAACAAACTTTCAGGTACTGTGAACTCTGGTTTATATGGTGTTAATGCTGTTCATTTTGCTTTGATTTATCATTACAGAAGCAGACGTAAACACCACAGTGTTCCCTTAAACACCATTAAAATGCACAAATTATCTTATAAATAAAAAAGTCCATAAAATAACAGACTTGAAAATATTCATGTAAATATTCTGCTTTAGATAAACCAGTTGTCTGACCAAAATAATTTTATAAATTTGAGTAGAACTACATCAGAAAACAATGAGCATTCATTCCCTTTGGAAACCAAAGTGGATAAATAGGTTTAGTCATCTCTATCCCAAGAGAGTCTTATAGCATGCATTTTTTTCAGCGTAAAGTGCAAAGAATTGCATTGCATTTTGAATTCCATTTTAAAACTAATTAAAGGTTTGATTGTGTCACTTTCCTTGTCTTGGAATGTACTTCGAGATGTACTCAGCTTACGACATATGTTCAAGGAAAACTACTCAAGTACTTAACATCATTAACTATGATTTTATGTGCTTAGTTGGATCTGGGCCTAAATGTATAGAGCATATTACTAATCTTGCAAGTGAACAAAAATTAATGTCATCTAACCAATTAATGAAATGGATTTACTCCAGATCTAGGTCACTATATATCAGAGCAGCCTCCTTTTCATTTAATTTAAACGTCCAGGTTATTTAAGTCAGATGTGTAGGGTTACATGGAGGATTTCTGATTTTGTTTACAGAGCCACTAGAATTCAAAACAGTATCATAAAAATATACTTAAAGGCCAAGTTAACTAATGGGAATGTTTAAAACCTGATTTCATAATCTTTCTTACTGACATTGGTATTTTGTATATTTGGTTGTTTTTTTAAGATATATCTTAGGTTAAGGACATTTACCACAATTACTATCTATTTTTAATTGCAAACAGAAAGCTAATGAGCAAGTGACAATTCTTGTATGTTTACCAGTAAGATTTGCTACCAATTTTTATCTCTCAATCCTCTGTCTAAAGTTCTCTTAAATAAATATCTCATGCCCCCATGTGGTTAAATAGAGAGAATGCTGAATAAATCCTTTAAAGCTGTTTTTTTTTGTTATCGTTGTTCCAGTGTACAGCACTGTGTGCACTAAAAGAATGATAACCAAATTGTATCCTAATTTAGATACTTTACTGCTTGATATCCTAATTTAGATATTTTACCAACATTGAAGGTCTGTACATAACTATAATCTAGAAAACTCTGTGCTGTTTTAGGCACTACCATAAGCTTACCTGGGATAGAGTACACAAAATTCTGACAAAAACTGACTCATTTGAGACTGCAATATGTATTGTATTTAACAGTGTTTAGAAGGGCACGAGCTAAAATCCATCTGTTAATGTCTAGCCATCTTAGCTTATAGGTATTCAATTAAAACTACATCCTGAAAATATGAATTATGATCAAAATCAGTAGATTGTAGATTTAATGTCAAGCATGGGGATGCATGGTTGTTTCTTCTAAGCAAAAGTCTGATGCTGGATGTCTTTGCAAAGCGGGGCTATATCAAGATGGATTTATTTGCATATTTCTTCACATCCCATAATGAAAACAAAACTAAATGATTATCATGGTTCAAATTTAGTGTCTCATTGCTCAAAACAAAGGGAAACAAAAAAATCTCCCACATGTGGCAGATCCTGTGCCTCGGCAGTGATAATTTTCTGGAGTAGAACTGAAGATAACTTGGTATTCCTAACAGAAGTCCATTCTGATAATTTGTGTTCATCTAAAACCACGGTCCTGCAGACTTGTCCAATACACACCAATCAGTTTGCCTGTGGAGACAGAGGTTCTGCTCCTTGTAGCCGCAGACAAACTTTATGACCTGCAGTGATATCATTGCAAGTCATACCGACAGATGTAAGCAGGGACACTGAGTTTTCTAAATGCCAAGGTCAACTACTTCCATCACAGTCAAAGGCTTCCGGGCATCCCCTACCTCTCCATTCCAATCTTTTTAACTCTCCCAAATAGCTGCCCAGCACTGCCAAGTTTGTGCTGTCCCACTCTCAGGGTACAATGGGTGGATGTCCCGTTGAGCTCACTGTTAGACGCAAGTTATCTATTTGCACTAAATAATTGGCACAATTACCTGTGGAGCAGAACACGGCTGTGACACTGCAGCAGCACAGAGCATGACACTTAAATTAGCTACCTACCGTGTTCCTCCCCTTTGACTGTGATTACCTCCCTGCCATACACACAACTAATCAAATTAACTGTTAAGTCCATCTGTTCTGAGCCCAAATCCATGGGGTTGCAGTAGTGTGATATCAAGACCAAGCCCTGTTTCTGCATGAAATGCACCACGCTGGCCGCCCCTCAGCCTTCTATTATGGTGGCATCCTGTGCAAGAGGCGAGTGAGATGAACCTTAATTGAGAAATTAATGTGCAGCAGGGGGGAAGAAAAAGAAATACATGAGTGTGGGAGTCTTACAGCTGTTTGTCCTACCACCATGTGAGATTGGAAGTCATTATGCCTTCCTGTGTCTGGACAAACAGTTGCTAAATTAAACAGTCTTTACACAGACAAAGAGAGGCAGATGATGCAGCTTCGCCCCTTTTAGGAGTACACTGATCCTAAAGAATGACTTCAATTTTTTCTGCAAAAAAAAAAAATAAAAAAAACAAAAAAAAAACATGCAAGAATGTAGAGAACTATATGATAGAATTAGGTGAGTGTTATCAGTATCTCTAGTGATGCACTGCTGCAAATAGAAAAATGAACAGCTCATGACTGTAAAAAATTACAGTGCCGTAAATCCACTCAGGGATTGAAGTGATGTTGTAAACTATAATAGCAAAACTCAAGTGGCCTTATACAGTCACCACAATCCAGCAATGGAATTATAGCCATATAACTCAAAATTTACTCAGTTCTTACACTTTATAAAGCGAGAATCTGTTTTTTTGGATAGATGCCCTGCACAGACTCTCCAAGTTTACAGTTCAGTTCCTGTTCTTTCTGCTTCTGCCTCTTGCTCTGATTCATCCACAGGCATCATAGGCAGTTCTCCCCTCTCCAAGCATTTCCCCTACCATGCAGCACCTGCCATTATCGCTCCTTTGCTACCTCAGCTAAAACTTCCTGATTTTCAGAGAATCATAAAATCATTCGAGTTGGAAGGGACTCTTAAAGGCCATTTAGCCCAACTCCCCTGCAATGAACAGAGACATCTACAGGTAGATCAGACTGTCTCTAAGAAAGATTTGGAGAACTGAGTGGTGATAAGCTGACTTGGAATTTGATAAGGATTTTGAGGAAGAGTGCTTCCTCTAAGAATGTATTTATCTGAGATCCAAGCCAATATATCAAGAATTAAAATGTGACCTCAAGCCATTCTCAGCCTATGACAGGAATATTGGGCACTACTAGTGACTCCAACCAGGATCAATAAATGTTTTTTACTCATAAATTTGGGCACTTTGTGAAATGGTTTGGAAATGCTACAGAACTGACAGTACATGAGCTCCAGCGCCCAACGGAACCTCATTACTTGCAGTCTTCCTATTAGAAACTTAGTGAACCCTTGTTCATACAGAGACCAATGTATCAGACCTTCACAAAGATCTGTCCTCCGTATCTCAGATGAACAGGTATGCCTGGACCATTTGAAAGAAGAATCGAGAGGGAAAGTACTGGAGGAGAGTGGCATTCCCCATCATTTTTTCACAGTGTAAAGAGATGTTGCCAACCTCATGGCTAATGCTCAGCTCATGGTTAACTGATGACACAATCACCTCCTTCACCATTACTTGCAAAGTTCAGTACTTCCCACTGAAATCCTATTTCCTGTTCCAGGATACTGTCTAACATCACTGTCAAAGAAAAAGCAAGGATAAAAAGAACAGATTTTTCTCTTCCACTTCCCTTTGACAAGTGACGTGAAGAAAGAGAGAGAAGCTTGGCCTCAAAAAACAGCCAGACCTTCTTCCTTCTCCAGCTTTGTCAGTAAAATGCATGCAGACTCTTTCTAACTACCGGAAACAAGGTGTTTTCCTTTATTTATTTATTTTTCTTCTTCTTCTAAATTGCCTACATTTTTTTTCTAAATTGAAAATCAGACCCTGCAATCCACACTCAGCTAACAAACTGTGCAATCTTCATGCTCTTCAGTGTTTTTATAGCAGACGCAGGGGAGCCATTAGATGAGCACCATATTTCTAAAAAAAAAAAGTCATTCTGAAAAAGGGAAGAACGGGGAAAAAGACATCAGTATCTACAACAAATATAAGTTCTGAACTGAAAAACAAAAGGGGAAACTTGGAATAATGAATCTGTTAGAAGTCCTTCGTTTAACAGTTAACTTGCATTAAAGTGATGCTAGTGATGTTTTTAAAGATGTGAAAGAGTTTTGAAGACAAAAAATATAATATTGGTTTTTTGCTTTTTTCTTGTGTACTTTCCATCACTGCCTGTTGACCGTAGATTTAATCAGATTTTTCTTTCTTCTCTTATAAGACTTTATGAAGTCTTTTTTGATTTGCAGCCAACCAAAGCACTTTTAATAATGTATGGTAAAGAGGTTTAATTTTTAATTACGAGAATGGGCTAGAGCTGCTACACACTGTATTAGATTGGTAAGTACAGTATTAAACTCTACAGAGCTGTTAGTAAAAAAGAAGAATGCATTTATATCCCAAATGCTATTGAAAACATGTTTATTTCATTACAAACACGAATGTATAATTGAAGAACCTGTCTAACTTTAAATTATTGATCACACCTTTTTTAACAGGAAGATTAAGTCGTTTTCAGACTGTTACCATAATAACTTAAGCCTCTTACTGTTTTCTGTCTCCCATGCTGTTCTGCTGCTCCAAAAGCTCAAGGGAAAAAAGAAACAACATTAAAATGTGAAGTTATATAGATACATCTGGATTTAGCTGATGAAGGCAGCAATATCTTTGGACACTGTAGACTGATTCATAAGGGCTAGCTTTACAATAAGATTATTTAGACCTTGATGTTTGCATGCATTTGTCTTTTGTCTACTTCTGCCCAGCTAATAGGAAAGCTCAAGAGCTACTTGAACATCTGGTTTAAAAGCAAAGGTGTGATTCAGGGGAAGTAGTTTCACCAAGTGGTGGGTTTTTTTCCTTGCCAATCCATCCCACAGAAAGAAGAGTGCCTTCATAGAAGAGTAAATTTCCCAATTTCCTTTCAAAATCACCAAAGCTGATATGATGTCTCATTAATAAAGATAGAAACTCTCACCATGCCCACAGTAATTGAACAGATTTTGAGGCTTTATACCTGTGGTATTTCACCAGAGCCTTTCCTGATTTAGTACTGGTTTCCTAATGAAATGAGGCAGATCTGTTTCTCTGCACAGAAATGTGTGTCTGTCAGTGACCCGTTACAACTTTCAAATCTGCAAGGAAAGTTCAGTTGAATTTGGCATGGTTGAAGTGTCACCGAAATTCTATGTCTTGATAACAACAAGGCAAGAGAGGACAGACATGTTGCTCATGCAAGGATCCTGCAGTAAGGCTAGTCCATAACGTACTTCATAGAATCCACACTGGCATTTACTCTTTGATCATGGGAAAACCAAGCTTCACTGGTTCTACTGATCACTTAAGTATTTATTCTCAGTATGACAGGGAAAGTAGGCCTACACACATTTACAGTGTCGGGGTACTGACTGCAGTGAAGGTATGAATATGCTCAGATCCATATATATTATAGGCAAATGCATCTTGAATTGCATTATCGAAACTGGAGCACAACATAGCAACGGCAGCTCAGTATTGCATTCCATAGGAGAGGTTGAAAAACAAATGGAATTGCTTGCCAGTTGAAAAAAAACTATACATTTTTAAATCTTCTTACTTCAAAATGAGCCATAGAATAGGTCATATAATACATAAAGGCAAAATGAATATATTAGGAATGATTTATCATTATGGAAATGTGCAGATGCTTATTGGTGGCATGAGTCATATAACATGCAATTTTCACAAAATATGTTGTTAATAATATATAAGGGTTTATCGCTATATTATTATAAGAAACAGAAAGAACAATATTAAAACTTGTTGGAATTGGAATCAAATAATTTACTGTACCTTGAGTTGTTTATGAAATTGAGCTACTCAGCCATTACTACTAGTTACATTTTAAGGTCAAATTTTTAAAGTAGATATACATCATGTTATTGTAGTTACTCATCACAAACCAGATTGATCTCACTGTTGTACAGTAAGTTAAAATAAATGCTCTTCCCTATGCCTACCTACACTAAATGGAGAGAAGAAGCAAGCACTTCCTTGTCTTTGTTTCTAACATACATCTGCAAGAAAACTCTTAAAATTGGCTCTGTGAAGCTTACTTCACATGCAGTTGGGTGGGCTCATTCCTATTTAACTGTCTGGGGAATTTTAGAGCATGAGTTCAGTTATGGTCAAGTCCTCTGTATAGCTTGGCTGATGAGTGATGTAAGACAGCGAGACAAAACAAGTCTGGGACAAGAGTCTAGGAACACTAAAGTTGTTTTTAACAGTACTTAAAGACCCCCATACACCTTAATCTGAACTTTGTCAGGATCATGCTGGAGCAGTTCATGTATGGGTAGCCCTCTTCCCCAGCACTGTGCCACCAATGAGTATGTCTTCCCTCCCACAATAAATCATTTTAATAAGTCACCGCAGGATGCTCCCTACATTCCGAGTTGCCTTGGCCAGCTTTTATCACTACTGATGGTCAAAACACAACAGAATTTGCAGTCACATTCTTGTACTTCAGCTCTTGGGTCTGAGGAGTCCTACCACAATTTTCTGTTTTTCGATCTTGCCAATTCCATTTCATTAGAGATCACAACTTTCTACATAGCTAATTGAAAAGCCACTGATCAGGAGAAGTTCATAATCCAGCAGTAACTTAAAGGAAAATCAAAACACGTTCCATAGATATTAGCACAGGAATTGCATTCATTATTGTTTTTATTGTTAGCATAAAGAAAAGGAATTTGGAAAATCCATCTGTTCTCACAGATGGAAGCCGCATGACATGAGGCTCCAGAAGGTCAGAAACTCACACTCAGTCCTCAGTGAAAAGAGGCAACTGCTGCCGCAACCTGCCTCAGCACCAAGAGGACACAGGTTTCTTTTAAGGTCCTCCTTTTAACCCCTTTGTTTTCCAAAGAATTTGGCCTGGCTTCTAGTACTCCCAAATCCCCACTCCACCCCAAGAATATTTATTATTTTCCAAACAAAAGAGTTCACCTATTCTGAGGGAAGGTGATGCCTTTTTACTTCCTGTAAGAGGTTGTGTATGTAAATAAATACCAACAACTATGCTTCATCAATCTTTACTGCTCAAGTATCTTTTCCCTTGCCCATCCACCACATCCCACTCTAAAACCACATCTTGTACAACAGGCTCAGAGGTTGCAAAGCAAAGCATTGCCTCGGTACAGAACTGTGCTTATTTTCCCATAACATTTCATTTTTTCCAACAGTTTTCTGAAGGAAGACTCAGATCTTTGAACCCAGCCTTTTCTGCTGTCAGGCAGGACCAGAAAGCAAACACACAGCAAAGGAACAAAGAGAAAATGAATGCAAATAATGTCTATAGCAACAAGGGAAAGCTGCATACAAAAGGCAGTGACTAATTAAAATGTATTCTTTTCTCACAAGGACTCCTAATTAGCTCTCTAATACCATTCTCATATAATTTATCACTTTGATGCTCTCCTGTCACATAAAAAATGTGCAGAATCTTCCTCACTATCTCCACCTGAGAGAAACTACAACTTTTCCACTTCCAGCACTGAATAGGATTTCTCTGTCTGAGAAAGGGAACACATCCCTACACACTGTATCTGACAGATTCACCTTAGATACTGGTAGCAAGACACGTGGACAGGTCCCCACACATGGCTCACCTCACCCAGCTGTGCTCCCAAGCCTCCTACCTGTTTGACCCTACAGTCTCAGCCCTGCTGGAGGAATGGATGACACAGCAAATGAATGCCTTAGTGTCTGAAAATCTAGTGGTCCTTATCTCAGGGACAGAATTACACGTGATTCCTAAGCTTGAATCCATAATTCAGAGAACTCAAGGGAAGGCATTCAGCACCCCTCTGATGCAGTTACACCATTTATCTGGAACAAGAGCAGGGAGCAGCAGCAGGTGGGCTGGCACTGAAGCTAGGCTAGAAGAGCAGTATTTCTCAGGAATTACCAGGTAAGATGAGACACACAGCCTGTTTAGTCTACTGCTCCTTCAGGGTGACATGCCAAATGCTTCACTAGAACGTAATTACAAAACGTAATTACAAAACTTATGTTTAGTGTTTCCTCTTATGTAGTTACAGGAACTGGGAAATAGTTTCAAGGTAAAAGGGAAATGGTTTCAAACTAGAACAGGGGAAAATTAGATTGGACATAAGAAGAAGTTTTTTTACAGTGGGGTTGGTGAGGTACTGGAACAAGTTGCCCAGAGAAGCAGAGGAAGCTCCATCCCTGGAGACATGCAAGGTCAGGTTGCACGGAGCTCTTAGCAATCTGATCCAGCCATAGGTGTCCCCGTTCATTGCAGGGGTGTTGAAATAGATGATCTTTAAGGGCCTCTTCCAATTCAAATGACTCTATGAGTCTGTCAGAGCAGTTTCCTGCATGTGACTTGTGGTACTCATAAGTCCTGAGGGAGATTTTTTAACTCAAATACAAAGCAGTTTAAAGCCTCCAGGATCTTCATTTCAGAGAAACTAAAGCAGAAATGACTCCACGTGTGCCACACAGCTTTAAACCCATACAAGCAGCCATCTTAATTCTAAAATGAGTTTATTTGCAAATGCATCAGACCTGCAGTGCAGTAAATAATATCAACTTGTCTAGAGTCCAATCTACCAGTCTGAATATCTACCACGAGCAGATTTCTCCTTATGCAGCTGATTTTAAGTATTAACATAAGAGATTTAGGCAATCTTTTTCATAATTTAAATATAACAAGTGGCAGAACACCACACTATGCTTTCATATTGTGAAATGCCATATGCCACAATACGTGGCAACTTGGCTCACTGGCCTACCTAGCAATCAAGTCAGTGTGTGCCTAAAGGTCATGTTTAATATGCAACCTGAATCACCTTCCAGGACAGAGCAAGCACAGGCAGTCCAGTGCTGCCATCACATGCAACAAAGTGGCAGAAGCCTTTTTAAAAATTGCTGTTGGAAATTTGGCCTTAAGAACATAAAAACTAACACAACTTTTGAAATGTCTAAAAATGTAAGTGATGAGCAGGATTTAAAAAACATGTTCCTGTTTCAGTCTGAGTGCAAATTAACATTTACATTTAGAGTATAGACACTGTGTACGTCAATAGATCTCACTGATGAAAAATACCTCTTACGATCCTATCAGTAACCTCAACACACAGCACTTGATTTCAATGGGTCAAATGTCTTCAGTTGCATGCATCCAAAAAAAATCATTGTGTGATCCAAAAGGACTACTAAAGAATTTACATACATGGAAGAAGCTTCCTTAGTGCATCTGAGGACATTGATACAAAAGAAAAAGTACGGTGGTTTCATATACCAATAGTTGCAATGCATTGTGGCTGTTGTATTGTGGCTTTCAAATTTAGTTAATTAAGATACATTTCATTAGAAGAAAATATTTGTAAAGTCAGCTAACAAGAAGCTATGTTGATTAGAAAGGTTCACAAAAGAAATTCCCAACATTCTTCAAACACATTCAAATTACTTCCCTAATTAATATTAAGAACCGAGGCTTTTGAGATTGATGTCATAGGAAACAACATCTTTTTGTTTTCTGATCATATAAAATGATGACAGCTTACTTTTCTGTAGAGATTCTGAGCTTTCTAACTAAGCTTCATTAGAGAGAAATGGAAGTCATTTCAACCCCGAAGTTTATTCTACTTACTTTGGGTACAGTGGTGTTTCTAACACCACATGCTATGTGCCTAGATGAGCTAATGAAATCCAGCCTGGAGAGCAGAGAAGACGCTGATGATAAATATTATGAGGTAAGATTTGTATTACTAAGGTAGCATTTGGGGGAACTGTGGGTCAAATCCTGAGCACTGAATTTATTGATAAAGGCTCTCTAACTTCATTTCACAGAGTATGGAACTACACAGTGCGGTATAAAAAAGTCTTGCGGAGAGAATTTTTAGGAAATTTGGTTGCTCTCATACACAAACCGTGTAAATCAATGCATGTATCAATTTTCTTGCAATCCAGCCTTGCGATAGGAGAGACTTCTTCTGACGTGTTTCTTACTTACACAGTGGGGCCTTAGTTAACATTCCTGTCACGTATTTCATGCACATAATATAACAAATGCATTATTAATCCAAAATTAATAAAGGCATGCTTGTAATATTCAAAGAATAATGATAAACAGAGACCATTATAAATCTAGTGTAGTTAATAGACTTAAAATTCTATTCTGGAAATTGGCTATAAAAATATCTTCACAGGGTTGCACATTTATTATATCTCAGTACATGCCAGATCAAATTTGCACAGTTCATCTATGCACATTTTTTCTTGTCTATCCTGCAAATACTCCCTGGGAAATAAGAGCCAACCTTTCTTTTTGTCTCATCATCATTAGTGTAATAAAGATACTTCAAGCCAAAATACACCTTTAATTACTTTAGTGAAATCTCCTGGTCTTTAGATCTCTCTTTGATATACTTCAGGTGCACAAGTGCAATCAGAGACATCATTTGTTTAACATTTTAATCATAGAATATGAACTAGAATGGTTCATTCTCCTTCTCTCCAATAGCTGGGGAAGCCACAAAACATAGATAGGAAATTGAAATTAGGATTAGTAGAATTCATGTCTTCAGCTGAAGTAAAAAATCATATTTTCTCTGCTAAGGAAGAGAAAACTATTTTTGTGACAAAAAAAAATAAATTAATTAGTAGGAATGATTTTCAATGCACCCAGGGAAGAAACACTAATAAATAGCCAACGGTCACATTGGTATAGTGATTTTTCAGGTAGCAGCTGCATTTGACATCACAAAATGTGTAACATACTGAGGTCAGCTCTTTACCATAGCCACAAAAATTACATTTTGTGTTTCTTGGCTCTGACAGCCCCCAAGCAATCATTGTGTCTTCTGTATTAATGGAGGATCAAAGTAACTTAAAGCTCAGCACAGCTTCTATGCTGCAATGCCAGAAGAGCATTTACAAGGAACTGACTCAAATACTTTCCATTTGTTTTGTTAGCTCATGAGGATGTTGGGTCAAAAGCATCCACCTAATGCCTAGCAAGAAACAAGGTACACTTTCAGATGTTTTGGTCCATCCTCCTATTGGTATCAAGTCATAACTACAGTCAGCATCTTCCCCACAGACAACTTCAAGCAGTGATATTAGCAAATGTGGACCCAATAACTATTCCTGTCCACACAAAGCTGAGGGCAGAGTTACCAACACTAACAAACAGAAATGTTTTCAATTGACTCCATTTGAATAGTTGTGGAAGATGATACGAAGATGTGTTTTGAGGCCAGTGGGCTAAAAAGGTGCACAACAGCTTCAAATGAATCAATCCACACTAGAATGGAGTTCAGCAAATACAGCTAAAAGCATTGGATAATAGAAAAGAATGTGTTATCCAGCAGCTTTCTAAGGAGATATGAAAATAAGTACTTTGTCTGATTGGTAGCTGGAATGACTTTTTTTTCTTTTTTTTTCCTTTAGATTAAAGACAGTATCTTGGAGGAAAAGCAGAGGAGTCTGAATTTTGAAGAAATGAAAGACTGGGGATCAAAAAATTTCATTAAAGTAAACACACCTACAGTAAACAAAGTGCCAAATTCAGTTGCTAATTTACCTCTCAGGTTTGGAAGAAGCAATCCAGAAGAAAGAAGCATTAGGCCGAGTGCTTATTTGCCTCTGAGATTTGGAAGAGCTTTTGGAGAGAGCCTATCTAGGCGTGCTCCAAATTCATCATACAGGCTTGGGAGATCTCCACTTGCTAGAAGTTCTATTCATTCCCTTCTAAATCTGCCACAGAGATTTGGGAAGTCAGTGCCCATTGGTCTATCTCAAGGCGTCCAGGAATCTGAACCAGGTAACACTTAGCAAATGTTCAAGCCATGTATTAAAATGTATATTAAATCATAGCATAGCTATGATCAAACATGGCCAGCCTTCCTCAGGCATATTCCCTAAGCATTTCTGTATGAGGCCAAATTGCCGTAAGAAAGATTTGCAGTTTATGAAATCAAAAGGCCTCTGCAAGATCCAGTGGAGAATCTCTTCATGAAATCTTTGCTGATGAGACGATGTCAAGTAATCAAAGCCAAAAAAGCTTTTATGAAAAGGTTAAATCTAGCAACATTATCTTAGATCAGTTTTCATTCTGGAAAGTTTAAAGCTTTGGTGCAAAACAAACATTCAAATATCCCATTTCAGCTCTATAAAGTTATCTAAAAATTACTTTGTTTTCTAACTGTATGCAAATTAGAGTAGCAGAAATGTCAAAATTCAGAACTTACTTAATTGCAGCATGTTGAAATGGTCAGAAAAAAATAGTTCTTTTCATCATCCAAACCTATTTTTTCCAGACTGTCCTACTGAGGCAATGATTGAGATTTTGATTTTTTATTCCAGTACCAAATGAGAAATCGTTTTGATGTCGCAAAATTTTTTTTAGGATAGAAAAAATATTTTCTGTCCATTTGTAAGAATAATTTAAAATAGTTCTTAAATAACATTTCCTCAATAGCAGTTCTTTTCATATCTGCTGTTTTAAATCTGAACCATCTACTTACTTTCAAACCAACTACCCCAACTTAATTCTGACATAGGCATAAATTGGAAGTTCAAACAGAATAGATTATTGATATTTCAGAAGACAATGTTCTTTCATATTTAATTGGATTTCTTTTATTCCTTTCTCACTGTCTCACCTGACTATAACAGATTTGGTTTTATTTTTCTGATTTTTTAGGGATGTGAATTCTCTCAATCACATTCAAGTTATCAAGTTGTGAAGATGGAAATGGAAAGACTCAGAAAAGATGCAGTGTGTATTCACTACTAAAGATCTTGAGAAGGGAGTGTATATGAGAACTGAAATACAAACCTGTACTATATTAATATTATGTTATAATGTGTGTATTCTGTACAAACCATTGACGTATAAGGCAATGATAACTGTAGAGAGTGTTGTACCAGTTTACTTCAGTGGTGGTGTAGTACAAATTCTATTTACTTCTGTGTGATTTCTGTGTGACTGATACCCTATTGGCTGTAAAACTAATTTAAAAACAATAGCTGTAGAATTGAAAGCATTTTGAGCAAATTTAAAAGAAACAGTGCAAATAAAGAAGCATGATACAAATAAAAAGAAGCCTACTGTGTGACTAACAAACAGAAGTAGAACCAAAATCACTGGTATCTTTGTGTCATATGTAGCTGAAGAAAATCAAGTAAAATGCAGAGAAAGCACTTTTCCTCTAGTTTATGAGTCATGTTAGATATAAATCTGAAAGGCCACTGGTCAGAAAAAAAATCTTGGACACCCATGAGGAATAGTATCTAACCAAAGTCATGCTGTAGTGCAATTATCTTCCCTTATATGTGAGATAATGTCTTCCCTAACATCCTACAAGATTTGCCCTGTGGGAGTCCTAGTTCCTCTGTTAATGTGAACATTACTGCTACTGGATACATGAGCAGAAGGGGCTGTTCCATTGTATGCTCATACTTATATTTCATATTTCTTATTAAAAACATTCCCTTCTAAGTGAAATGTTGTAAGTTCAGGCTTCCTCCAAAATGTCAGTAAATTTCCAGTAAGTTTTTTTAAAAAAGGTGAATTTCTACCTGCTTACTGGAATCCTGCTGTGATGGACTATACCCAAATCTATGGGATTATTCTTTCCAGTCCCCAGAGGTCTCGCTATCCTGATGGCAGATGCAGCCAGTGGTGGCACTGGGCATTTCTAAAAACACACAACACATACATACACGCTATACAGCCACAGCTAACTGCCAACAGACAAGAACAACACATTTGAAGGAACAACATAAGCACCAACAGGACACACACAAGCATAAAATGGACTGATCCTCTTCTCACTCATAGGCCAATCAGATGCAGAGCTTGCTAGCAGATTTTCCTCCCAGACACATGTGAACAGGTCCCTCTAACAGCTGTTTGTGACTTGTGGTCCCTCTAAGCAGCTGACACACAGCCCTGCTCCCTCCAGCCTCCTGACCTATGAACAGCTCCCACATCTCTTATCCTGCTCAGCAGCTAATCCAGCCTTAAGTTCAAATCAAGGTTGTGTGAGCACACACACACACATGGACAAATGGGTCGTTCCATTAACTGGTGCCTTGACAATCATTCTCTTCTCAGACCCATGGATCCAAATGAGACCCAATTTCCATCTCGAGTTGCTGGCACCCAGAATGCTCGACTTACTTCTTCAAGCTAGCTTAGCTTGAAATTTTTCAATGGGTTATACACAAGCACACAAAACAGAGAGCACACTCACATAGGAAAGCACAGAGTTATTAATTAACAAGAAGACAGAGCAAGATAACAGGCACAAGGCATGACCAGACAAACATAGCAACAGCAGATTATCTGGATGCAATGGACTTCTTTTAATCCCAGTCTTCTTCATTTTCCCATAGTTGTTACTCTCTCAACTATGTTGATCCCTTCTTTTGACTGTCTTAGGCCTTCCTCTAAACATCCCCAAATAAGTTTAGCACTTTCCCACATCCCTTTATAATATCCCATATTAAGTTTTATGTTATCCCACAAGCCCTCTCAAATATCCCATCTGAAGTTTGCTCTTTCCCATGGTTACTATGAGATCCGTGACAGTCAGTTACAAAGCTCTGGCTGAGCCTCATTGAGGCGCTAGGTTCTTTATGGCCCTATCAATCAGTGATCTAAGAGTTCTGCTCTTTGTTACTGTCTAGTTATCTCCGATTCCTCAGGGGTTGGGTATCTGACTGTAGAATTTATTACTTCTCCTGTATCTTGGTATTTTATGCTGAATAACAGTAACTTGATATCTCTACATTACACATATCTTTACAGTAACCTCAAAAAATGAAGAAATCACAATCAAATTGATTTTTTTTTTTTTGTGAGATAAATTCGTAGTTGGGAAAGAGTCTGAGATGCCATTCCTCTACGAAGTTAATGAGGCTGCCTGAAAGACAGTGCTAATTAATCAACCTGTGTCTGGTGAATCTACATGTGTCACTCTGAAAGTAACATCTCCTATTTATTTCTATGCAAATTACAATGGATGTAAAGAGGACAATAATACTACTTGATAGAACAAATTCTCAGCTACAAAAGACTATTTTTTAACATAGGCATCACCATTAGCTATGCATTTTTGCAAGCAGTGAATAAGAGTCTGCATGCCGTGCTCAGAAAAGTTTGCAAAAGCACAGGTGACCCACTATTTCACAGCTACTATGACAAATAACATCACTGCTAGGAAAATGTTGCCCACACAGCCCATCTTCATTGGCCCACAGAAGGTGCCAAGTCCAAATTATATGGCAGGTGTGGTAAGACAATCCAGCCAAGACTGGCAACATGCTCCACAGCCTTCAAACTGGGAAGGGGACTGGTGTTATGATGCTGCAAGAGAAAGGCTGTCATCTTTTCTAGCCTGACTCTGACAGCACAAATCTTCCACTCAGTCAGAGCTGAGATGTAATGGTCAGAGTTAACAGTTTCCCTGGAATCCAGAAATCCAGAAGGAACATCCTCTTCCTATCCCAAAAAACAGTGCAAATCTCTTTACCCACTGAAGGCTGATTTTTCTTTGATGGAGAATGTCGCTGCTCCATGGACTGCTGTTCTGACTCTTGTGGCTTGTAGTGGTGACACATCTCATCACCAGTAACAGTATGATCCAGGAAACCGTCATGTTCAGCCTTGTATTGGTTCAATAGGACCTGACAAACTCTCATAGGGCTCTTTCTATTCCCATGAGCATGCATGGGACCCACCTGGTGCAAACTTTGTGATATTCCAACCTTACCACTATCATTTTTAATGCTTTGAAGCCAATATTCAGCTCCATACACAGTTTCCTGATCATGATTTGACAATTTGCATGGATGAGATGACCAAGAGTCTCTTCTTTCTATGGTGTGACAGCTGTGCAGGGCCGACAGAACATGGCTTGTCTTTCACATTGCTGTCACCACTACTGAAATGCACCACCCACCACCTCACTGTGCTCACACCCACTATTTGGTCTCCATGAATGTTCAGCATGCATCAGTGTATGTCAGTGGGTGCCATTTTTTCCACACAGAGGAATTCAGTTCCACTCCTTTGCTTCATACGCACTTCCATGTCAGACATCATTCTGTCAGACTGCCCCTCTGCTGCCAACTGTCTCATGGCTACACAACGTTACGGAATACTGGTGGGAAGGATCAACCTCTACTGCCATACCACAATCTGCCTCTGAAACTGTGGGCCAATATAATGAAATAGGAGGCATTACTTTCAGAGCAGCCATCATAATTCAATCTGAATTAGTAAAACTAAAGTCCTGAGAATGCCTAATCTGTCTGTTCACTCACACTGAAACACCAAAGAGAAACGGACATCAAAAAATATTGTGATGGGACTCAATATTTTGAAAGCACAGTCTAAAACCTATCTATCTCTGAGTTTCAGAAAACGCTTTACCTAATAAGTGCTGGTAACACAGCTCTTGAGCGCTGCTGCTAAGACGATGGTGAAGGATATTGGTCAACACATTGTTTGTATGGGGGAAAGTCCAAATCCCAGCCTATGAAGTAGTTTTGTCGTTGCCTGTCACCAGAACAGGATATTGTTCTTTCTGTAATCAGGAATACTGTGGAATTTTTAGTGATTTATGGTCAAATGAACAGCAGAAGGAAATTCCCTGAACTTCGAATTGTGTTCTGGTCCTGCAAACCCCACTGCAGATCATGTGAACCAAGAGAAAATAAGATTTGTGAGAATCTCTGAGCAGCAATAAGAGCTGCTTTTTTAAGACACATATCACCAAGCTTCACAATTGGGAAGGGGTATACATCAACTGGCATTAATGATGGCTGCTGGGGGAGGAAAGCAGAAGCCCAAACAATGGCCCAGCACCAAGTACAATTAGGTTACCCTCTTATTGCAAGCTCCACAGCACGGACACAGGAGATGGCTGTTGATTTATTTTCCCTCAGCAGAGGAAGAGCTAGGTGAAAAGTACATAAAGGAGGAATTATGCTACGCTGTGCAAATTTTCTGTTTGGTTTGGGAGCACGTGAGCCAAGAAAACAATCATTGGATAGTGCAAAAAGAAGAGAAGGGGCACAACGGGCAACATAGACTGCTACAGCTATTACTCACTGGATTATTTATTATCTGTATATAGATATTATTCATGAATTGAGCAAAAGCAAGGAAAGGACTAAAGTAAATCAAGTGACAGACTATCAAGGCTCACCAGCACAAATTCTAGTAGGATTCAGGAGCTCCCAGCCTTCCCTGCCAAACACGTAATATTTATGTCTATTATTAAAGCCCCGTGCAAAAACAAAACCAGGCTTATTTTAGATTCTGACTTCAGCTCATAGAGAGGACAGCTGACAATCTACTGATTAATTTAAAAGTCCGAGGGCTCATCATGTGGTTGATCACAATACATCATTCAGACAGATTTAGTGGAATGTAAAGAGACACTGTTGTTTTACCCTTAGAAGGAGCTGAAGGCTTGGGCATCTGGCATTTGAAAATTCCCATTTGTCTGTCAGTTTTCCTTCACGGGAGCAGGAAATCAGCCTCTCACACTTCTAAAGACCCAAGGAGTCAGCCAAAGCTGGTCAGTGGAACGGAGACCATTTCTGTCCTTATATTAAGCATCTGGCATGCAGGCACATGGTCAGTTGGCACTGCTCTGACTGCAGGCTCTTGGCAAAAAGATCAGTGCTTCTGCTCTCCAACCTATGACTGTAATACTCCGCCATGTCTCCAGTGCCTGTATTAGCCATCATGAAATGGTAAGGATGGAAAAACCCTAAAAAATCCCCAGTGTTTTGTTTTCAACTGCCTCAGCTTGCACTGCCCTATAATCACTAGTGACAATCTAAAGGAAAGAGGAAGATTGAGTTTAACACAGGCAATTTTTCAATTTTATGTTTGCTTCTGATGCTTTTGCAATTGCAAAAGATGGTAAGTGTGATGGTCTTGGTCCAAGTGCTTCCAAAGCGACAAGCCACTAGAAGTTTCCAATAAGACATTTTAAAAATTGCCCCCTTTTGAAGAGTAACTATTAGCAGGAGTTGAAAATGTTTTCATTAGTGACACCCACTGAATTATGTCTAGCAAAGAAGCCTGGACATCCATAGATATCCAGTACACACTTGTGCAGCTCACCTGAGGACATAAGAAGCAAAGGGGCCTCAGAATATATATGAAAAAAAAATCTTCACCATCAGTAAGGGGGAAAAGAGGCTTGCAGGAGGGTTATGTGTGCTTTATCTCAAATGGACAGTGTACAATATATTTTTTCTTCTTTTCATGGAATCACACAAAATCAGGGGGGTTGGAAGGTACCTTTGGAGATCATCTAGTCCAACCCCTAGCTAAAGCAGGCTCCTTACAGCAGATTACACAGGAAAGTATCTAGGTGTGCTTTGAATATCTCAAGAGGAGACCTCACACGCTCTCTGGGCAGTCTGTTCCAGTGCTCTGTTGCTCTCACGGTAAAGAAGTTCTTCCACATGTTTTTATGGAACTTCCACATGTTCCAATTCGTGCCCATTGGCCTTTGTCCCATCACTACACGCCACTGAAAAGAACGTGGCCCTATCACTTGATGCCTGCTCTTTAGATATTTATAAGCATTGATAAGATTCCCCTCTCAGTCTTCTCTTCCCCAGGCTGAACGGTTCCAGGTCTCTCAGCCTTTCCTCATACAGGAGATGCTCCAGGACCCTAATCACCTTTGTGGCCCTCTGCTGTAATTTTCTCTGGAAGATTCCTGTCTCTCTTGAACTGAGGAGCCCAGAACTGTATTCCAGATGCATCTAACAAGGATAGAGTAGAGGGGGAGAGCCTATGCATGTGGATTCTATGAAGCCAGAAGTTTAGTCCTATGGTCAAAGAATTACAGGAAAATCTATGAAGACTAATAATTCTCAGAGGGCAAAAGAAATTATCAATAGAGGAAATAATAATAAGATATAAAATCATAACTTACACATAGAAGAAGAACAGAAAATTAGTTTTTATTTCTGGTAACACAAGAACAGATGGAATGAAAAAAATGTTGAATGAGAGGCTTTAGCTTAACCTAACAGAAGATCTTTAACAGACAATATGCAAATGATGGATTTCATCACCATGGAACGCTGTGCACTCCCAATATGTGCCACAGGTTTCTACTGGAGACAGGGTGCTTGGTTCAGAGGAACCTTTGCCTTTGCCACTAAGGCCGTTCTGGTTTTGAACACAAGCTAAGAGCATCTCTGAATGAGCTGCTGCCTGAGTTGGAAACTCAAACTAGTCATGTATCCAGTTTTGATGTCATACCCTTTGGCGGACTCTGAGCTTAAACACTGTACTTTCAGTGCATGCTGCTGTTGGGCAGGGGTCTGGGTAAACTCGTAAGAAGTTTTACCTTGTTTAGGTGATAAAACCCTCCCTTACAGAAAGTGATGGAGAAGTACTGAAAGATGGAGATACTAATTGCTTCAGAAGGCTGATCCTACTTGTGTAAAAACATAGAAGGAGTTGTTCTGCAAAATAGTAGAAGGAGGACCTACAGTTCAGACAAACCTGGAGGGCCAATCTTACGTAAATTGCTAGAGATAATCAATAACCAAACGAGATACATCTCAATCCTTTCCATTACAGCTTCACATTCTACCTATTGTAAAACACGCTTTCACTTTTTCCTCAAATATATTTGACATCTCAGATATAATGAATGAAGAAATGGTTAAATATTAGAAACAGAATCTAAACCACACACTCTGTAACATAGCTTAGATGCACAGGCATGAACAGCAAAATACATATATTGTAGGGTATATTAACTTATCACATCTGACTTTGCAAATATCACAGCTGTACATGTACTAAGTAATAGATGATCAGTAGTTCAAAAGCAGAGGCATATCCTAATTCAAAACTCTGCTTGGGTTTTGACCTTTAGTCTCTAAATCCATCCTGCCTCACATCAAAGAGAATATACTAAATTACTTCGCATCACTGAGAATCAAAGTGTGCAGTAGGTCATCTTACATCTCTGAGGGGCTTTTATACCACTTTTTTTCAGTTGAAAACAAATAGATTTACAATTTGGGTAGGTGCTGAACAGAGGCAGCATTTTCCGATGACCCTCATGTACTGTTCACTCCCAGCAGGAATTAGCTGGGCTGTTTGCATGGATTTGTGAGGGAGAACAGAGAGGAACTTTGTAAAATCAGCTGCTTCTCTTTGCTGCTCAACTCTGTGAGTACATAAAGAACATCTGTATCTTGAAGTAATAAAAGTGTTGAGAATTAATTACATTATGGGACCAATATGGAGAAGTTTATTTGTAAAAAAATGGGGATAAACTCTCTCTGAACCCTGCTGTTGAAGAGAGAGGCTCAAGTTTAAAATAAAAGTATATGCTGGGTCCCAAGATCGTCTTTGAGTGTTTAACCCACTTGCATCTATGGACCAGCACCAAGCTCCAAGTTTCCTTTCAAGAGGCATCTCAAACAAAATGGTACGTTTGGATTCTGCAGCTGATGTTTTTGGCAGCCAGGAAGGAGAAGGCAGCAGTTTAATCTAGATGCCTACAAGGAAATTAAATGCCAGGGAATGCACACTGGAGTACCTATTGTGCTGTTATACTGGGATCACATATGGCTTGAAACAGAGCAACATGAATGCAGCTGGTTCTGAATAGCTCTTGAAGTAGAAATGTCAGTTGTATGTGAAAAGAGCAGGTAGGGGGAAAGAGCAGATTGTTGTCAGAACACACTTCCCACACCAGCTCAGCCACTGCTCCTTGCTTGCCCGAGTTCCATCCAGGAAGACATTTCCTTACGTGCCTGCACATATTTATACTGCACATGAGTTTAGAACCTCCAAGGGTTGTCTGGAGGACTGCAGAGTCCACCCCCATCTCAGATTTACAACTATTGGTAAATGCTTTCTGGGTCTTATTTCCCTCTCATGCCAAGTGCAGGTGGTGCACGTTGAAATGGACACAACAGCAGCACAGTCCGTGCTGGTGCAATAGCCCTCAAAGGGAATTTTTCTAATTTCTCCAGATGTCAGAGTGATTGGGGTATGGTAACTTGGACTGGCTGTGGAAAAGCAGGTACGGGGAAGTCTGAAGTAAATATAGAAAATAGTGGCTTTTGTTGTGGTTATTGTTTCCTAATAAATATGTTATTGTAACAGCAAAATACTCTCATCTTACTAGTGCTAACTTGACATACTTGACATTGACAACTTGACAACTTGAATAATCTATTCTGTTCTTGTAAAGGAACTTCACTGGAATCAGTTCATTTATTGATTGATTTAACAAAGAAACTTTGAGTGGAGTTTTTATAACTGAAGAGTCACAGAAGTGAAGGAGCTGCTGTATGCAATGATGCAATGTGTATCATGCAGACAAAAGTGAGGCATAGATCCTTGAACTGAAATGACCTTAGTGACTAAAAAGAAATTATTCTTACCTGCTCCTCCTAAAATGCAAGTCACATCTTTGCATTCTGTGTTATCATATAAAACTAAGAAAATTGTATGTAATGAATTTGACAGTTTAGATAGTCTAATGCTCAGCTAAATTACATAAGTAAATATTTCATGCTTTTGTAAAGTAAAAGCCAGACATTAGGATTAATGAAGTGCAAAGCAAGCGTTTGAAAATCACATCGTGGCAAATCTGCAGCACCGCCGTGTGGCCACCTGAGGGCAGAAAGAACACTGAAAACGCATTGCATTACAGACTGCTGGTGGTCGCCGTGAGAGCCTGACAGAGCAGCCAGGAGCTGGACGGAGCTCTGAGCACACTGATGCAGCTGTAGGTGTCCCTGTTCATTCCAGGGGAGTTAGACTAGATGGCCTTTAAGAGTCCCTTCCAATTGAGACGATTCTACAATCCTATCATATTCCGTGTATTCCATGTGCAAAGGTACTGGTACTGTCTGCAAATCTTCATCCTTTCTGTATTAGTTACTGAAAAGTTTGAAACTGCTCTGATCTGAGAACACGAATATGCAAAACACAAACAGCGATTTTATCTGTGTGTCAGAACTAGTAAGTGACTTTATGCCTTGGGAGCTGAATATTCTGCTTAACAAGGTAGACTACCACCAGTTTATAAACAGCCCTGTTACAAAGCTCCTTCCTCGCTTTGCTCCAGGAAGAGGGATCGCTTTTGTTCACACTTTCCCCAGAGCTGCCCCCAACATGGGGACACCTTTGCCAGTTTGCAGGGTAACGGGAGCAAGCAGTCAATTGGCTACTGGTGAAAGAAGCAAAAAATGTGGGCAATACCTCAAAAAGAGCCTCATACTGATAAAAACAGAAGGAACTGAAAGGAACTTAATATAGAACATACTTGTTATGCATAACTGTCTAGCTTAGTAAAGTTCTCAGCCTTGTAGCTGTCATTTTTAGAATTGGGTTGAGCTCTACTTCTTTTTGGTCTCCTGAATAACCTGAGAAGAATTATAAGCAATCATATATTTCTTAATGTCACCTCATTTCAACTTTTCCTTTCTGATTTCCACAGTGTTTCAGAAATAGATCTGATTGTGACAAATTTATTCTCCACATTCTTGAGGACACAAGATGGGTTGGCAGGAACCTCAAGTAGTTTAACAAGAAGGACGAAGTCCTGCACCTGGGAATGAAAAATCCCAAGTATCATTAATTGCTGGGGGTTATCCAGCTGGAAAGCAGCTTTGCAGATGAAGGCATGAGGGCCATTATGGACCTCCTGTTGAACATAACACAAAGAAGGCCAATAGCTAACATGAACTACATAAGAAAGAATGCTGACAGCAAGTCATCTCTCCTGCGAGGAAAGGCTGAGCTGGGACTGCTTAGCCTAGAGAAAATTCATGGGGAATTTCATCAGTGTATTCAGTACTCTAAAGGGAATCTCTTCTCAAGTGGAGCCCAGTAGCAGAACCGAAGGCAACGGGCACAAACTGGAAAACAGGAGACTCTGAACATCAGGACACTTACTGTGAATATGACTGAGTGCTGGCATAGGCTGCCTAGGCAGGTTCTGGAGTTTCTCTTATTGGAGATACAAATGCCTGGACATGGTCCTGGACAGCCTGCTCTAGGTGACACTGCTTGAGCAGGATTTGGGCAAAAGAACTTAGCAGAGGTCCCTGCCAACCTCAACCATTTTGTGATCTGTGATAAGATTCTGTGATCTTATGACATCCATCTTTCTCTAATTCTTTCATCACATGAGCACAGAACAATCCCTGTAGCCCAGTAAGGGACAATAAAAAGAGGCCTTATGAACTTTAGTCCTCCCAGGCAGTTGTTTCCCAAAGAAAGTCACTAACTTGCAGACACAGGTGGGAGATGATTATATAGCAGAGATAGAACCAACTTCTCAGCAGGCAGTGACAGGCTTACATGCGGGGAGATGTCTTCTGTGTGAAGATTCGGAGGGTACAAGTGATGATCTAAGATATTTTACCCCCAGCACACCCTCCATAAAAACAAATAATGAATGTCATTCCTGTGGTATCTTAAAACCACAACTCTAAATCTCACGTGACATATTTGGAAGGAAATAATAGAGTTTTTTCAACAGTTGAGTAATTTATGAAATTAATGAAGGAAAAGATACTTCCAAGCCTTTCCATACATTCTGGTCTAGACTAAGTTGAAGCATGAGAAAGAAACATTAAAAATATTATTTTTTGGAATATATTGAACTTGTGAACTCTGGGAATTACTGATAGAGCTATCACACTTGTATATAGCAAAGACATTAATGTGCAGTTCCCTTTAATGTGATGGCCAAGCTATCCATGTTAAAAACAAACCAGTGTTCCAAAACCATAATAAACCAATACCAGCTCCACTGGCTGATAACACAACAGTCCATTTAATTGGTATTCAGAAAACCTGTTTATGTATCATCACTTGCCAAATGACTTGCTTCCAACTTTTTTTTCCCACCACTTTTCCATGGAAAGTAGGATCTCCAGCTAATTTTACCCTGCTTGGTGAAAGAAACAGAACAAAAACACTCTCTTCAAACACATCCATTTATTTTGACAGTAATTCAACTCAAACAAAAAACAGATTGAGAGAAAAGAAAAGGTCAGCAGAAGAAAGTAAAACAGATCAAAATCTATCACCATGTCAGTCAAGCACAGGCACGCAGAAACAACCAGCAAACCAACTAACCAGAATCCATATTCCTTTTGGTGCCTATTTTGAAAGATGATGTGAAAATCCCACAAAAGACACAAACAAAGGATATTGGTGTCTCTGGGAATGGAAATAATATGTCGTAACTCATAAATGACGTGATGCCATGCTGCTTGCCTCGTGTGAAATGTTTAGGCTCAGCCAGTTTTTGAAGAATTTAGTTAACATCCCTACGGCTTTATTCAGTCCTTCCCAATTATATCCAATATGGTCAAATTTTCTTAGTGAAATGTATTTTGGCTTGGTTTGTGGCTGTACTTCATTCAGGAGAGGTAAAACCTATCATCAGCTACTTGTATCTCAGACCCATGCTCCCAAGTGTGCTGTGACATCTCCTCATGCTGTAGGCACCCAGCTGCTAACATCACCAGGTGCCTCACTGCAGGCATCACTCCAGAAGATCCCCACCATTCTCTCATGGTGATGTCAAACACTACTAGAACACAGGACAAAGCATACCCACACTGTGTCACACTGAACAAGAAGGTAGGCTTAGCCTGTGCTTTTGCTCTATGTGATTTCCATCTAAGCTTTTCTTCTGAATACAGACAGACATGCTTGGGAAAAGAGGGACTAATCTTCTGCTTTGGAATAAGATCTCTCAGGTGTTTGGTAAATGCTGCATTTAAAAGATTATTACATTCAGAAGTTATTTTTTATAGAGATATTATTCTTCAGATTAGTTTTTCTGTATCTTTCTGCCTTCCTAACTGGCCTTCATAGCTTTTTGTAACCTTAAGGCTCATCGTGAGATGATTTATTATCTCAGCCACGGACTTCTGAAAACTCTGGGTGTGAAATGTGAAGGATTGTGCTTCCTGCTTTGGAAAGACATAATCCTGGAAACTAGTGATTTGCTTTTGAGCTAACCTATGCAAATAATTTTCCCTGGATCAGGAAGGACTTGAGATTTTGGTCCTGACAGTACCTAGCTCCACCTGGCTTATTATTCCACTATCTCTCCTAAAGGTATCCTTTTCCATCTATTGCCAGTCCTTTAGCTTTGGTAGCCTCATTGAGCTATAAGACCTTTGGTTTCTTCTGTGGAAGAGCTAAGCCAGTTTCTCAAGAGCAGAACGAGAGAGAATTGGTTCCTTCCAAACACATTAGACTGTCTAGACTGTGGTGTTTCTAGGTATAGAATAATAAATGCATTGGGTTGGAAGAGACCCTAAATATTATCCAGTTCCAACCCCCAGCCATGCGCAGGGCTGCCATCTACCAGCTCAGGCTGTCCAGAGCCCCATTCAACCTGGTCTTGAACTCCTCCAGGGATGGGGCATCCACAGTTTCTCTGGGCAGCTGTGCCAGGGCCTCACCGCCCTCTGACTAAAAGACTTCTCCCTACCACCTAATCTAAATCTCCTTTCTTTTAGCTTAAAATCATTCTCCCTTATCTATCAGACTGCTTAAAATGTTGGTCTCCCTACTGTTTACAAGTTCCTTCCAAGTACAGTGTGGTCTATCTGAAGCCTGCTCTTCTCCAGGCTGAATAAGTCCAACTCCCTCAGGCTTTCTTCATAAGGCAGGTGCTTCAGCCCTCCAATCATTTTTGCAGCCCTCCTCCGAACGCACTGCAACAGCTCCATATCTTTCCTTAGCTGGGGGCCCCAGGCCTGGATGCAATATTCCAGACAGGGCTTCACAAAAGCAGAATAGAGGGGGACAATCCAAAGAAGATGAGAACTGAGGCACTTCCCCACATTAAAGAGCAAAAGAGCTCAGTTGAAATTCAGTCAGCCAGGAACATATTTCCCAGAAAGAGTAGGAAAGCTGGATGGAGAGGAACTACATCATAGAGCAGAACCACAGTAGTTACATTGAAAGGTAAATACGGCTTCTATTTCTTTAATTGTAACGTCAATTGTGAGTCAGCAGCTCTGAACATTTTTCTCTTTGCAAGGCAGTAGTACTTGAATTTGAGTCAACTGTGTGAGATTCCTATACTGCTCATGTAGATACCACAGCAGACCACACAACGCTTTAGAAACTGCCAACAAAACACAATTCATTTCATTTTTTTCTTTTTAATATATTATAGCAGCTTTTTTTCTTGTGATACAACTGGCCTAAATGCCTGAACATCCTAGAATAGTAATGTTTCAAATATTTACAAATTATTTTCCTGTTTTAGTGAAATCCTTTGCATTTCACTGACGCATGCCTGAAGAGAGCTTAATGAAAATATCAAACTTGTCAAACCTTTGCCAAAGTCAGGATTGCAAACATGCACCAGTGAAATGAACTTAAATTGTTTCTTTCTTCCTGATACTACCCTCAGACTCCTCTTGCCATTAGAAGTTCTGTATCCAAAAACAGTACAGAAGAAGGTTAAAGATGTAAGTCAAAATGTGAGGTGATAAAACAAGGGCATGTCGACATTCTAAATACAACGAGCCATTAGTCATTAATCAAAAGGAGCCTTACCACCACTTGTGGAGAGCAAAGTTCCTTTTGTATCTATAAACTTCTACTAAAATCTACTATATACCTGCCCTGGGTTTGACATAGAGAAAATCTGGAAAATGTAGAATTCTTCCATAAAAAGCAAGGCACAGATACAAGGGAATGTTCTGCTGGCTCCTGTTGGAGGAGAAGGAAAGAGCAGTGCTTCTTCATACACTTTATCTAAGAAGTTGCTGATGTTATTCGGCAGAAGACTCCCAATGCTGTCAACCAGAGCTTTAACAAGTAAAAAGCTCAATACTTTTCTCCCAATACTTTTCTCTTGCACACCAGAGTAGCTCTGAACAGAGGCAGCCTGTTCAGACACAAACACCTGCATGAGGTCCTAGACAGCAGAATGCTGTCTGAACCTGACAGTATGCTTATGCTGACTTGGCATACCACCTACCACTCCTCACACAGAGCTCACTAGATTATGTGCCTTTGTCACCAATGTTGAAATACAAGTGACAGGAGCACTGAAGTACTTCCTCTCAGCACACTGGTAGAATGACAATTGTGACAACTAGAAAAAAAATTCCTATGAGAAATTTTAAAGGAACAGTATCCCCTTTCCCAGAGTGGTACTGGAACTTTACACTGAATCCAAATGATCACAAGTGAGGCATCCTGAGTGCAACTCCAAACTTCCTTCAGCCATTACTTGAAAGTGTTTTCTAGCTCCTGTTCACCAATAACACAAAGCAACTGCATCGCATTTTTTAATTCTGCCTCTCAGTTTTGGTTTGTTCTATAACCGAGTGGAAATGACCAACAGCTGGAGTGAAAGCAACAGTCACTTCCAGTCTACACTTACCCAAAATATGCAGAACTCATGTATGTTCCTTATTTAGCACCTGTATGCATAGGCAAAACCTCTGACTACTTGGTATTTTATCTCTCTATCCTCCCCTAGAACATCAGATATGAAAAATGATGATGTTGCATGACCTGCTCCGCTACCACAGAGAAACAGGAGGGAAAACAATCTTATCGAGAACCTTTCAGTCCAATGAAGTACTGACTCCACTTCAAATTCCTTCACCTCCAACTGTCTTGCAAGACAGGTAAGAACAAAATTCACACAGAAAAATGATTCCATTAGAAGTATTTGATACCCAATTGCTGTTACTAAAAAGTATTTTTCTAAGGGTTGTATTTTTCTGGCATATTCTTTTCTTTCCATTATAGCCTAATGCTATGGTCTGTCAGTTCTCTGGGAAACATGATTATAACTGAAAATATATTATGTTGTGGATTTAAGGTTCAAATATCTCTTGAAATAATTTTCATGAAGAATAAAAATGACATGTATATTGTATTTCCAATTTGGGAAAAAAAAATACATAAGGAGCGTATTTCACAAATGGATCACCAATGTTTATCATATTCTTCTTTGATCTAGTCCTATTTTGAACTTTTTTTCTAGATTACAGATTGACCTAGAATTACTGAGATAAACTTTAAGATTAACATTTAACGACAGGAAGCCTGCAGTTTGCTTTGGTAGTTATTAACATGTAATAAGAAAGTTTTTGGAACCACTGCCTTATTATTTTATGGGCTAGTTAATCTGTTAGCTGGGGGTCAGCATGTGGCAGAATGCCCAGAGCTTTTAAATTTCTGGCAATCTGAATCTTCATGGTGCTCAGTACTAATGCCAAAATTATTCTGGGATCTGCATTTCTATTTTTTTAGATAGGCAACAATTCAAGGGTTAGATTCAAGTCAGTGTTCTTTGACACGAGATTTTATCTTTGTTGTTAGAATATTTAGTTCTGAGTTTTCATGTAACATACAGAGTTCTGTTTTACTACTGCTGCTGACTTCTACTATTTTTTATGCTCTGAGAAAATTGAATTTCAGGTGCTGTTTAGTTTAGATTACCTCTAGTACGACTCCAGGGACTGAGCACTGCATTATACTCCTGCTGCATTCCTGTAGCACATCTTCCAGTTAATTTCATCCAGAATGAACCCACTTCACGCCTCCAAGCCAAGGCACTGCAAAATAGAGACCATCACAAGATTCATGTCAGAAGTGCACTCCTGATGCAAATTAAAAGGCCTGTGCCAATGGATCCTATGTAAGCTCACACAGAATTGAGTCCAATTCTATTGCTCTAAGAAAACACTTTCCACAGATCTGGAAGCTGTTGGCAACACACTTTCAGTTGTGTTGGCTTCATTTGCTGATCAAATCATTTACTGGCTTTACAGGCTCACAACACTTTATTCATACACTTTGGTTTGAGCTTCATACAACAACAAGAAATTTGAAGGCAAAAATGCAACCTTTCTAAAATAAAAAGGTGCCTGCAAATAGATATTTTGATACCAGAACATTAACTTCTTTTTCTTTCTTCTGCCAGAACAAAAGAGCTAGAAAGCTATAAGTTGTCTGGCAGCATTCAGAATACATCTAGAATCATGGATTTCAGAAACAGAAAACCTGTATTAAGTCATTGGCTATATTGCTGAGATGCTGAATGAGCAGCACTTTGTTCACAGTATCTTCTATAAAAGTCAATCCATCTGAGGCTCCAATTGATATTTTCTGGGCAGAGACACTGTTTCTCTATGTCCTCAAAATCTTTAATATCACTGGATCAATATCAACTATAAATATTTCTTTATGAGAATGAGACTTGGAGACATTTTAAGCTTAACAGAGCCTTGTTTGGGCTGAATGAGCATCAGGCTCGGGGATCTGTATGTGCAGTGCTTCATCCTACTGCTTACATAAAATGGCTGTTATGCTAATTAGTAACCTAGAGATAGCAGCCAACAGGGATGATTTATTAATGTTTCCAATGAGAGTGGTTTAATGAATACAAATACCACAGCCATGCAGATGGGACAGCGTCTGCCTGACTACTCTGAGAAAGTGAAAAGGAAGGTTTAGGAACAATGTAAGAAATGGATGCTGAAGTTCCTTCAGAAATTTAAGCTTTCTGATAATCCTCAGAACATCAGCTTTTTATTTTGGTTCATACTACAACACAAATGTATTGTCCCTTGCATAATGGCAGAATCATAGAATCACAGAATCATTAAGGTTGGAAAAGACCGCTAAAGTCATCTAATCCAAACACCAACCCATCCCCACCATGCCCACTGACCATGTTCCTCAGTGCCACATCTGTACTGTTCTCAAACATCTCCAGGACAGTGACTCCACCACCTCCTTGGGCAGCCTATTCCAATGCATCACCACTCTTTCTGACAAGGACTTTTTCCTGATGTCCAACCTGAACCTTCCCTGGCACAAAAGAGAAGCACTGGGTGGCAGCAGCATGGTGCTAACATCCAAGGATGAAACCAAATGACAGGATGGCACTGCTCTGCCAGATTACAGAGAACAAATCACCACACAACAGCAGCAGTGTCCATATCTCATATGTCACCATCTCTCCCCTAGAGTTACCTCAGATCTGTTTCAATACACAGGATTCTGCCAGGAAAATGCTGGGATCTAAATGCACTTGGAGAAGTTTGTTTGTTTGCTTGTTTTTGTAGCTATTTCTTTTTTCCTTCTTAAAAGTCAAAACTCACAACAAAAGTCAGGATTGTAAAGCTTGTTGAAATACAGCCACATAATAATGCGTCGATTTCTCTTTATATTTTAAAACATGCAGACTCGAGGTTATTATTCTACCTTTGAATCAATATAAGACTAGTCACACTTAGGAGAAACACCTGAAAAACACTGTAAGCCTGAATCCAGCCAGTACATGTAGAGTGGTGCTTCTCCCAGGTATAATTTAATCCAAACATTCGCCCCATCTGATTCCAAATTAATGATCAATATTCCCAAGGATTAATAAGATCTCTGCTTCTTTAGCTGATATACCCTGTTCCATCAGAAATTGTACCCATGCACTTTGATCCGTGCCATACTTTGGAGCACATGGTAGAGAAGTTCAAGCTGGTTGGGAGCAAGTTGCAATATCTGTATGGTTCACCACATCCTGATTCACCATGTCCTGTGCTGTGGTAGCAGAGCAGTGGCTACCCCACAGGCAACAAATGTTTCCTGTCTGCAACCATATCCAAATGCTTCACTCACCCCTCTCTAGGGACTGAGATGTAAGACTCTCAAAAGCACAAACAGCAAGTTCTGAAATCAGTGGGAATTAAATGTTAAAGCTTCCATCTGTGTCCCTGTATATGTTCACTGTCTATATGCCACTCTGTAGTGCTTACTCATGGGACAGTGTAGGAATCTACATGCTGGAAGCTAAGGTTTTGTCAGATGTACATGCTGCATGTATCAGCTTCTTTCTCTTACTGATCAAAACATAATAGACTTGATTCAACCTTTATTGACAATTGCCAGTCATCACTGTACTTCTAGTGCCAGTTCATCACCCAAAATAAGACTGAGTAACTCAGAACCAAGAAAATAAAACCACTTTTTTATTGTTGGAGCAACCATCACCATTGCTTCTGTAAAAGGATTATTTTGGGGTGTTCTTTCCTTCAGATATGAAGAGTTCAGGGAATCCCTTCATCACTGCAAGCTTTCTGGGGGAACAGAAAGGGAGCATGGAGGAATTGTTCTGCCTGTATTGCCAAAAGACCACAGATCACCATGCACACTTGTGAGAGGACATCCTCATTTTGGTAGTGATGTATTCCCTTGCCCAAGGTAAGCTCAACAAATACTTTTCACAGTCAAAATGTTGAAATAAAGGGATTTTAACAAGAATAGACACTTAACGGTTTAGAGAGCAATGTAGACTGAAATATGCAAATATGTGAATTCCAGAAAAAGAGCGTTTTAAATTTTCACCTTTTTCACAAAGCCTGAAATATTGATGTGTGAATATACTGGCACCCACATTATCTCTGCAGAGTATTGTGCTGAAAAACTTAGAATTCCACATTTCCATAATTCCTTTGTTTTGTTTTGCCCATCTGTTGATAATGATTTACTCTTGACTGCTGTCCCAGACACCCTTCCTGACATTGAAAGTGTCTAGTGGCCTAATTTACACTAAAGTTCAGCATCCACAAATCCCATAGGCATAAAAAATAACAAGTAGATGCACAGCTTTTTCAGAAAGTGATCTGTCTTCATTAGACAACAGCTGAGGGGTTGAGCTCTGGGGTTTGTTTTCTGACTCAAGGTTCCTTGTTGAACTCTTAGCACACTTTGCTCTTTTGGTACTAAACGATACAGCTTAGACTGAAAGCTGCCATTCACCCATCGTGATGCAGTCAGACCCCATTCAGCAGTGTAGCATCCCCTCTGTGCTGCCATGGCCCAGGATCAGATGATTTCAGGGCCTCTGAGTTCTGAGTTCTGCCTCCTCTAGCCTTGCTCTGTCCAGGCCCTGTCCTTGACTCAAGGGCAGAACAGTAAACCTGATTTTTGCACAGAGGTTTCAGTGGAGATTATATTAGTACCTGTGGGTTGTGGCTTCTGGACTCATTGGACTACTCATTGGCTTCTGGACTTTGGACTTCACCTGGCACATAAAGAGCCTACTAGCTTAGGGCTGGCAGAAAATGAAAACACATAGTAGCACTTTCCACACCAAGTCATAAACCCCACTCTTCCCTACCAGATCAGACCCCAACCCAGTGCTTTCTGCCTACACTTCAGCTTAGACACAGGGCCCTGTTGACACCACACCTACACATACTCACAGTCTCTTTGGTCCCAAATGGAATTTGAGTCTAGCTCTTCCTTTCTCTCTTCCTGACCTCAGCCTTAGCCTTAGCCCAGAAATCTCTGTTGATAAGTCAGATAAGCTGACTATTGCATCTGTCTGGGAAAAAATGTTAACAGGCACTCCAAGGGGCCCAGCCTCAAATGCAGTTCATCACCTTGTCAGCCAAATTCCAATCCCAGCTCTGGCCCTAACCCAGCGTACCTGCTAGCAAATGTAAAATAACCAGCTGGTCTTTACTTGAGTCAGGCCTTCAGCACTACCTGGTAACCCAACTGTAAGTTAGGGTCATTGTCCCTTACGATCTTTAAGCCCACTTGTATCCTAGATAACCCTGTCTAGACCTCTAAAAAGCCTCTAGCTAGAAGGAAGAACAGTTTCTTGATACAATATATGATTCAATGCTCTCACAGCTGAAATTCTGTTTCTCTTTGAGATAGACACACAGTGTATCTTTGCTTCTTCTTCAAGGGGTTCAGAATACATCAGTGTAAAACCAGATCCCACAGCTCCTACTGAGTGTTGGGGTACATGGTCAGGGACTGTAAGAGCCAAGCTTTCAGAGCTGGAAATACTTAGATTCTCAGGAACTTCAGAGTCAAGCATAGGTGCTCAACACCACTCAAAATCTATGCCTGCAGTACTTGGATTTTGAAACCATCAGAGGATTTCTAAACAGGTAGCATCTATGAGTTTTGATATTCTCTGAGGAATCTAGACAAATCCAGATCAGTTGTTTCGGATATTTAGAAGAATATAGGGAATAAGCATTTTGCATTTACATTTTCTCTTTTCACAGAGGCTTTCCTATTGAGCAGTACTATGATGTCACCCTGCTGAGAAAAAGTGATGTGCGTATGAATGATGATCTGTAAGTTTAAACTGTGCTACTCAGCTTGTGAATTTAGTGTACATAACAGCAAATTGAATATTCATTCCACTCTGCTGATACACACATGTGATATGAAATACACATATAAGACATGAAAACTAAAAGGACACATTCTGTAAAAAGGGACTAGCTTGCAACAAGGAGAGCAGCTGGAACAGAAATTCAGAAGGCAGCATTGGGCCCCTTCTTTTTAGCTCTCTTCAACAAGGGTCTCTGAATTTGTTTTACATGTTGGCCATATTTATCAACCTGTAACACTCAAAAATACCAGCCTTTCTGCTAGCTGGAATTCAGATTAAACTGAATTAACTGCAGTAACCATGACGCTGTGTGTATATATAGACACATAGTAGATATGGAGCTGGACTTCTGCAATACAACATTTTGCCACTTGATGGCACCAGCAAAACATATAAATTTGATCAAACAACTGCAATTTTAGATTAAACTAATTTAAAAATGTAAACTTATCAAAAGCAGATAATGAAAAATGTTACACCTCTCACATCGATGTTAGTAGGTGAGCATAACAGAAACCTGAAAATAATTCTGCAATGATTTTTCTCAGTTATCTTTCCAGGGCTGTGAGGGGTATTGTTTGACCCTGTTTAGCCTCCCTGCACACGAGTTACCTGCTGCCCATTTTGTGCAGACTTAAAACACCCCAAAAAAGCAGGAGAGCTTACTGTGAACAGGCCACAGAGCTACACAAGGAAAGCTGCCACCCTGCCCTTGTAGCTCACTGCTGTCTGCAAGCTCCTCTTTTTATTGCCCCATTACAGGACAAGAAGAGGTGAACTCGGTTACCACAGGAGTGCACTGCTTTTTACTGGGACAGAATATGGGCTTTTGCCAGCACTGTGCACATTAACTATATCAGCTGTGCTGCTTTTGCATAATTTGATTACAGCCACAAGGAAGCAGCAAGCTTTCCTGCACACTTCTTCCTACACGTCACCTGGGAACTAAATAGCAAGAACTGGCCAATGCACTTCTGTGACATAATGGAGTATTTAAAAGCTTTTTTTGAAACCAACCAATCTTGTAGAAAGTTAGCAGAGCTCAGTCCATATACATGCTGTGCACACATCTCAAGTTTGAGATGTACAATTGATGCTGAACCAGGATCACCCACTCTTTAACACCAATCACTTCCACAGATTTCTGCTTCTCTTATGTTGCATAGTCAAGGCAGTTGATTCGGTTTTATTTCCTGATGCGTCCCCAAGAAAACTCCCATCAACTGCAATGGAATAATACCAGGAAACAATGAGCCAATGATGACCTGCTGGTCTTGCTATGTGACATCTGTATTGGTGTCCCTGAAACAGCAGAAGCACTGGTAGGTTACAGAGAACAATTAAAAATTGTCCTCTGGGTAAGGTGGGAGTGTTTTCAGTATTTCCAAGGCTGGCCAGTCTGAAGTACACGTTGGTAAATGATGCCCAGGGACTCAGGAATTTGTTCACTTCACAGCAAGAGATGTCCTCATATCAGTTCCTCACCACAGTGGATCATCCACATATTCAGGCTAAGACAGAGATCATGGCACATTTCTGGGCATTTGCTTCCTTCAGAGAAAGTAATCAGGGACTGCTCTGACTGTATGGCCTCGTGCTGTCTACATAACGAGGAAGGAGGTGGTAAATAAGCATGCATTAGACTCTGCCCCCACGCATACTGGAATGTGCATAACCTTGGATACAACCTTATTTGATCATTAGCACTGATGTACTTTCTCCACTATTTTGAACCCACATCTTCATCTGAAACATGCCAGATCTCTAAGAATATGTTACAGTTTACACTTTGTCCTAGTTAGAGCAGTTTTTTTTCCTTTAAGGTTATATTCTCTCTGTCTTTTAAAGACTTAATACATCCTTTAAAATGAAAAATGAAACATACGCCAAACAATTCTACCATGTTCAAAGTTCAAGGTCTTTCAGAGCAAACAGTCTTTCTACTGTCAGAGACTATTAAGCAGTGACAGCCATATGGAATGTTTCCTGAAAAATGCTCACTGAGTGCTGCTCTGCAGGTCTACCTGGGAGCTGTTAATACACAGTTTATTTACCTTATAGCCCTGTGAGGGCTCCTCTGAGCCATTAATGTCTTTTGTGGAAAATGAATTACTAGGCATCTGCAGTAACTCTGTACAATTTCATGAGAGGACTCTGCCTTTGCCTTAAGTTCGCACACTGCAGATCCTTGTACAGTTTTGTATTAGAATGAATCACTTTGTATAGATGTATTTGTTGCAAGTGCATTAGCTCCTGTGCCCTCACAGACAAATGTAATGGAGAACAGTAGCTGCCTCCTTCCACCTAAAGGTGTTCGTAATCCTCAAGTTTACATCAAATGCCCGGAAAGGCCTTGAAAAACAGCCTTGAGCCATTGCTAAGAACCTTAGTAACACACACGCACACACACACACGGACTGTGGATTGAATATACAGGAACAGATAACACATTAGGGGACAACAACATCTTGTGCAACACCGGTGGATTTTGGTCTACTAGAAGTCAAGTGGAAGCCTCTCAGACTCAAGTCTGGAAAAATTACTATAACATTCTTCCTTTCCTGTTGGAGCTCCACCTTTCTATATCACCATTCAGGATGAGTGGTTCCAGACCTGATAATCCAGTTTGAAAATTAAAAATATAAGGAACACTCTAAAATATTTCCCACCTTTGAATGTGTAAAGCCTTCCTTGATGCTACAACAAAGCTTCTCTACATCACGGTACACATGGAATTGCAGCTATCCTTATTTTATTGTTCTTCCTTATGTTCAGATATTACAATGAAGTGTTCTACAAAGGAATTTAAATATTTGTGCAGTGATGAAGCCCACAGCAGATTTGTTCTCCTTACACAGTGAATGCAACGAAGAACGTAACAATTCACACCGTAACATAACATGAATGGAGAATAAACACTAACAATTTTCCTCCATGCCTAAAGCACCAAACAATTTTGTTCTAATTGTAGAAATGGAAAACTAATTATTTGTGGAAACATCTAAGGATTGCTTTTCTGTAAGGGTGGCTATTTTTGTAAAGGCTTTCATGTACCAAGACAGGTCATTATAACAGTATACGAATGGTTTTCAAAATCCAACACTTTGTGAAAGTGCTGCTGCCTTCATAGGATCACACATGAAAAGGAAAGCAGATCTTTCATTCAACTTAGCTGAGGCGTGAGTTATGCTGGTATGGTAATTTCTGAGACATAATACATCATGGTCAGTCCCACAGAATCCCAGAACAGATTTTGCAGTGCAGCACGAATGCTGCACACTGCATCAGAATAACACATGAATAAAACTGATACAGCACTTGGAAGTTTATTTTCACAGTAACCATTACAGAGAGGGGAAAAACTGAGCAAGGGTCTGTATTTAACATCTTTAGGCAATAGTGTGTTTCCTCTTTGTTCCTGTGCAACATCTCTTTTTATGGAGATTAGATCAGGGATGAAGCTATCACCTCCTGCTTGGGAATGAGTCCAAGACATCTCCCCACTGAGAAACACGAGGGGGTTTGGCCAATTTTTGAGCTTCCGGTGAACCATTTTTATTTTTTACTAGTTGATCTGTCAGGTAATGTTCTTTCAGACATTTTCCTATGTTTCTGTTATATCAAACAGTACTATTAAGCAAATTAATTATTTTTTTAACCTTAGCCATTTTTCTGGCTTGGTACAATCACCAAAAGACTCCTCGCTAGACTCAGTGATTAAATTCTTGCCCTTAAAATTTAATGTTTTCCTTTAATTAGATTTTAAAAAATTATTTGAAGCATAAAATAAAGTCTCCAAGGTAAAATATAAGTAGTTTATCAGTATGGAATTAATAAGTGCCTTCCCTGCAAATATAAAAGGATAAGTTTTCTGATTAGCATTACCGATTTGGTTTTACTGATACTGCTTTCGGTCGTTAGTTAATAAAGGATTTATTATGCAGGAGTGTAAATATGTTACGCAGGTTTTTTTCCTCACTTCTTTTAAAAAGACATTTTTCAGACCACTTGTCCCAGGCACCATTTCTAACTCCCAGCAATACCAGGCATTTATCATGGAATAAGTGATATCAGTAAGAATATTGTATGCACTGCTTACACATAGTTCTGTCTTTAATATATATTGTTTGCACAGATCCAGATAAAATGTGGAAGGTGCAAATGAACATGAGTCATTTCAACTAACTCATTATTTTTCTTTTTTTACACAGACTTTGTAAGCCACCGAGCAGTTTGGCTAAGTAAGTATATTTCAGCTATTCTGCACCTTGTCTCTTCCTTAATGAAATAAAAAGGCCTTTCTGCCATAATTATGCAGTGAAAGTCCCTTGGCAGGAAAGCTACTCAACAACAAGCTCTCTTTCAAATGAAGCATTTAGCGATGCATTCAGCAGGTTAGCTGTGTTTGCCAGGCACACCCACTCTGCTAACAATACCTGTCTTGCTGACTAGCCTATGGTCTAATTGGGTTTTCTTGGCTGTGCTGTTCATGGCCTTTTTACCTGATGTGATGTAAGGAGTTTGAGAGCATCTACCACGAACATTTAAAGGTCTAAGGTATGTATAAAGTGAATTCGTGAGAGAGAAGCCTACGAAGAGCTCAACTTTATAAGACAATTTGTTACTTCATGATACATAGTCTGGGCAATGAATTTTGCTCCCATCTGAGATCAGGTCTTTGCTTTCAGCAGCAACTGGGAGATGGCATTTGCTCTCAGTGAGCTGCTGCATGCAGTTGTGGTAGAGCTTAGAAGAATCCAAATGGGGTGCTAGTCTCTCCTACTGGAATAAAGTACAGCTTTCATTTTCCTCAGAAGATTCCTATTATTTCAGGATTTAAAATACTTTTTGACTAGTCTATCATGAAAAACTGAAAGCTGAAAAGAACAGCCACAGCAGCATGGGAACTCTGTGAAGTCTTGGTTCTCAGAATCTCATAAAACTCTCCAGCTCAGCTTCATCTTTCTTACTACCAGAAATAAGTGCCTGCTTATATATGAATTTTGACTTCATACACACAAACTCAGTTACTATTAATTTCAATTTCAGCTCTGTGAGAATCAGAAGTTCACATTCCCTTCCCTTAAGCCACATAAAAGTAAATATGACTTGGTATGACTGATTATAAACAAAAGCTGTGGTTCTTTTCTTGCTAAGGAAAGATACAGGCAATAGAAAAGATACTTCTCATTTCTACTTTCTTCAAGCGACTAATGGGAATGTTCTTCGTGCAACACTATATTAAAAGCAAGATTTGCAAGAACCACTGTTTGTATTTGATTTTTTAATGCTAATAAATAGTTGGCTACCAGAGCCACAGAGGTTAGCTGCAGATCTAGCAATGGAACAAAGTGTCCCGGTTTTACATCAATAGCAACCAGGATACCTGGTCCATTAATAACAAGAAATCCTTCTGTAAATATTAATTTATGTCAGTCCCTCTCGTCTTCTTCAGGACAGGTATCTTCCAGTATCAAAGCACTAGCACTGGAGCTCTTTTTCACTGAGCCCCAGGTTTACTTAGAGTAACTACACATGAAGGGCTGAATAAAACCCCAAGCACAGAGAACAGAGTTACTGCCACAGGAAACCACACCCACAGTTAATCATGTCTAGAGGTACAATAGTCTCCTGTACAGCATGGAAGTGTAAAGAATTGAATTCACTGAGTTTTGTCCTCTCTTTCTTCTGCTTTGTATCTTGGCCTCTTTTACAGCTCTGTGTGAACAAGTGGCATGAACGTTTGCTTTAGATACTGCAATTGCATCTGAAATCCTTCCCTGTTCCCTTCTAAGGTCAAAATTTCTCAGTCAAGGTTGCACTTGTGAATGGCAGATGAGATTGCTTCTGTTGTGTTGAGTGTTCTTCACTTGTTGCTCCCCCACTTCTCTTCACACTGCTCCTCTGGAAAACCTTGCTTTACTTAACCCTTTCACCTTTTGGAGCCTGCAGGAAATCCTTTTCTTCTCACAAGTTCTTAGGTCATTTCAAATGTTCCTAGTGGGCACCTGTCTCTGCAGAGCAGTCCTGCCCTGCATCCCATTGAGACCAAAGTAAATTCCCAAATTTTACGATATTCAATACTGTTTGTGATAGACTCACGAGAATTGTTATGTCTGAGAAATTTATTTGTAGATAACTGTAGCTAATAAGAAGGCTATGGTGAAAGAAGCAAATATTTTATTTGCATTTGGGGTCTGACAGAGGCATCCCAGTTGACTGGGTTCCATCTTTAAGCATCAGAAAGAAACTGCTGAAAACAGTAGATACTACACTTCAACATTGGACAACTGTGCTTTGGGCTGAGGAGTGATGGTAGTCCATGTACCCAGTTCTGCAAGTTGCAAAGACAGATTGAATGGCTCTCTTTTATAACAGCAGACAACATAGGAGCAAGGCAAAGGAATGATCACTGTGAAATCATTATAGGGTACAAGCATGGGGGTATTAAAGAACAAAGACGTCACCTCTGCTTTTTTACTTCTCTCCTAGTTCTTGCAAGCTGCTATATTTAATGCTAAAACTCTGTGAAATGTGAAATAAGAATTCTTTCTTTCTGTTCTTCTCCTGCCAACTGAAACCAATTCAAGACCGCTGAGCCTGCCGTTTCCCACCTCTCATCCCTACCAGACACACATCTCTAGGTATGCCATGTTCCCGGACTTCAAATCACCTGAGGATCGAGACACTGGAACTGATGCAAGCCGTCGCCAGCCTTTTCATTCTGATATCTCCTGCAAGGCTTTTGATGTGATTGTTCTAAGGAGTACCAGAGGTAAGACGGTTTTGTGTTGGTTGATCACATATTCAAGAATCTTATTTAGAACTCTGCTTAAGTCTCATGACTCTTTTCTAATGAAGCTTAACGGAGCCAGGATCTGAGAACACAGGTGGTCAAGTTGAGTTTCTTGTGTGCTGATGCAGTCTCCTCAGCTCTGAGAGTGATGAGTTAACCTCTGTTTCATGTAAAGACTTTGTAGCCTCAGAAGCTAACAGAACCATTAAAATTAATGTTAATCTCCATGAAAGCAAGACGTATCATCCAGCATATCTGATGGCTTTTGGTAGGTAAATAGTTCTTCACGGTCTGAGGGAACAGCAGATGGAAACAGATGGAAAAAATCCATCAGAGGGTTCAAAAACTAGCAATTTCTGGGCAAAAGCCATGCCTGTGCCATATCTTGGCTGAGGACAATGAGTACTAAATGATTAAAATCTTTTATCGCTACAGAAATGATACAATGAAGACTAGAATGCCAAAGTAACTTATTGTTTAAGGAACACAGTGTAAGCCATCATGATGTGCCAGCATTTTGTCCTGAAAGTGGTTTAAATAATACATTGGATGAAAAGGGAAAGATAACCTTGCTCTTGTTCTGCTGCTTTGTGTTTTTTTTTTTCTTTTTTTTTCTGGGGGCAGCCTACTACATCAGGACTTTGACAGGTACTTTCTTTCGGATGACTTCCCAGACTACTTGAATGAACTGATGAGCAATACTTGGCAGCTGTTGACCACACAGACTCAGGGGAAAGATGGGACAGAAGAAAGCCACCATCTCTCTGTTCTATGGCTCTCTGGAATGGTTTTGGCAATAGCTGTGTGAAACAGAAGCAGCACACACTGGCATGGATAAGAAGCTTTTCTATACAGTAAAGGCTGATAATATTAAGTAACAGGTCAATTTGCATTAATTAGTTGCCATTCCCAGTCATTGAACTGTACACTGAACTGAACTGGGAACTGCCATTCCCAGAACTGTACACTTACGTATATTATTGTGTATACCTTTTTTTTTGGGGGGGGAGTAGGGGGGGAGAGAGGGGCAGAGCCATGCTTATTTATCCAAATCAAAAATTTCTCCATAGAATATTAATGCCAGGAGTGGCTTTTATTAGTCACTTTTCACTGATCATTGTTCAGTTTTAGAAATGCTAATCGCACATGTGGAGGTGGACTTAACAAAGTCTATTTATGCGCAACAGGAGGATCATTGGAGGCCAAGATCTATTTCCAGAAAAGCTAAGTAGGTTCAGAATTACTAGCTAAGGGAACAGGTACTGCTGGCACCTAAGAAACACTTTAATTTCATTTGCTGTTCCCCCCATTTGATATGACTTTCTCTCACATCAGAATGCAAGTGAGAGTTTGATAACGTCCAGAAAGACAGCTCATTAAATACATGAGCTGATCTAACCCTGCTACAGAAAAGAGGTTCTGTCTGCAAATCCGTGAAGTCTCTCTATCTAGGTAGAAAAGACATTAGAGGTGGCTCCAGAAAAAACATCTGCAATCAGCACAACTGTCTACAGTGTGAGCAAACATCTACAGATTAAAATGCAGATCCATCTGTCATTCTGACCAATGGTGTTACTATTGCAGGTAACCCATACAGGCACGAAGTTGTCAGCATTCCCTTTGATTCCCTGAAGGAGGCTTTGTGCTGTAGAAGACAGCACGCATGCTTGCAAGTATGTCATTCATAGAGCAAAGAGAAAAATGTCTTTTTCTTTTTCCCTTTTAAATCAAATTTCCATATATCCTTCATGAAGGAAGAAATGTTACATAGGGAGGTACAGTACTGTTCCAAATACTTTCAGGTCATTAACTGAGCATCACAATGAGGAAGAGCGCAAGGCTTTCACCCACCTCAGCAACATATAAAGATCAGCAGCTAGCTGGTTGTCTTGTGACTGAAGTCCTTCAAGTGTTGACTAATTCTCATAGGTTCTAGCTTTACAGAACCTAGCGTTACAGCTTTGGAGATAAGAACAAGATCTAATAGTAGCTGATGATGATGCATTCAGGGTTGCAGGAGGTGGGGGGAGCCTTTGGATCAGAGAATAAGATTACACTTTGCAGTCCTTAAGAGAAATAGGTCTGAGCAGTAGTTTTTGTTCCTCCATACCTTTACAAAAGTCCTGTCAGCATACTGACAGGGTGTTATACAGACTCTATTTTCACGTCCTGAAGGACGTGACATCTTTTTTTGAATGGACTCCAATCTTGCTTTCCTCAGCTATAATGATGGGGACTATCCTGATCCATGAAACAGAAGAGTGAAATTCTTTGTGAATGATTGTGTTTCTACTATTCTTCAGCCCGGTTAAACAGTGGTTCTCTTCCTAGAGGGATGTAGCCTGAAGTTTGTTAACAGATAAAAGTCATGATGAATGTAGAAAAAGGTAGTGGTAAACAATGAAAGCTGTAGACAAGGTCTTTGTAGACACAGTCTTAGGGATGCAAAGGGGGAAATTCAAAGTGGCAGTCCATTTTCAGGCAGGCTGTTATTGTGACTACTAAATAAAGCTCATATGGCTTGCAATGTTCTGCCTTCGTGTGAGTTGAAGAGAAGTTGATTCCAAGTTCTTTGAACAGAATTCAGCTGAGTCATGTGTCTGTTAAATGTTCCCACTTCAGTCATAATACTGGAAAAAAGATTTGCTTTAGAATTTCTAAACAGGTTATGTTGGGGCGGGTGGGATATTTTAAAGCTTTAAAACATTTTATCCACACTTTTGGTATATACCTTACCTATTTCTTCTTATCCTTTAGCTTCCTAAATTCTCTGAAGAAAAGGATCAAATATACTATCCAAATCCATCAAAAATTGTGGCCCCTAATTCCACTTTTAGAGAGTTAGAACATAAGGTCTCTACAAGAACAACCAATATACTACAAAACATTGAAAGAGCTCAGTGGATCACAACATACAATCGAAACTTCACAGGTAAGCATTTTGTTGTTGTTGCTAATTTACTTGGGATAGCAATTAAAGGCCACAAGATGTTATCCCCTAGTTCTCTCAAAGATACTCACTTTTTGTAATTTAGCAACCAAGGTCACATAAACTGTAAATGATCTGATGTTTTTCAGAGAGACTGAGCACTAATTCTCATTTTCCTAACTAATAAAAAATGCATGACAGTAAAATATGTCTCCATTAAGGAAGAGGTCCTATGAATCCCCTTATCCTGGATGATTACTACATGAAAGCAGTTGGCAGATTAACTGGAGAACTCGGTACAGATGTGGAACTTGTAAGTACAGCATTTACTAAGAATCAGATGCTTTCCCCACTATTAATATCGACAAGAGTATTATCAGATCCAACTGTAAGAACAAAGCATTCCCTTTCACACCACTTAAATGCAAGGCAAGACTCATTCTAAAAGAAAGGCAGAAGTTCAGTATACAAAATCCTTCCTGACATAGCTGCTTGTTAGAACATTTGTGACAGGTTAGTGACTTGCTCAGGGCTTGGGGTGCTGGTGTTGGGTTATTGTGATCATCTGCTTATTTTTTATCTTATCATTTAAAGTTGCTACCAACTCAAAAGGCTTTTGCTTGGGAAATACAAGTAACAGCCTACATAAAAGGAGTTGGCAGCTCTCTAAATGGTGCGGTCTTGCAAAAACTGAAATACACTTGCTAGACATTAAGCTGGTGTTAATCAGCACAGCTGCACTGAACTCATCAGCTTAATGACTTTATTGCCCGTTGCTTTATTTGGTAAGTGATCTACTACCATTGCAGACTGTTGTGTCCTTGCTAATTATACCAGTTTAAGTCTGGAAGAGTTTCTATGATTCATCCTCCTTCACTTATGCAAGTGGTTTGCCCTTCTTCCCTAATGGTGCATCCGTAATATTACCAAATTGCATTTTAATGCAAATACTTACTTTAAAGAATATACAAGCTCAACTGGAAAATTCTATCCTTATTACCTTCAACAGTGTTTGTATTTAGTGTGACCTGTAGGAAAGTAAAAAGACACTGCAAACAAAGCATGACATGATACATAGGAGGAGTAAATCAAGTTGAGCTGCTTCTTGCTAATGCATCCTTACCTGTAATGGCTTAAGCCGTGTCAGTGACACCTGCACACTGTCATGCCCAGTACATACACAGGTGTAATTGATTGGAAGTGACTAAGCAAGCCTGCAGATAGAACAGGTTCCTGCTCACACTTTCACAGTATTGCTGGTTTTACAGCACTTGCAGTTTCAGACTTCTCTGCCTGTAATGCCTGCAGACATGACTGCACAGTTACACAAGAAGTAAAGAAGTCAAATGCAGTGGGTTTTTTTTTTTTTTTTTTTTTTTTTTTACTTATAGTCCAAAAATGGTCCCGGGTAGAAAGACCCCAAACTGTCATGCTTTTTACTACTGGATTTTCTATTTATTTATTTCTTTTTTTTTAATCCAAGAAATGAAATCTCCTTCAAAAGGGTATTTACCAGTTGTTGATAACTGAATCACTGCATCTGAAATGGAAACACCATCTGGCTTTTTCTCTAACATGATGAAGAAACAAATGTTTTGTTTTGTGACTATGAACACTTCAAAGAACCATTTCAATAGCTCATCTCTGGAAATGAAAATCCAAAGTCGCAGCTTACATCAATTCAAAACAGAGCAGTTTTATTGCCCTCTGTCTTCCAAAGTGTGATTGGTAGAAACCTACCTTGTGCCATGCTGATTTATCTAAAAAACATTATCCTATTTCAAAGATGCATACACTAAATATCAAACACTCAGAATGTTCAGCATGGAAACTGCTGATGTCCACTCCCTGGGAACATGACACAAAGGTGTTTTGTTATACAATGTGGCTTTGAGTTCGTTACTATCTGAAGCTTCAACACAATAAATGACAAATACACGGTAACAGTATTCAAGCAGTGGGTCAAACTGTGGTTGAGAGAGCTAGAAAGCTGCCTGCCAGCCAACATCCTCAGTCCCACTACCAACACTTCCCCCAGAAAGTTAAAAATGTGCTACTGCAAGTCACTGTTCATGTTACAGAACTACTTACAAAACCAAAAATTGGAAGACAATTGCTTATAGAGAAACAGAGATGAAGGCACAAGACCTTTATAACCCTTTGTTAAAGGGGTTAAGGGGTGTTAAAGCAGAATATTTTGTCTTTTCCAAAGCAAAAAGACCAACTCCAACCCACCTAAGCAGCAGGGCCGTTACAAATGCTTGGGCTGCTTCCCTTTGTCAGCATGTGTTTTGCATAGTCAGAGTGAAGAAGTGGCCAAGAGTGCTGTGGCCCTCACAGCAGGCATGTTACAGCAAGCCCCCTGTTACAGGCATCACGCTTCCCTCATGTCCCACAGTGTGGGGCGGGAAAGACAGACCCTGAAATAATTTCACTAGTCACAGACAGCGGTTACACCAATTGCTGCTAAAATGCTCAGATTACAGTGTTAATTCTGTTCCTTCTTTCCTTAGAAAGAAACATTCATGTCTAGTCTCTCACAAGTGAGGCCGCTTAGAGGGCGCACGGCGCGTTTACTGCAAGGCCGACATCGCTGTGAATCTGTTCTGCAGGAACAGCACTGCTGCCACAAGCGGGCCAAACTGCCTCAGGTAACCCACCAAAAAAACCACCATCTGGATGCAGGGCTGCCAATAAGCACATTTCAGAACATCATTAATAGAAAGCAAGCGGAAGCACTGTACCAGGGGCAGTTTTCAGGAAGGCCGGAACTTCAGTCCCTTCCAGAGTCTGCGCATTCTCTTTCCTGTGAAGATTTAAAGCCCAAACATTTGGACCAACATACAATATGGGCAAACCCACTTAGTAAGACAGTCTTGCCACAGGATGGAAACAGGGAGGAAAACAAAATTGTATTGCACAAGCTCTGGAACCAAGAAGCAAGTGAGCATGCATGGAGACCAGAGGACAGACTAGGAGAGGTGGCACTGCCAGAGTGGGTCCCTGGCTCTGAGGTTGCTCGGCGCCAAACAGTGCTGCTGGAGCTGCAGGATTCCTTCTCAAAGACAGCAGCACAAAAATGTTTTCATGATTCTATCAACAGAGAGACAAAAGACCTCAGAGATAACATTAATAAGGGAAGGAGACATGAATTCTATGGTTTCAATGCTTTTTATTTCCATAACTGACACATTCACTGGTATTTTAAAAATAGTAACAAATAAAGAAGCACTTCAATACAACCTGCCTATTCTTTTGTGCTGCTTGTGGCAAAGATGGAGTTTATTTTCTTCATAGTGCCTTGTATGGTGCTATGCTTTGGATTTGTGATGAGAACAGTGTTGACAATGTGCCAGTGTTTTAGCTGTTTCTGTGTAGTGCTTAGACGGAATCAAGGACATTTCTGCAAGTGAGCAAGCTGGCAATGTGCAAGTTGATGGGAGGAGACACGGCCAGCACAGCTACCCCTAATGGACCAAGGGAATATTCCACACCATGTGTCATCATGTTCAGCAATAACAGCTTGGGGGAAAAGGAGGAAAGGGGTACATTCAGACTTGTGCTGTGTCTTCCCAACAAACCACTATACGTGATGAAGTTCTGCTCTCATGGAAATGGCTGAACATCTGCCTATTGGTGGAAAATAGTGAATTAATTTTGCTTTGCTTGCTTGTGCAGCTTTTGTTTGACCTATTAAATAGTATTTGTCTCAACCCATGAGTTTTTTCACTATTGCCTTTCTGAAAGTGAATGAGCAGCTGTGTTGCTTGGCTGTCTACCAGGGTTAAATCACAACACTTCATTTTGGTGCCCAGAACAAGGGTCAAAGGGTTCAAGATAATGACAGATTGCAGTATGCTAGACTAAATGTATAGCTCTTATAGCTATTTATCTGCTAATTGGCAGGCTCCTGTGCTGGACACAGGGCCTGCTTACCAGAAGGAATCAGATTCTCAGACAACGCTCAAGGATATTTTATTCTTCTTTTAACTGTAGCTTTCCAGTAAACTGTATCAGACTCCACAACAGCATGAGACTAAGATTAAACTTTCAGTCCTTTGTACACCTGAAACTTCTCATAGCAGGATAGCCTTTCTCTCTCCCTTAGTGCCACACAACTGCATCAACAGCTCTACAAAATTCACAAAATAGGAAGAGTAGATACAAAAAGAGATTTAAGTTCTGCTTTATCTGCTGAGATCAAATCCTTCAATAGCTACTTTGCACCCTTGGGTACATAAAATACTTTTATGTACATACCCAAACGTTATCTTCATAGCTTAGGTATATGATAATACAGCAACAATTCTTTTTAATATCTTTACTCTTTAATATCTTCATCAGTGACAATGACAGTGGGGTCCAGTGCATCCTCGGCACGTTTGCAGATAACACCAAACTGTGAGGTGTGGCTGACACACCAGAGGGACAGGATGCCATCCAGAGAGACCTAGACAGGCTTGAGCAGTGGGCCCAGGTGAACCTCATGATGTTCAACAAACCCAACTGCAAGGTCTTGTACCTGGGCCAAGGCAACCCCCACTACCAATACCAATACAAGCTGTGTGATGAAAGGATTGAGTGCAGCCCTACAGAAAAAAGACCTGAGGGTAACGGTGGATGGCATCTGGACATGAGCCAGCAGTGTGACTTTGCAGCCCAGATGGCCAACTGTATCCTGGGCTGCATCAAATGGGCATGGCGAGCAGGGTGAGAGAGGAGATCATATCTGTCTGCTCTGTGCTGGTGAGACCTCACCTGGAGTACTGTGTTCAGATGTGGAGCTCTTAGTACAAGAGAAACATAGATCTGTTGGAGCATGTCCAGACAAGGGCCACAAAACCGATCCAAGGGATGGAACACCTCCCCTACGAGGACAGGCTGAAAAAGCTGGGGCTGTTCAGCCTTCAGAAGAGAAGGCTCCAAGATGACATGATAGTGGCCTTTCAGTATCTGAAGAGGAGCTACAGGAAAAAAGGGGACAGACTCTTCAGCAGTGTTTGTGGTGACAGAACGAGGGGAAATGGTTTCAAGCTTAAAGAGGGGAGATTAAAGTTAGATACAAGGAAAAAGTCTTCTATACTGAGGGTAGTGAGGCACTGGCACAAGGTGCCCAGAGAGGTGGTGGATGCCCCACCCCTGGAGAGTTTCAAGAAAAGGCTGGATCAGGACCTGAGCAACCTGATCTAGCTGTGGTGTCCCTGCTCACTGTGAGGGACCAAAATGGCCTTTAAAGGTCCCTTCCAACCCCTAAGGATTGATGATTCTACAATGCTTTTTATCTTGACAAAAGCTTTTATCTTTTCAATAATGGAAAAATATACATTGAGTGCAATCCAGATATTCGTTTTAATAACACATTTTTCATTTGAAAATGGATATTTTTTCAAGACAACACAAGATATATATCACAAAACTGAGAAATAAATCATGATCTCCTGAATTCCAGCTTAGTCCCAAGAAGGTGATCTTTCCTCTTTCATCTGCAGTGTACCTCTGAAGAGAACTGGTTGGATGTTTTATGTTTCCTCTAAGCTGTACTTTGGTATATATTTGTTTTATTTTCCCTTCTTTCAGAACAAAATTACATTGCAATAAGCATAAATAAGCTGCAAAATAATCATTCCAGTTTGAAATAATCTGAGTTAATAAAAAGATGAAGTTGTTTAAGGTACAACCACTGTGAATAACTGAAAGCTTAAAACACAGTTGTTCCAGGCAAACCACATGAAAGTAAATATCCCAATTAATTTTATTACATCTAGAAAACAGTGCACTGAAAATGTGTTGAGTAATTTCAGTTTACTTCTGCAATGCAAACACATAAAGACACAAAAGCCCTGACTTTGCCTTCTGCACAGCCTCCAGAAATTCCACCTATTCTGTGCTATTGAGGAAGTCATAAAACTTATGCAGGATCCATGCAAATTATACACTACAAATCCTGTGTCTAGCACAGAAGGGCAACATTTCATTACTAATCTGTCCTACTGCAGAATGTTTCCAAAAACAAAACACTGGGCACCTTGAACAACCACCCCCTTCTTGCACCTTCTGCTGCATAGCACACTAGTTCTTCCCACTGTCACACACACTCACACTCAGTTAAAGCAAAGTAGGCTTAAACAAATCAGGTTCTCCCCATCTGACATGCCAGTCCTTACTAGTGAAAATACATCTACTTTGCCCCGGTACTCAGCTCTGGTGAGGCTACACCTCAAGTACTATGTTCAGTTTTTGGCCCCTCACTCCCAGCAAGGCATTGAGGCCCTGGAGTGTGTCCAGAGAAGGGCAGTGAAATTGGTGAGGGGTCTGGAGCACAAGCCTTATGAGGAGTGGCTGAAGGAGCTGGGACTGCTTAGTCTGGAGAAGAGGACGCTCAGGCTCAGGGGAGACCTTATTGCATTCTACAACTTCCTGAAGGGAGGTTGCGATGAGGAGAGGTTTAGCCAGGACCTGAGGAAATGGCCACAAGTTTGCCAGGGGAGATTTAGATTAGACATAAGGAAAAACTTTTTCTCTCAGAGAGTGGCCAGGCACTGGAATGGCCTGCCCAGGGAGGTGATGGAGTTGCTGTCCCTGGCGTGTTCAAGAGGCATCTGGATGAGGAGCTACAAGATATGGTTTAGTAACTTGTGGCAGTAATGGTGAAGAGAGGACAGCTGGATTAAGATGATCCTGTAGGTCCTTTCCAACCTTGCAACTCTGTGACTCTACTGAACTACTATATTTTTATGCCCAGAGAGGTGGTGGGTGCCCTATCCCTGGAGACATTCATGGTCAGGTGGGACAGGGCTTTGAGCACCTGATCTAGCTGCAGATGTCCCTGTTCACTGCCCTCGAGCTGGTCTGGATGGCCTTTAAGAGTCCCTTTCAGCTCAGATGGGTCTATGACTCCCTCAGAAATGGAATGAACATTGCTACAGTGTCCTTCCACCTGGATCAGAAGCGGTAACTGTGAGGCTCAAGAAGGCTCAAGACACAATGCTTAGTTCAGAGCATACACATTTAGACACCAAAACCCAATCAAAATGGTGAATCACACATCCTTCAAGTCTGCCTGCAGCGAAGAACAGACCTTTTGAGTGGATGTCAGCAGGCACCAGTGCTCACCAAGTCCTCCAAGCAGCCTGCATCAGCCCTCATTGAGTGCTTAAAGAAGCTTAAGAGTTTACACTCCTGTCAGTTCTTAAGGCAGCTTAAAAGGCACCTACTGCTCTGTGATGGAAGACTTACCATGAGCCTCAGGATCCTGTTACATACACCCAATGCCAAGAAGCATTGCAGACACGGAGGCCTTATTAAAAAAACAACCAAACACCAAACTAAACACAATGTCTTTAGTTTTTAATCTTCCAGCCATAGTTCTGGGAGTCTTGAGACTGGAATTCAGCAACGGCAGAAGTCAAGGTGACCCTTTCAGTCAGCTCCCTTGGACCTCACTGACATACATTTAACAACACATCATAAGCAAAATAGCTTTATTTTAGTAACTTTACAGTTGGCGACGGCGTTATGTGATTCTGTTAATCATTAACGCTTCACAGCAGGCAGATACTGCACGTCCACCACGTGAGGAAATACCTTAGCATCACTTTCACCAACTGTGAAGCTTCCTCCACCCTTTACTCCCTTCGGAAGCCACACAGAACTCGCCCCAAACAGTGCAGCGTCCTCACGGAAACCCAACTCTCCCCCCACACTCCCGCTTCCCGCTCTCCCCCCACCCGAAAGCCGCCGAGAGGGGCTGACGTCACGGTCACGGTAACGGCCCGGGCCCCACCCACCGCCACGCCACCACCAGCTGAGGTCAGAGCGTGATCGGAGAGCCGCGCGACACTTGCCTCACCTTCCGTTGTGCGCATGCGTTGCAGGCGTCCCGCGCTTCGCGTCTGCCTTTACATAGAGGAGTTCCGCTAGTCGTTTTCCGCCGGAAGTAGTAGGAGAGAGAGCTCGGCGCTCGCCGTCGCAACCTACCCCGCTACACGCAAGCGTCGTGACGTCATCCCTGAAGGACAGGTCGTTTAACCAATCAGAAGTCCAGCTGGCTGCATTTGATTGCCTACCGAGCCAGAGTGGGCGGGGGGGGTGCCGGCGCGGTTTGGCTGCAGCGACACCGGCTTACATAGAGCGGAGTCCGGCGTGTCCTTGGGCGTAGAAGTCGGACGGTGTGGGGCAGCTGGACTTGTAGTCACCGCCGTGGGCGCAGCGTAAGCGGAGCGGCAGGCTAGGCAGGTGCGGGCGGCGTCAGGCGAGGCCTGCGGGCGATCAGGCTCTGACCTCCAAGTGGTGGTGTCCGAGTCTGGTGCCACTACGCGGCCTGGCGGGACCGTTAGGCGGGAAAGGTGTGATGAGGGACGGGGCCGGGTGGTTCTGCCGCCTGCCTGGACGGCGGCTCGCGAGGATCCCGGAGGCGCGGCCTCAGCTGGCAGCGGAAGGTCACGGCTGGGCCTAGCGCCTCTCGGGGCGCCGCATCCTGGGGGGCCTGGGGAGGTGCGCGGGGCCTCGCTGTAGGCGAAGCTGCTGGGCCGGCCCTCGTCCCATCGTGAGGTGACCGCTCCGGGCGAGCCGCTCGCCTCAAGGTCATCCTGGGCTGGGCTAGCAGTTGGGCGCTGTGCGGTGGTGCCGCTCTCGGCGCTTCTGAGGCGGCGCGCTGCCCTGCGGGAGTGGGAACGGGAGCGGTTCTGTCCTTTACGCGAGGCTGTTGGTGACTGGGATGCCCCGCGGTTGTTGTTGCTCAAGCTATACCTAGAACTTGTGCTCAATTTGCACTTCAAAAGTCACTGCCGTGCTTCTTAAATGCTGTGGGGCATACTTGAGCTGAGGCATGGTTTTGGTTTGTTTTTTTTTTTTCCTGTTCTTCAGGCATAAAGTCTGTGACCCTAGTACCTTTTACATAGTCTAATGGTTCTATGCAAATCTTCAAAGAGCTATAACTCGTGTCTGGAAGGCATTCGGGAGTGTTACCAGATTGATGGACTGTAGCTGCAGATTTGTAAACCAATGTGAACCTTTTTAATGTTTCTGATGAGTAGTTGACCTTGATATTGTGATTTTGACCTCTGTATGTGTTCCTGGTCTAGTACTGACAATGGGAGATATTGAGAAGGGCAAGAAGATTTTTGTCCAGAAATGTTCCCAGTGCCATACAGTTGAAAAAGGAGGCAAGCACAAGACTGGACCCAATCTCCATGGCCTGTTTGGACGCAAAACAGGACAAGCTGAGGGCTTCTCTTACACAGATGCTAATAAGAACAAAGGTAAATGTAAAACAGCTCCCCTGAGCTACTGGTGGTTCTTGATGATAGTCAGAAGTACTGAAACCTGCAGAAAGCAAAATAATGGGAATGACCAGAAAAAAAAATGTGTTCATTTCACTTTCAAGTCACTTGTTTTTTTCTTATTTCTTCATTTTTTTGCCAGGTATCACTTGGGGTGAGGATACTCTGATGGAGTATTTGGAAAATCCAAAGAAGTACATCCCAGGAACAAAGATGATTTTCGCGGGTATCAAGAAGAAGTCTGAGAGAGTAGACTTAATAGCATATCTCAAAGATGCCACTTCAAAATAAAAGTTATCTGCTGCCTTATTTATTTCACAAAGGAGATGGCAATGGAAATGTCTGTGACAAGATTGGTTTTTAAACTTTCTATTTTTATGTATACCATGTCTAACCTTAAAATCAGTTTTGCCCATCACATAATGTCACTCATGGTGGGTTACTGATGAACACACTTGGCAGCCGTTAACTTATGGAAGCTATGTAACTGGGTTGATTTAAATGAGTATAATGTTCAGTTGTTCTTAATCATGAAATTAAAAAAAAAAAATAAATTCCTGCCTCTTCATTGTTTAAAACAACAACAAAAAAAAGTATCTAACAAGTAACTGTCAAAAGTATAATAGCTTTGATAACCCAACTCTTCAAGTTTTAAAAAAAAAAAAAAAAAAAAAGAAAAAAAAGCAGAGTGGGTCTTGGCATCTTCCACCATAAGTCTTCTGTAAAGATTTAAAAGTAAACAAAGACTTAAAAATATTTTTCTGAACTGATCAGTTGTAGGTGTTGTGGTGCATATTAATCTATCTAAAGCTTGGGGTAAGAATGCATCTCAAGTGCTACTTGTAAAATGACACTTGTGCCCAGCTCCTTCAGTCTAGGAGAAACATGTTACTTGATTTATCTGGACTTTCACAGTTGCATGCACCAGTAGACTAGAGTTCTCCAGTGTCATTTTTACATCTTTTTGAATGTTATTGAAACTCTGTGTTCAGTAGATCTCCAGAGAAGAAATATTTGTAGTATAGTGAATGAAAGAAGAAACATTTCTTCTGGAAAGGTAACTACAAAAGGCTGAGCTGAGAGTTGATAAATCTTATTTCAGCAGTAGCATTAACCTAAAATCTACTGTTACACACAACTGCTGATTGAGACGCACAGCAATAAATGCACTGGTAGGCTATTAGGAAACGGTCTTCTGTGCCTGACTGTCATCAACAGTGTTAAGTAGTATGTTAGTGTTTTAATTGCTTTTTCTTTTTTTTCAGACTAAGCAAATTGTTCAGATGAGTGTATTTACTGTGTATCAACAGTAAGGCACAACTAAGAGCGATCAATCTTGTAAATTAAAAGAATTCAAAGTCTTATTTGCTGTATGTGTCTGAAACAGAAATGGTGGGGTTGTACAGGCTTTATGTCACTAAAGGACAAGCAAAAGCTCAGCTTGAAAAAAGTAAACACTAATAGTGTGGTGGGAATGCTGGTGTGAAAAGCACTTGGAAATGTGGCACAGTTAGAAAGTATTTTGAACTAGAACCAGCAAAGCTAGGCTCTTCTTCCAGTGTTGCCTTTGCTGTGCTTCTTTAATTGGATAAAACTGGAAACTCAAAATATCTTGAAGCTGTGCTGTAAATTTGGTGGAATTCTCAAGTTATGTCAGAACAGAATGTTTAGCAACTGAGTTGGAAAGGGCTGTTGTTCACAATAAGTGGAAGAAAGACCGCTGAGAAGTCTGGATGGTTGCTTTGTGATGTTTTGTGATTATTTTTTTCTTAATTTTTTTTCAAACTGAATGTGCAAGTAGTGTTTCATGCAAATAGGAAGGAAGACTTGATATTAAGCATGTTGAACAAACAAAAAACAAACAGAACTTCAGATATACCTTCAAGCTGTAGTTGTTAGACACTGCACAGTCTTTGGAAGTGATGTTTTTATTGCACCTCTGTGGCTATGCAGAACTTGTTCGTTTTTCACTGTCAGAACCCTGATAGAACAGCCCTAGATGCAGAACATAACCTTACCCAGCTCTACAGTCTTTTTAAGATGGATTATAAAAGAGTACTGTGGAACTGTTCCATTGGCACCTTTATGAAACTGCAACACTTAGAAAGCTGTTGTTCTTTTCTGCTAAGGGTGAAGAAGAAACATATTCTGAGGAGGATTTTGCAGTTAGACAGCATTTAAGTCTGCACAAATGAGATTATGTCCCATCAGAAAAAAAACTCCAGGAAAAGGCAGAATGATCCTTTGTCCTAAGGTAGTAGTACACTTAGTTGCTTTTATCCGTATCTTACAGCCTTTTTACAGGAGTGAAGTTCATGCTAATGCATACTGTTGAAAGGGGAGAAAGACCTCACTGTTAAAATGTCATTTTTCTATGCATACAGTGCTGGATAGCAACAGTTCACGAGATTTGTTGTACTAAATAGCTAGCTTCCATTCTACTTGACACCACTGGGCAAGCGTGCTACCACAGCATTGCTGCAAGTGGCTCAGCAAGGTAGGAATACTGAAATGGAAAAATGTAAAATTGTCACTTATTGAGGCTGGCATGAATGCAAGTACCTGGGTGGTACTTTTTGGTTGGTTTCTTGGTTGGGTTTTTGTTTTGTTTTTGGGAGGGGGTGGGAGTAGGGAAGGAATTGACTGTATAGTCAGTATTTTGTTCCTTGGTTTCAAGTTTTACTGAACAGAAAGCTTATGTTTTATGAAGCAGCAAGTGCAATGTTTTCAGTCCAAAAACATATGTGGAATTTCAGTAAATTATAGTTACAAATTAAGGAATCGAGGCACCAAACATTGCACAATCCCATAAAGATGGGATTTTAATGGGACTATGCCATCAAATGTACACCTTTTCAAAGTATTACTTTTCAAAACCAGAATGAAACAGGAGAATTTTGAAATCATGGAAGTTATTAGTTATGCATCCTGGTGAAATTTAATGATACAGAAGCTCCATCTTAGAGTGAGATTCATGTGATCTCACTGCAAACAGCTGCATTTGGGGAATCTGCATTTGTAGCAACTCACACCATTGTAGATAGACACTTTGGCTGAAGGTTTTTTTTTATTTTTGTTATAAAATATAGTATCAGTTGTCCAAAACAAATGTGATATGTTAGGCTTCTCTTATGGGAAGGCAAGGAGATTGAACTTGTAAAGGAATTATCAGATATTCTAGTCTTATCATATATATCAAAGGTCATTAAAGTGCACACATTTACTTCAATTAAGCTGGGTCATTTGCCTTTAAAATGCATTCAAAAAACTCTTCCAGGACCTAAACCAACCAAATTCTTTATGTTGCTGCATATAGGATGAGTAGAACAGTTTAAAACTGATACCCTCAAAACCAGGTTATTCTGAAAGGAGAGCAGCCCAGTGCTAGCAAGAGAACCTGTATACAGTCTTGTCCTTTTCCAGCAGTCACGTCTGAATTGGGACTGAGATGGCTACATCCATCTGCTCGTGATTCACTGCTTGCGTGTAAGTACTTGCATGGATTATTTTTCCCACAATTATTTTGCTCTGAAACAGAGAAAATATAATGGTTGCCTTTCAAATAATTAGTTTCTGATTAGAGGTTTCACCAGAGGTGAGAGACTTGGATTACACGTTTGTATTGGTGACAGGATGCCAACTGACATCCCTGAATTCCTAGAATACTGTTTTAAACATCAAGGTGAACGCGCGCTACAACAAAAATGTTCTCTGCTTCTTTTGGTGCTGTCTTTATGCCAAAGCAGAACTGGAAAAAAAAACAAGTAATGGGACCTACCTGTAGCACAGTGTTCAAAACACATACCTTGGAGCAGGAAAGAAGTTGTGTGCTTTCCAGATTGTTTATGCATTTAATTTTAAACATGTATAAAAATAAACTTGGCAGTGGAGATCAGAAATCAATACTCAAGGCATTCTATATCTCATTAATAGTTTTCACTGCAGCTTTCTGCTGTGGGCCAGTGTTTGTTTGATGAGGCAATGTGAACCCCTGCTCTCTTACCATTAGAATCACCCACTTTCTCGATGTGTTTTCTTCCTCCTGGTCATCCAGGTCTTGAAACATACTTTTGTATGTTAGACTGTGCTGCCCTCAAGTTGCCATACCAATTGCATGCCATTGGGTCTTAAGCACCCAAAAGCTGTTGAACAGAAGAATGTTCTCATCTTTATGGTACCCTACAGAAATTTACCGCTTGTGTCCTCAGTCAGCTGTGACTGATGACAATTTCTTTTAACGTCTGATGATTTTTAGTTGGTCTTCCATTGACTTTTTCTGATCTTCTTTAACTCTCAGTTTTCATTAGGGCTAACAAGCAGGTAGAGTTTTACATGGCTTTTAGAGTCAGGTCTTATTTAAGGTGAGCTGCAACGTGACAGCTGAGCAATAATTTGGGTCCACTTTACCTGATACGTAGTGCTTCCAGACAAATAAGAAGAATGCACTACATATGGTAAATTTAAAAAATATCATTGATGTCACCTCAGCATTGCAGCCATGTGCTGACGCTGACTGGAACCAGCCTTTCCCTGACAGCTTTTCTTGCGTTTTTCATTCTACTGCTGATTTGTTGCTCAAAGAGCAGAAGGAAATGGAAATCAGACTTCTTCATGCTGTAACATGTTCCTTATGGGACTCTGACATTTTAACTCCAATTATGTTGTCAGCTTACCTTCTATTGATATTAAGCCTGAAGATTTTGCCAGTGCTATTTTTAAAGGAAAGGTACCACATTTTCAATTCTACAGACTTTTGCCATAGTCACTAATGTTAAATTCTGTTTCTCGTTTAGAAGTATTGATTAGTTAGTTTACCTACTAGGTCTTTTCTTATTTCATGCTAATTCTATAATTTATTCTTATATATTATATATAGATATATATATAATATAGATATATTCTGTTTTGGCTGAACTGCAGGTACTTCAGTGCTCAAATGAACTCTCTAATTTCAATGTCTCTTAATTCTGTAGTGGACTTTTTTCCAGTTTCTGAAAAATCATTTAACTTGGAAATGCTAATTTAATTGTCTTTTTCATCATTTAAAATACGATTTTTTTAAATTCATTGGAGGGTTTGCTTTTTAACAACCCTTCATGCAATTGCATTTTAGTTGATTCCTCTGTGTATATCACTCTTTTTGACCCAGGTGTTCTTATATATTGAAGAGTGATTGTATCCTTCATTAGGATACCTGGAAATAATCTTTTCTGTAAGCTTTTGGAACCTGTTTCCAAAAAGAATCACATTAGGTGCTGGCAACCAACTAACAACTGATCACTTTGTTGTTTACACCAAATGAACAGAAGAGGGAGCCAATGTACTAAAAAGCAGAAGAAATTCGTAACAGGTACTTGAAAGCAATTTTGAACAAGCCTTCAACCGTTTGAAAGGCAACATTCATCTGTACAAAAAGCACTTTTACTGGAAGTGCTCAGCAAAAAGTGCTGGAGATTATTAATACAGCTGAATGCATGGAAATGTCTTCTGAATTCTTAAGCCTGATACGTGTTTCATATTTCATCAGGCTAACTCAAGTTCGAGGTAGCTTATATTAAATTTCAACGTATTCGTATTGTAAAAGATTCTTTCAGTTAGAAGGGATAATGTTACTTTCTGACTGTTAAGAGATTCTTAATCAAAAGTGGGGACCTCCAATGCATACTTTGGCTTTGTTCCTGCTGTGGAGCTCCCCCCGATGTTGTCTTTAAAGAATCATGCCTGAAAAGGATATACAGATTTTAGTAGTTTCTTCACTAGATTTTAGGTAGGAACACATCAATCTTTGTTAAAAATAAGCTTTGTCCTGTTTTTAATACATAAATAATATTTGATGATAGGCTCCAACTGCTCAGAAAACCATGATATATCATATAATATGAGTAGATACTAGCATTGTTGCAATTTAAGGTCCTAGGGAAACAGACACTTAAAATCTTGAGTGCAAACCTTAATTAGCTAGAATACGTAGCTGGGTGGTCAACCATCTGAGTTGCTTTTCTGGCACATACCTAAATATAAGGCATTTGCAGCATCAAGATCATGTTATTTTTCATGTCAAATCATACTGATTACAACCCAAAATAAAATGTTGAATATGAGTGCTAGTTGGGAATCCCATCTCCAGCTATTTTCTAAAAAAAAAAAATAATAATAAAAAAGGGCAGCTTTGCAATACTCAAGGCCTTGAGCCTTTGTGGGTGTTCAAATCTTGTATTAGGTCTAAGCTTGTATTTCAGTGCCTATTAGAAGACGTGTGAGCAGACATTAAAATTTTAGTTTGTATGTGTATGTGCTGCCACTCTGAGTTGTCAGAAAGATGACACATCTTTGTACACCAGCATGCTGATGACACATCTGAAACAACTCCCTGTAGAACGAAGCAAAGGTTCATAGAACAATCCAAAGGTTGGGTTTTGCAGTTGAGAGATTCTTCCATATCAGAAAATCTATCAAGGATAGAGAGAAGTCTTCAACAACAGAACAGGGTCATAGGATAGAAATCAAGATGACACAAATGAAGGAAAAAAAGGGGAAACAAAGTGGAAATGAAACAAGGTTAGTAAAGGATGAGATATTACATATTCTCATTACATGTTCAGCATTTATCAGGATTAGCACTGTGCCTATGCTTTAGCCTAATTAGTAGTGCCAGGTACTCCAGTCTGAAAGGAGAAGCAGTGGAAGCCTAGAAACAGTAAGAAATAAACTCACCTACCTGCAACTGAAAGTTTGGCAACTCCCTGTGTTCAGTAAATTTCCCTTTGGCTGGTTGCATTCAATTTTGCTTCAGCTGGTGAAATCACCCAGATGAGGTTACCTGTCTCCAGCAGTCTGTATTTTGCTGTCACTTATTTTAGGGTAATATGTTCCACGTTAGCAAATCAGCCAGCTGAGGCATGGTGTGATATTTACTCAGTCCACGTATCAAATGATATTTTGCAGAGCTGCAAGCTCTGATCCTTCTTCTGCAACACCGGAGCCCAATGTCTCCACTTACACAATGTGCTTGAGTTACACTACAGTTGATGATGTAACTTCAAGTTTCAAATCCTACCTTAAAAGTACAAGGCAGTAATCTGCACTAGCTATTGTTAGCAGAATATGGGTAAAAGGGCAACAAAGAAGGACTCAAGAACACTGGAAACAGTAGAATCAGCACTAAAAACAACCTCTGTTTCTTAGCTAGAATTTTATTTTTTTTTTTTTTTAAGCATTGATGTGGAGGGGAGTATGGCCTAAATTATATTTACATCTCAGGCTTTTTCAATTATTGTTATTTATGGAAGCTAATTCTCTGAGCCGCTCTGTGCCTGTACAGAAATCACTTTTAAGTCCTGTAATCAACAAAGATAAAAAGCCACAAAGCCCAGTGAATTTGCACTGGCTACAGTGAGGTCTGCTTCTTAGCTGACTTAATCAGTTATTTTTCTTTTCCTAGACCAAGTATCCCAAAGCTATGGTTGATCAGATTAGCCAAATTTCTGTTTTGGTCTCAGGAAATGATTTCCAACTTTTCTTTATTACAAGATTTTGTGAAACTTCTTAGCTTGGTAAAGAAGTTGCTTTTACTTTCCTCCTATCAATCAAAATTCACAGTGACTGTAACTATCTCTTTGTTCATATCTGCCATTAAGACTCTGTAATCATTCTGGAAAAGAAAAATGAAGGAAAGATGCATACTTCACAGGTAGATACCTAGAAATAGGATGCATTTTTTTGTTCCATCTTCTCCAGCTCTCCTGAGACCAAGCAATAGATGGATGGGTATACATTTGTAAGCTTTCTTCCTTTTCAGAGTCTGAGAACACAAGCAGGTACATTCCAAGCTTACATGCTTAGGCATAATACCTTGACACAATGGTTTCTCCCTTCTCCAATTTCCCTCTGAACGGGGAAGAGAGAAACGTTTTGATTCTGTCTGTTCAGGAATAGAGAAGAGATGGGTGTATGGTAGATTGCTTGCTGGGGGAGAATTAAAAAGCCCTTCTTAGAAAAGGATTTCTTAGTGTAAATCAGTGCTGTGTACAGCACTGGTATTCCCAGAAGGAAAAATGGCCACAACCACCTTAGCTGAAGCTGTTAGCAATTGGTGCACTGTGATGCGAGGGTTATGCCTGGGAGCGTTTCCAGTTTGGGCTGGTATGCTGGGAGATGTTTTGCCACCCAGAGCAATCTTTGATTTTGATCTTCCCACTGCCCATTAGCATTAGCGTCTCCACTGCCCCTCTGTCTCCTCTCACTGCATCTCTTCTTCTGCTTGGCTGAGCAGGAATTCTACCAGCTCTTGGGCATGTTTGGCTCCTTCCAAAAGGAAGAAGAGAGTCTCCACTGATATTCCTGCTGGGCGCGATTTTCTTTCTACTGCATTACAATTTCCTTTCTATCTAGTTTTAGGTTTCTAGGTTACAGATTTTGGTTGTTACTTTTAAGAGCAATATGGGACATTCTCTGGAGCAATGATTTCTCCTGCCTAGTCTTTGATTTCTCCAGGTCTTTCTTGGGCAATCCAATCACTCGTTTGTTTTACTGGAATAATTGGGCTCATTATATTCTGTAACATCATCCAAGTTTGAGAAGTGGTTTGAGTGGTTTTTATGGTAGATTGGGTGAATTTTTTTTGTTTTGTCTTTTTGTAAGAACAAATGTCTCCATGTCTCCAGCAGTCCCTTCATTGTGGGAGAAAAATATGATAATATAATGACAAGGAATTTGTATTTCTTCCCATTTATCTTACTGGAAAGTGACTCAGGGACTTCAACTATCGGTAATTATTAGGTAATAAATTCTTATTACTTTACTGCGGAAGTTCTGCTTCTTGGCACATATCAAAGACTCACTTTCTCTTCATTTCTGGACACGTCATTCTAGAGCTTATAAGTTTACTGAAAATAGTAGCAAATATCAAGCATGTGATTTATGACAGCATTCAAAATTAAAAGGTTTCTAATACATATTTCCTAACTTTCAGTAAAGCAGATGCAGAAATCTAAGCAAAAGCTTTATTCTAGCACAATGAAATTCTATAATATGAGAGTTTCATTTTATGGCTACATATCCACAGAAAAACAAATATATTGCTGTACTGATTGCTAAACCTAGCTAGCAGCTAGCAAATGCTTATTTCAAGCTATTTTTAGCAGAGCTCCTGCATGAACACTATAGCTTGTTCTTTTTTTATTATTATTATTTTGATTTAACCAAGGCCCTTTTCTCTCTCACACACGCCAGTGTGGAAGCGGGAAAAGTGCTCATAAACTCTGACCACTGTATAATGCACTTTCCCATAACTGTGCTCACAGTACAAATGGTGGGAGTTTCTGTTTCCCATGACTTGTTCATGCAGTTACTTTCCATCCACAGAGGAGGAAACATTCTTCCTTTTTGTGAAGTCACCTGTTAAAGGAAAGCCTGGTGTTTTGTTGCTTCAGCCCATCTTTTCCAGTAATACTTATTCAGTAGGTGGAATGAGGCTGAGTCTGTGCAGTCTTGTGCCAGTCTGTGAAATTTTCTTTTCAAGAGGTGCAGGGATTTCATTTGATAAATAGGAGATTTCATTTCTCCCAGGATGGTGTCCACTTTCAACTGTAAAATTAAATACTTTTAACTTTCTAACTGCAGACAAATATAATGTGTTTGTTTAATATTTGGAAGTGGGTGGAGTTCTATCTTCCCAGGCTTAGCAGCAACTACATAGTAATACAAATAATTTGTAAGTATTTAATGCATTTTGGTCAATTAAAAAAAATACTATGTGTTTCCTTATGCTTTACTGGATATATGAAACTGTGAACCTGCCAATATATGTTTAATCATGGAAAATGCAAATGCCAGTAATTTCACGAAGTTTATACAAAATATGTTAAAGTTGTGTTCTCAGCTGTTTATTTCTTGTCAGTCTTAAGAAATCCTAAAAAATGTTAGATGCCAACTGGAAATTTTTGTGTTCATGTAGACATATCTCAAACATGGCTGCTATACTCACACTTCAATGGTAAAGATTTACTCCGAGTTGACCTTGGTTAGTGTTAGTTCTCTGTTACCAAGACCAAAATGAGAGCTATCTTCCCAAGCATTGTATTGGCTGGGAAAGCTGGGTGTAGATCATGGCATCAGGGTGCTCAGTATGGGCTTGCAAAGCTGATGTATGCATATCAGGCCTGAAGGCTTAGCATTTAGTTTTTCAACTTTTATAGCTACTTCCTGGTACGTCCTTTTCAAGGTTATTTTCCTTATAGTTTCAAAGTTTGCCCTGGAAAAACTCAGACATCAGTATTTCTATTCCTTGTTTGAATTCTGTTTTAGGGAAGACACAGCAGAGGTAGTGCAATACTTTAATTGAAGTTAACATTTCACTGCTGTTGTCTTGAGTCTCTGATAGCCAGAAAATCTAATTTAATAACTAAACTTTGTTGAAAGACATTCTTTACCTGGAATCCCAGCTTTCTGTTCTAGAGAGATCAGTGCTTCATCCTTCCTTTATCCAACATTAAACAGTCAATTCAGAAAGAACTTGCCTACTGTGAATGGGTAACAGACTTCTTCCTCCAGCTCCTTCTGAAACAGTGGTTTGTCTACTTTTTCTGGATGAAATCTTGTCTTTGTATGGCTCTGCTATTTGCTCACTGATTGCTATCTCAAATACAGTTATATTCTATTGCTGCCTCAGTGTTTGTACTAGTGAATAAAAACCTGCACGATGTAAGTTACTATGATAATAACTTCAGGCTTGCTGCACTGATTTTTTTTTAATATATATTTTTAAAGTAATGACTTAAAGTAATGACTCCTGGTAGATCAGAACTGATAAATAGGATGTTGGATAAAGATACCCAGCTCAGGACTATGTTTTCAGAAATCCTGTTTTTGCAGCTCCATTTTTACTTTTCATATGTATCATTTTATCAATGTAGATGAAGCTCAAGTGGAAAATAATCAGCTTTTGTGGGATTTAGAGCTTGCAGCGCTTCCCCATTTCTAAGCATTCAAGTAATAAAGGCTTTGGTAATCATCTCCAGCATACAGCTTTACTGTCTTTCCTGTCTTTGCTGTTAAGCTTAATGGCTACTCTGCAACTTAGGAGCAGCTATGAGTATCAAAAAGGATGACACCACAGCTATAGACTGAAATCCAGAAAGCTATGGTTCCTGCTCCAAGAGAATTATTGAATGCATTAGCAGAACATGACTTCATTAACAGCATTAAAAGTTAGCATTTACGGGAAGGCAGGCTCTACTTTGGCTTGTATTTCATTAAATGACAACAACTTTTTGAATATTTAAACTAACATGCACCGACAGCTCGTTTAGGGCACAGGTCTAAAAGCATTTGAGACTACAGCAATGCTCTTTAAAACAATATGAAGAATTGTTATTGCATTCATATTTTTTTGAATTTTAAAAAGGAATTTTCCAGAACATTTAGTATTTACTGGTGTTCATATATAATTAAAACCACAGCCAAGATCACAAGTCTCTGAGCTAATTTTGTTGCCCAGCATCTTTCTAAAAAAATTGTCTTTTGTTCTCTTATTTTTACTTCACTGTAGAAAAAAAAAAGCAGATTCTAAATTTTCTTCCTTTGTGGCTTTTATAGCTTTGCTTAGGGATGGCTCAGTTTGGAAACGATGGGATTGGATTGTGTCCTTCTGGTTCTTCTCTATCCTCATCTTTATACCACAGACTGGATTGAGTGAAGATTTCTTATTTCCATCTGGACAGCAGAGTCCTCTCCTAAGTAGTTGTCATAGCTGCTTTTACCATGAGATTCAGCTTTTGTGACATTATCCTTTCCGGGAACAGTGAGACAGATCCCATGCAAGCCACCTAAATGAATAATACTACTGAACTAACTAGCTGAATAACACTGCTCTCTAAGACTATTGTTGTTTTCTGAGACAGCAAAACAATAGCGATCATATTTCTTAGCTGTGTTGATGATATTTTTTTGCTCTTCAGCCTTGTGATTGTTACATGAATAATTGCTACAACTTTTATTGAAGACAGCATCATTCGATGTTTCAGAAAATAAGGATCAATTTCAATTAGGCTTTTCCAATTACCTTTTACTTATAAAAAAAAAAAATCAAAGTGGGTAAGAATGCTATTGCGTCTGTGGGGACTTCATGCTTACAGTTGTAAGACTTGATTCTCTTATCTTCTACAGTCATATATACTAGGCATAAATGTAAGGCATAATGTAAATGTATGCTGATGTAAAAGCAGAGAGGAAAGAATTTGGCTGCATAAAGTGCATCTTTGAAGCAGAGGTGGCAAAGACAGGAGGTCCATTAAGCTTGAAGTGGTGCAGAAATTGGAACTCAAATCCTGCAGAGAAGCACTAGAGGTAACTGGTTTGGTGTCCCTGCCAACTCTCTCCTCAGTTGTACATTTTTGGGAACAGATCTTTGGACAAGAAAACATACAGATAGGCCACTTGCAGACAGAAAGGGAAGATAACCATCTGCACAAGCCTTCCCTGCGCTTTTAGGGACTATGAGAGGAAAGGGAGGGCCGATTGGCTGCCCCTGTGTCCTGCCTGGGGCTGAGTGGCCACAGACCAAGCACATCTCACTGTGACATAGAGAACCCAGAGGATCTGAAACCTAGGAGTACCTCTCAGCAGCTGAGGTGCCCAAGGCGCTGCAGATCTGCAAGGAGCTTCCTTTGCCACGCCTGGATCTGGAGCAGATGATGGAAAGCAGACCTTTCCTAGGCAGTTAGAGAAGTTGCACAAGTGTCACTTGCTGCCACCGCATCCTAACAGAGGCAGAGGTCTCATCTGTAAGGGAGATGAGCACTGTCACTGCCATACTAAAACGGATGAAAGATGAAGTTTAAAGAAATATGAGAAGAAAACAGGAGAATAAATAATGCCGGGAGTCAAGATAAGAGCAAGCCTGTCCTTCTGCTATTGCAGTGAAGGAGTGGAGACAATAAATCAGCAAGACCTAGTCAGAGGACAGAGTACTGTATCAGTTAACAGCAGAAACTGAAGATGTATGTTTGTGTCTCAAATATTCACCTTGTTACTCACATTTAATTTTCTACCAGTGCTTTCAGTAATAATGGCCATTAAACAATACCATGCGTATACACCATGGGGGGAAGAGTCAGTACAAATTGTGGGGGTACCAGGAAGGTTATGGGTAAGCTGCTTATCCAGTGCCTTCTTGATGGAGAAATGCAGAGACACTGGAATAAAAGGGTGAAAACTGAAGGGAGGAAAGGAGCAAGGGAAACAAGAAAGTGGTGAAGGGAAGGCTAAGAGATTTCATGGAGAAAGAATGTCCACAAGAGTCCGTTTCTCAGGAAGAAAAGGAGAAAAGGATGAGGTAGTGAGAGGGAAGAACAGATATTGAAGTGATCATATAGAAATTTGAGAGGCAGACCTGACAACATCTATTGAGAGACAGAACTGAAGGGATATCGAGAACAAAAGCAGAAGATTTTAGGAAAGGGGAGTGGGGAAAGCAAATGAAATTTGAAAAGACCAGACTTCTTGAAAAAGTGTGAGAAAGGCAACAAAAAATTCACCCAGACATAAAACAGTCAAAGAAGAAAGGAAGAATCATAGCAGGAGTAGGACATTTGGCCTATCCAGCATATTGCCCCATGAGTGAATGGGTAATGGTGTGCTTCCTTCCCTACACTGTTTGTTTGAATACAGTCAGCAGTTTTCAGTGAGTCACTCTTGCACTTAATATCCACGTTACACTAGACAATGCTGTTGTTAAGCTGTACTTAGTGGAGATGGTCTGCAAACACCACTCTATGTAACGTTTGTTCTAACCTTCATGAATCTCTTGTGGCATGAGTGTGTTTGTAAGGTCAAGGTTGATGACCTGGGTGAAAGTGTGCTGGGTTAGGACAGTCCTCTAGATTCTGATTCATGCAAAATTAGTAAAGAAGTTTTCCTTTGCCTTTTCTCCTTTGCATTCCCTCCTTTCCCCCTTCCCCTTTTCCCTCCCTTCCTTCCTTTCTTCGTTCCTTCCTTTTCCTTCCTTCCTTTTCCTTCCTCCCTTCCTTCCTCCCCTCCTCGCTTCCTCCCTTCCTCACTTCTTTTCCTTCCTTCTTTCCTTTTTCTTCCTTCTTCCCTTCTCCATTCTCTTCTTTCCTTCCTGCCCCCTTGTCTGCATGTTCCTAGCTAAGTCTGCCAATTGGCAATTCATGCACAGTGGCCTCAGCAGCTTTAAAGGACTTTATCACTCACAGTGAGATCAGGAGATCTTCACACCTTTGTTTCCCGACCAAGCTTCTCCATGAGAGGCCAGGCTGGTGGGCGGCAGTGGCTGCCCTGCAGCACCAATATAGCATTGATTCGGTTCTTCCTCCATCCTGAGCACAGCAGGGCTCTGTTCCTTCATTCCAAGTGAAGCAGCAGAGCAGGCCTGGGGCAGAGCAGTGTGTCAGGGAATGCCTGGGGAACTCTGTAGGCATCATAGTCTGTGCTGCAATGCTGTGCTATTGAGTTTTCTCCACTCTTGTCACCATGCTGCATTAAGTCTCAGTTCTCTTAAAAGCTACATTAGAAGGACTATGGTAGAAGATCCACTGCACCTCCACATGTTGTTCAGAAAGCTTTCAGGATTAGATAGGCCTAATGTGGTGAGATAGAATATAAACCTTCTCAGTGATGGCTGAAAATCTTTTTTGTTATGCCAGGCTTTGCCTGTCCTGAGAGAAAAAGAGTATTGTGCCAAATTCCATCCTGAGTGCAGCTCCATAAATCATTGTTAATGCTTAGCTTATTAGAGCTATGGGCAAGTAAGAATAGCCTAAATGAGCAATAGTGTATATCTAACTATGCATGAGGTATGATTTACACAACACAAGGGCTGTGTGTTGGATGTGCTATCCATAAATGCAGTAATGAAGCTGTTTCCTCGGGAACACTCACTTTCTTCTAGCCAAATGACAAGAAATCCTTTTTGGCACTGTATGGTAATGATACTGCAAGTATTGAAGTGCAGAAATAAACTTGAAAATCAAATCTAAAACTGAACAGTATCTTGCTGATCACAGACCATGTAATTTATTTTGAGGTAAATCACTTCTATCTAGACAACAGTAATTAATGCCTAGATTCAGAGGTATAATGGGCAGTTGAGAAGACAGCAATATCTTCTTCCCCGTGTCTCCTAAACTCAATGACCAGAATAAGGGCTGACTGCCCTTATTTACTGTCACACAGAAAGCTGACTGCTCAAGCCCCACACATTCATCTCTGACATTAGCCCAGCTCTAGCCATGGGAACATTCTTCACTTATAAGCCATTATGTAGGCAGATGAGAACACTGTTGGAATTCTTATGCCTGTATCTCAATGACCAGAATATTGCTTAACCTTCAATAATGTCCTTTGAAGAACACATTGCAAATGTTCTGGACATTTGCTTCTTAAAGGACAACTAAAATGAAAATGGCCATGATTTATTCTTGCTGTTGTTTGTTACGAGATCCTGACCAAGATTCAGCCCTCCTTAGGGCAGCTTTGCACCGCACTCTGGGCAGGATGCTCTTGACAAGGGCATAGCTGGTGTTCTGTCTGTGGACTATACTGCAAGGGGTCTCATACAGCAAAAGTGACTCTGCTTACTCTGTGATCTTTTTTTATGTAAGTCAGAAAAAGCTAAGGGCAGAAAAACCCACAAAATTTAATCTGTAAAGAATATGCTGCCTACAGCCTATGTTAAAATAATGTTTGGCAAACAAATCCAACAAGATATCAAATTTACTCCTGCTAAAAATTCCCAATCAGGCCTTAATATTGAAGAAAATCAGTGAGGGGATCAACCATTCTAGCTAGCACCCTTTGAGTTTGCTGTTTGGTACTGATGCTAGAAGTCCAAGTTGGCACTCAGAATTTAGTCTGACAAGCATTACCCTAGTTTTACCTTTTCCTGAAATGTATTGTAATATAACTGGGCTCTCATCTACTTTTTCCTGAGTAATGAGCTTCTATCATCCTAATTCTGCTAAGAAAAAGAAAGGAGACAAAATCATGTCACTGGATTTAGTTTATACCTGAAACTTACCGTTCTTTCTCCAGCCTGTCCTTTCTGCATTGTCCTTCCTTACATTCCATTTTCATTTCTGTTATTCTTCCTTCTCCCTCTCCCTCTTCTTGAGCAGGTAAGACTGTTTCCTCCATGACACCTGGATTAGAAAGCTTTAAAGAGGCTGAATGCTAATACCATCTCACTTAGTTCTGCAGGCTGTGGATTTAACCTAGCTGCAAAGGTGCTTTCTCTCTGCTGGATGTACTTTGCTTTGTCTTTGCAGAAAGATAACTGATTTCTCAACAGCTAAAGTGAAAGGTCATGCTGTCTGCTCTTCTCTTCAAAAAACTCTTCCCTGATCAGAGAAGTGCAACAAGAAGGGTTCCTGTCTCAATGCTGTCAGGCCAGCATGATCCATCTTGATGCAGGGAAAATCAGATTTGTATCCCCTCTGTTTCTTACAGTCACAATTGTGCATGATTCTTATTTCAAATTCTTATACAAATTTCTTACCTGTCCTTTCCAATGTACTGGGCCTGATTGCCACACCAGCACACTATAGCACAGAGGAAGCAGGTTCTCCTTTCCTGTATGCTTAGATCTGTCCACTGACATCCCACAACATGAAAGAGAGTCAAGATCCAAAAGAGCCCCTGCAGTCTGCTTTTGTGTCTGACAAGCTGCACTATACATTGAGACTATCAGCAGATGCTGCATTCCCCCACCTGTAACCAACCTGCTCCTGTCCTAGCACTGAGCAGACCTGGTTGGACCCATCACTCCAAACTGCCCTTATTTACTGTCACACAGAAAGCTGACTGCTCAAGCCCCACATATTCATCTCTGACATTAGCCCAGCTCTAGCCATGGGAACATTCTTCACTTATAAGCCATTATGTAGGCAGATGAGAACACTGTTGGAATTCTTATGCCTGTATCTGCTGGAGGAGGCAGCTGATCTGCAGAGCCTGGGGCCTAATTCTTCAGCATGAGTGAAGCTGGGATGGAAATATCTCCCACACACTTCAGGTCATGCAGAAGCCAGAACGGAGAAAACATTTGCTGCAACTGATAGCAGAAGTAGACTGTACTCAATCTCAAACTGCAAGTAAGTACACGTTATGAGACTAGGTTAGCATATCAAAATATTCAAAGACTGATGCAAACTGTATGGTTTCTAGAAGAGTCTGAGTTTCAGCTTTCCTCATTAGAAATACAAGTTTCTGTATCTTCATCAATGGTGAAGTTTAAAACAAGAGTGAAGCAGGTGTCAGGAGCAATCTCCATACTCTCCCTGCTGCCAGTGTGGAAGCCACAATGGATTTGATATTTTCTTCCTTTACTTATGTCAATTTTCATTTTCTGGCTGTCCATAAGGAAGCTAGTAACCTGGAACAGCTGCTGGAGCCATGTAAAATGAACTCCAGCCATGCCTAAGCTCCAGCAGACGGGTACTGCTCTGCACTGCTGATGCATCTGATGCTGACATCCCGTCCTGAAGCTAAGTGCAGAAGACTGAAAGCTGGATATGCCCTGAAGATCAGTTTGTCCTGTCTTCTTTGGGGTTTATCTTCTTAGGCCTTGCAGAGATGGATTTATCGGAGGAAGTCAGGAGAAATGTAATTCTCTCCATCTGTAAGTACCATAGTGTATTTTGCATCATGAGAGAGGGAAGTGATCATAACACTGATTTCCTTCCCAAAGCACCATATTCATAACCACTTTATAACTAACCCAGAGCTATGGATGTGTATATACAGTGCCTCTGGAAAATCCTACCTACCTTCTATTCCCCACTTTCCACCCCAGAGAACATGGGGCAATTTCTTGAAAGAAGGCAAATCTGCCCTGGCTGGAAAATGTCACCCCAGCTAAAACAGAGGGTGATCCCTATGTCAGCAGAGGCAGTTTACCCTAAGAACAGTAGTGTGTGTGCTGCTCTAGGCTTCTGCCTTGGAATTTTTATCTCAGGGCATATTTGGTCAGTGTTTCTGCTCTGCTTTTACCTGTTCTCTGAGTGATATTATGTGACCTCCAGTACTTCCAGTGCAGCATGTGGCTGGAATTTGCCCAAGACTCCTTCTGTCCTGTCACTCTAAATGATCTTTACTTAAATTGAGGCTGTGTTTCAAGGGGGAAAATCAGCAGTGCTATGGTGAGTCAAACAGAAGCATGAAATCAGCTGGCATAACTTAACAAGGGAGAAACTTGTATGTTGAAAATTTCATCCTGCAAAATGTGTTTGGTTCAATTTAGGGCACTCTTTCACCAAGGACTAAGACCCTCAGGATAAGGACCACTTTAGTCACATCAGGACCACTTTAATCCTTAATGAAAACATCCATTTGGGGCTCTACTACACTTGGCTTCCCATGGTCAGGTGAATTGTCTTAACTTACCGAGCAACCCCTTGCAGACAAACCCTAAGCTTCTTTTGTTTTGCATTTTTGCAGTGTCCTACAGCAAAGGACTGCTGCATCACACCTGCTACCCCACGTGTCTAAAATCCTCTTTCCTTTCCTAAGTCACTGACTCATCCCTCTCATCAACTCTTGACTCTCTTTGCAAAGTTTGTAGGCTGCAAGCTATATAAGGAAACAAATAATGCTACACTGTATTAGCAAGAAGCCTGGAGGGATTTTTTGTTTTCTTTTTATTTTTTTTTTTCCATGCAGCATCAGAAAACAATTCGCCCAAATCTTCAAAATTTCTGAAACATTTGACTCACATTCCTGATTTATCAGGACTACTTTGTGCCTTGAAATTACTGCACATGCCAATACTTCACTCTTTCGTTCACTGCCTTCTTTATTCAGTCGATGACTTTTTCAGAAATAATGCAGATGATGTTGCAATTAGATTATTTCACATAGAACAGTCACATCCATCTACTCTCTCACTGTAATTAGAGAGAAAAGTTTCACATCTGAAAATAAATAACCTAAGCATGAGGTGTTTTTTTTTGTGGAACAATACAGAACAAGTGGGAGGACAGGAATGCAAAAACAGAGCCAGGACTGAGTGGCAAAAATTGGCTCATCTCCATTAGCTTGCAAGAGCTACAATAGGTTGAACTCTCACAGTTGGCTATAGAATGATTAAAAATGCATAGAATAAGGAGAAATGTATCCTTTTAAGCTGTTCTTTCAGTGGAGCTCTACTGGCAACAACAGTTTCAGAAACTGAGGTTTCTTCAGTTGCACTTCTGGCTGCAACTCATAGGGGCTTACAGCAGAACAGAACCAGGGCCTCGGTGACAGCTGGAGTGTGGATATATACAGGAGGTAAGTGAAAAGACTTTTCCCCATTGGAGTGATCCGAGTGACATGGAGGAATGATTACTCAGATTGACAATTCATGACTTGTAATTTATGTCACCAGGTAGTGAAGAGAGAAAAATATGGTAAAAAAATCCTTGAATTTTCTCCTCTTCTTACTAGCACAGCTGTTTCTTATCCTCAGTTAGATTCTGGAATAGTCTCTTCAAAAATGCCTACATTTCCTTAAAAAATCTGGGATATGAGTTCCAAATTCAAGGTGCTGTTAGAAGTTGTATTCCCATCCTGCCAGTCATCGCTAACTTGAAATCACCATCCTCCCACGGCACAGCTTCTGATTAGTTTCTCACAAGTAGATTTCTAGTTCTTGTAAATTGGTTGGCCTTCTTTGGCATCTTCCAGATCATGGACAGTGCTCAATAAACAACCAAGCACCTAAAATCTTTTCCAGTAATAATTTTGTTAGCACTAGGAGGAGAAAAGCAGATCTTTGTGATCCAGATTTCTAGTGTAGTACCTGTGCTAGAAATGTGTCTTGAAGCAAGAGCTTATTGACTTGTTTGGTGCTGCTTAAGGAAACCAGGACATTAAATCCAGTTATTCATACTGATCTTTACTTGAGAATTTTGTCTTCTTTATTTTCCTATAAGCCAAAAGATTTTATGACAGCCAGCATATCCTTAGAAAGACTTCACAACTGCTGTGATGTTTATCAGTCAGAAGTCTGCCAAAGCCTTTTCTCTTTGTGACTCTCCAAAAATATTCCTGTACCCTTTCATTTATTTCCTGCTATTGGCTGACAGCAGCTCTTCAATCTGCTTGATACAGCATGTAAATATCATGACTTTGCAACTTATAGAGCATCAAAGGAGAGAAGTACATCTTACTATGTCCTTTGTCGTTTCTCAGGCTAATTTAAAATGCTGTATGCTTCTGATGTTGAATTGGAAACAAATTGTTGTTTCATGGTTTGTTGTTGTTGTTGTTTGATTTAGGTTATGTTTAAAAGGTACTCATATACCTACATGGGAAGCAAGAATCATCCTTATTGCCCTTTCTTCCTCCATGATGTTAGCAGTAGGGATAGCAATCTCTTCCAGCAAGGATGTTTTGTGTGCTGTTCCATTCCCTGACATATGTCTGACAGCTGAGACTGAGACCAGTACTTGGTTTTCGGAGCTGACAGCTGAGTTTCACACTTACATGACTCCTGTCCTGGAATCTGCAGGACACAAATATTTGTGCAGAACTCTGCTAAAGTATTAAGGACTATTATTAGGACATTGTTGTGAAGAAAGAAATTTCTATCCATTGTATATTTAGCCACACAAGTGACCCAGGTGTTTATGTAAACAGCTCATTATTATTATTATTACTACTGAATGAAGTATGTTAACATGATTATTTATTTGCTGAGGTTCCCTACAATGAGCAATCCATCAGCCACTGGTGTTGCTGCTGTTCATGCAGAGACCACGAGAACACTGCTAAGGACAAGAAGTTGCTTAAAATTGTTTATTGGTGATAAGGTTGAGGTGCCTGTGACATTTCAGACAATACCTGCAATTTGGGGGAGGCTGGGTTGGGAAGAATCAGAATTGAGACTGAGAACTTGCATGGTGCTTCAGCCACAAGAGGCCATTTGGACTCAGTGCCCAGGGAGTGCATTAGGGACTGCTGGCATCACTTATCTGCAGGCAGAAGGGAATGAGTAATGCTTTGGATGTCACCCTGCACCTCTCCTGCTGAGGAGTGGTGCTGTTGCTGCAGAGGAGCCACCGTCACACTCTGGGTTCCAGGGTGGCAGCAGGAATACTGTCCCACTCAGTTCTGCCTCAGACAAACCCTTGGCATAAGTGACACTATGGCCTTGTTAAGAAGAAAAAAAGAGCTGAGCCTGAGAATATTTTCCCTACATTTGGGGTGATGTTTTTTTTTTATTTGGAGCACCATGCCCCTCCAACCCTTCTACAGGTTCTCACTTCCATAGGTTCTCACTGTCCAGTGTTTAAGGATGCTAAGTTTGCACGCTCTTCTCAATGGTTTATTCCTATTAGAGAAAGAGAAGAAGGGAGAATGCAGTGTGTTTGTTTTTTTTTTTTTTTTTTCTTCCTGGTGTTTATTTGTTTGTGTAGTTTGGCTTGTTTTGTTGTTTTTTGTTTGGTTTGGTTGTTTTTTCACTTTCATATATTCAGGAAATAAAGTCTTCTAGAGCTGTGCATCTGTTACCCAGTGTCAGCCAAGAGCAATGTTTGGGCAGAGATCTCAGAAGTGTGAAGGTCTGTCAGCTGACTGGATGGGGGCAGAAGCCTGCAGGCTGTAAGCAGGGAACATAAGTAGAGCTTTGGATGTTGTATGAACAGATGAAAGGACTGTAAGAGGAGTTTAAGGAGTGAAGGATTTAGGGCAAAGATTGGGAGCATAATGGCAATATTAGAAGAAACAGCTGAGAGTTGGGTTACATGTACAGATTAGTGCTCAGGACAATGAAAATATATTTGTGTGGCATCAGGCTTAATTTGCTTTATTGCCAGTGGAGTAAGTTATTTTTCCCTTTAGTCCCAATTGCTGTTGCTTTTTTTTTTTTTTTTGTATTGGTTCCCTCATCAGCAGTGACCTGAGAGGCAGACACAATCTTTCACAGACACTTGAGATTTTAGGCTGGCAAAAAATAGCATTTCCTAGCAAGGGAACAGCTCCCTGACAGCTGAAGTAAGCAAATGGTGGAGTCCCAGATCTAAAGAGTGTGTGTGTGCATGCATCTACGTGTGTGTGTGCATGTATCTCAGTAGCAGATCTCTTAGTGCAGCGATCTGTGCAAATTAAAAGCAGAAGTCAGTAACAGCCAGCCCATTTTAGCAGAAAACTTACCAAAAGTGTGGTGTTTAACACTTTCTCCTGTTCTTGGCTTTTGGTCTGTCTAGTGTGGGTGTTCTGCAAATGTGAATAGTCTTTATCAAGCCTGTGGCCTTGAAAGAGCTGCTGTCATGCAAGAAAACAGACTATGCTCATACAGCACTTGTGTCAGAGTCACTCGCAGTTCACCATGAAGTTCTTACCCACTTGCTTGGTGAATGGAGGTATTTTTCACTTGGCAATATGCTTAATTAGGAGTTAGTATCAACCAGAGATTAAATCTAGTTCAGTTACCTACTTCCAGGAATAGCATTTGCCATACTGTTTCTATTGTCAAGGTAACTGTGTCACCCTTTTATAGTTCAGTGTTATGTTTTTATAAGACTTCAGATTTTCTGAAGTTGTAAAGCAAAAGGCAACAGCAACAACATTTCTGTGATACTCCAAGAAAGTGGTGGGCTACTACAAAGTGAAAAGAATTAGGATAATAACCTCTAGGCTTTCAGAAGTACCATGAAACTTACAAAACTTGGCATCAGCTCACACAAACAGATATAGCGAACAACTTGGCAGTACAAGGTTCTGCAAACCCAGGTGACCTTAATGCAATAAACCCTAGAATGTATCTCGTGAGATCACAGATACATTCATTGCCTTCCCATTCAGGCTGGCTCACATGGAGCCTGCATGGCAGTTTCTGCAATGACAGCACAGCTACCATGCTCACAGTTACCTCTGCCCTAGATAACCAGGAAGAGATTGCCATTGCTTTGGTTTTGGATGGGTTAATAGCAACTAAAACGCTCTTGCCTGCATTGTGTACAAACTAAAACAGATGAGAATTACTTGATCTGGTGGCTAGGATGGCAGCATTTTACCAGAAATATACTGTTCTGTGCTCGTATTGCTTCAACCCAGCCTAGAAACTATTTTGCTTCTTTATTCTTTTGTTTTTCTAGGAGCTAATTTCCATTTACAGAGTTATTTCATCTGGATCAGATAGCTAAGCTTTATTTCTCTTATAATGGCAGAAAATTATTTACATCTATTCACTGGGAAAAGAGCCCCACATTTTGGGCATTCAAAAGAGAAAACTATTTTTAGTTCATTTTCTTAAGGAAACCGTGCCCACTCAGCCAATTTGTTCACCCATCTATCAATTTGGTTCTAATAACTATGAACCTGCACACTGATTTCAGCCAGATTTGGCAAATTTGCTGTGTTCCTGCAAATCATCTAAACACATGTGGTTAGATCGAAAGAGTCTATTATTTCCTTCATCATGCAGAAAAAATCAGCCATTCTTTGCTCTTTTGGGTGAGAGCAGCTTGGCCAATTAGTCTGTGCTACTAATTGATTGGGTGCAGAGGTGTATCTAATACAGCTACAGCACATTTGGCCCCTTCCCAGCTAATTATAGCACTCAGAGTGAGGTGAGATTACTGTAGGAGAATGTAGGATATATGGAAAGATAAGGGGAAAACTAGGGTTACTGAAGGGGGCTTTGTAGGAATCAGGTAGAGAAACAAATCTGTAAGAGATTAAGCTTCAGTAGTTCTGCTACTCATGAAATACTGTCTTCTCTTTCCCCCAGGAGTATCTCACTCTGAACTTTTTTTGCCATTTATATTCAGAAACCTCACCTGAATGACTCAGATCTTCTCAGCTGGCACTTTGAAGATGTCACTGCCATTCAGCCTACATTTGCTGGATAAAAATGACAGCCACCTTTCTGGGCATCTCCTCCCTCAACTACTTGGGAACACAGAATCCCAAAAGCACACATCATTCTCCCCCCTCACTCACACACTGTCTGTGTCACTTTTCATCCTTTTCTTCCTCGGGAGAATGAACACTGAATATACATCTTTCACTGGAACAGGGGAACTTTTATGGTGACAGTCATGATTTGTGAAAGAGCCAGCTGGCTATGCCTGGTTTGTTTCTCTTGTAAGATATTAAGAATTGCAAGCACACGTTTTAGCAAGTACCTGCTAAGCAAGGTACTTTTCAAATTTAAGATCTTCTCTATCTGAAATACATACACAACTGAAGGATGGCAACCTGAGAAGGTGAGAGGGAAAAATAGAGGGAAAACAGTAATGGGAATATCTGAGGTTGTGCTTGTGGTATACATGAGTCAGGTGAAGGACTGAAGAAAAGAGGTTGATAAAAAGAGGGAATGGGAGTGCAAAATACTGCAAAGCAAAGCAGAGTGAGATGCTTTTGCAAATCACTTTCTCTATAGTAGCCTTTTGTGACCTGACAGAGGAATCCCCAGAGGAACACTGCATGGTATCATTGTTTTCTTCAGTACCTTTCATTCTGTTGTTACAAATTTTAATGCTTTACCTAGTATTTGACATCTGCTGAGCACTTGGCAGACGTCTTGGATGAGCTGTCAGCAAATGCATTTGCATCTTGGGCACCACAAATCGATTTGACGGCTAAACAGGATAATTTAAATAAAAATAGGTTCCAACGAAGAATGAAACCTGCCTTCTGCTCACCAAATTAAAATCCTAAAAGCATAGGTTCATTTGGCACAAATATTCCATTGAGCATCAAATAGTCTTTGCTTAGAAGGAAGGTAGAAGAAAATATATTGCAACCCTCCAAAATTACTGTCCCTGCTTCTTCTGTGAGCAAACACCGGTGATGTGGGAGCCCTAACCACTCATCTAAAATATTTTCATGCATAGCAGAAAGGAATCAAACTTTTCTTGGCATACAACTAAACAAACATGTGGATCAGGTAAAGTCATTTTAGGAATAATTGGCAGATTATGTATCTATCTGTCTATCTATCTATCTATCTATCTATCTATCTATCCACATATTTATTTATTGCTGTAAGTAAATGAAGCCCTCCGCCCGCCTGCCTTGGCACCACTTATGCAGTGGTAGCCCTGACATTGTCCCACAAGATATGCACCTCCCTCCCCAGGAAGGAAAGTGAACCGGTTCACCTGCATCGTTTCAAATTCTCCAGTTACAGTTTCACTTTTTTTTTTTTTTTTTTTTTTTTAATTTGACCTTCAAATATACATATATGTATTTTTTTTCTGGAGGAAACAATTTGACACAGACAATTAACACTGGCAAATCGTTTCAAAATAACAGCAGTCACACTGGCAATTTTACAGGTGTTTTTGGTATAACCTTGCTGCCTGTTCCTTACAGCTTTCCTTGGAAAATTCACTCAGAGCCCACTGCATACATGTGCTGCAGCCTATTTTTCTTCCAAAAAGCCATATCTTAAACTTTCTCTGTTGGCATTTCCTTTACGGTTATATTGCTTCCAAACATTTATAGTAGCTTTATTAGATCCATCTGGTATCCATCATAATTCTCAAACTGTTCCAAACCCAAACAATGCGTAGCACAAGCAAATTTTACTAGCAGACCATTCATCCTCCCAGACTCTGAATAATATACCAAACGCTGGCTCCAGCTGGGGTCCTTGGAGCATCCTGCTATTAACCTTTTTCCATTTTAAGGACTTGTAATTTATTCTGTCTGTTTGTAGGCTCTCTTGGCTAGTTTTTAATTCATGACAAAACTTTACCTTTCACCTCTGATTCTCCAGTTTCTTTGCAGCCTCACTGAAAAAGATTTTACTGACAGTGCTTCAAGGCTTTAAATTAATTGCACCCCCACATCCTCCCGTTATTTTAATACTGCAGTATTTTATGCCTTAGAAAACAAACACTTTTCCTACCACTAGGAAGTGACTTCATTTTGGCTTGCTAAAACCAGTGCATGGGAGGTCTATGTGCTTGCTTGCTTTCCTTCCCCTATCACTATAACTGTTTGATTCCAGCCTGTAACAGTCCCCCAAATGCCTAAGAAGTGAGCCTTTAATACTTTAGCCCAACACTGAACTATAACTCCATAACCTGTATGAGATCCACTTTGAAGAGTAAATATTATTCTTTTCATTTTCTCCTTGCAAAAGGAAATGTTTACCATAACACATTACCCCAGCTCTTGGAGATTAGATAAACAGCCCATTTAATTCACTGTGAGCTTTTCGTTCAGTGAGGTGGGTTTTCCTGAATTCAGCTACTTCTTATTTTAGTTCTCACATTCTTATATCACCTGCTCCCCATTAGGTAACATGATTTAACTTCATCTTCTTCAAACATGTCTCAAGGAGTCTTTTGCCTGTATAACTTCTAACAGCCAAGACAGAACTCTGAGTTCCCATTCTATTACACAAACTAGTGTGACAGTGAATGTACATAAACAGTTCCATTCCCTTTTCCAGATCTCTTCTGGAGGCAAGAAAGTGGGAAGGCAGCCGCCTATCTCTGTCATAGTTGAGGATACTGTTAACTGAATTAACGCAGAGCCGCTACTGTATCATCAGCAACTGGCTGGACTGAGGTGGCAGTGATGAACTGGCTGTACCTGGGCTGCTGGCTGGTAAATTTCCTTCCCTGCCTTTTCCTAGTCACCTCTATATTTGCGTTTGCCCATGGCACACTGTGTGGGAGGTTTGTTTTTCCTCTATTTTACTTTGTCGGTCATTCATGTCAGATTGACAATAATGCCATAAATACTTTCATTCTCCTTTGCAGCAATCACCTCTGAGTTCAAATGAAAGCTTTCATTGCTTTATTGTTGTCAAACCTTCTTTATTCACAGAAACTTATTCCTTAGCAGCAAACCTTTGGAAACAACAGCATGTATGAAAAGATACATCAAGCACTGGACTAGGAAGCCTCTCTTGCCTCAATTATCACTGGGACAAATAGTAGGGGCAGGTGTTGCCCTCACAGCTTCTGCCTACATTCTTATGAATGCCTTGAGATCCAATGGAAATTCCTGCTACTCAACATTTTGAGCCATTAGGTGAGGCATCTGACTCAGTCTGTTAAACCCAAAGGATGATTTTTTTCCATTGATTTCAACAGCTCTGCATCTGGTCTGAGGCAGCTGCCTGGAACTATAAAGCTATTCTATATTAAGGTGAAGATTTTGTTTCCTGGACATCGCTTCTGCCTGTTAGCAGAGGCACTAGCCTTTGGCACAAAATAATACAAGATAAAACATAACAAAAACACCTGTGTGAACTTACTGGCTTTTGTGTTGAGTCCGGTGTACAATGTCTGTGAAGATGTATTTTTCTGTCAAATAAGGTCTGCTGCCAGTGGGGAAAATGGGAAATAACCCATATTTGCACACACCTGAATTGTTTTAAAATTCAGACCCTGACACTAATGGCTGTGATACAGAAAAAGAAGGTATTGCTATTGTGTACATCAGCAGAACTGAATCTGCTTAGCTTTTCCCCACTGAAACCTGGCAGCTAGAATGAATAGCTCTTCTGTTTAGAAAACGCCTGATGCAAAATGCAGTCAATTCACACACCAGCAACAGGCATGCTTTCAACTCTCTAGTGAAATTCTTACCTACGTATATCTAAGAGCTACCACATTAGATAGGTACATTAACCATTTACTGAGGTGCAGGCATGCATACCATCAATAGGCACAAGCTGGCGGAACCAGTGCCTGTTCTGACAACTGGGAGACTGCCGGAGCATGGGAGGAGAAAGGCTCTGGAGCAGCTCTTTGGCTGGAAGCCAGAAGTCTGACTTTCAAGTGTCTGTGAGGAGCGTTGTCTCTCTGTTCCTCCAATCCATCTGTAGGCAATAACTGTTTGCTAACAAGCTTAATGTCTGTAACTGGACTTGTACATGTTTTTAGGGTTGTGCTTGTTACTGCCATAATGGAACCTTTCCCAATATCATGTGCACTCAAATGAAGTGTTAGCATCTTCAAGGAGTTTACACAATGGAAAATGTCACCTATGCTGGCAGGAAACATAGCTGGCTAGGTACATTTTACAAGGTTTGAACATCATTTATTTTCCCTTCTAAATGACATACATAGGCATCTGTCCACAGCCTTCCAGATATATTCAGTGCCCTTCATGGTCCTGAAAGAATCAAAGTATTCAATATCAGCAATTACTGGGCCTTGAAGTTGTGACTTTGTTTTCCCCTGTTATATGTATTAAAAGGAAAAAGCGAATGGAACCAAAGTAGAAAGAGAATGTGGATCCTATTCTCAACAGGAGAATAACAAAGAGGACAATCCAGGCTCTGGCCTTGAAGTGTGCAATACTGTGTGCAAAAGCTAAAGAGAAAGAATAACACAAGGAGTGCCTGGGCCTCACCCAGAGCCCAGCGAAGTAAGTAGAAACTCTGGCTGCAATGACAAATACATCAAGTCTTCCCTCTGCAATAGCATAAAACTTATAAAGGGAAAAGGGCAATGAGTGTTGGGATCTCTCTGCTAATCCCTTCTGCCCCACAGGAGGTTTCCGTCTCTCCTACTTGCTGGCAACCTGAGCTAAATAAGCTTGCATCAGTAGGAAGGACACCATAGCCCAGCTTGCACTGAAATTGTTTTTCAGTAGCTGTATGGACTTCTTTTCCAACTGAATAGCATCTGGATGCTAGATTCTGCAGAGATCTATATCACGTCTCTGCAAATATACTTGCTGAAAATAGTAAACTTTCATGTACTTTGGTATTTTCTGCCTTAAATAATATGGGAAAAATACAACATTTTTTCCATCCGATTGCATTTTAGATAAATACTAAAATCCAAGAATACTTGGAATAATGAGTAATAGTCAGCAATCAGGGGGAAGAAGATAAATGTTATAAAACACTGTCTGGCATGTATTAAACCAGTACTGGACTGTCAAATCCAGAATCTTAAATGGCAAATTTGTTTAGTTTCTATCCTTAAAGGAAAACACTGTCTTGAAAACCTTGGAGTTCTCTTTAACTATTTCCAAGTCAATATCAAAGTTACATGTCCTTGTCTGTGTGAAGTGGAAGCTTAGTGATTTCTTAACTCCCTGCTTCTCCAGTGGTTTGGGTGTTAGATTCACGCATTCATCACACGTAACCAGCTGACATTCACAAGCTGGCCCTCAACTGCAGTAAGCCTGGGAGCTAGACTCACAGCTGGGTTCTCTCATTTTCCCTGAAGCTGGATGGAACTGACAAATCAACAGCAGGAAATTTACATTTAGTACTAGTGATGAATGTTACTATTTGGAATTCAACTATTTCCAAATCTATGGATGCTTACTGAGGCAGCAGCTACACAAACACATACGCAAAGGCAGGGTTCTCCAAAGTCTGCAGTTTTGACTTGTTTATACAAACAAAAGCAATCCAAGGACTTCAGATGCAAGCGTTCTTTACTTATTTGGTGCGTTTCGATGCCTTCCAGGAGTGGATTAGCAGTGCTGTGGAAAAAAGCTGTATAGCTACAATGGGTCACATTACTCAGCAAGCACACCCCATGCACGGTCACTGCAGCCAGAGCAAATCTGTGCTGCCTGTTTCACCCTACCCTTGCTTTGTAACTTTGGGGATAGAGCAGATATCTTCTGACAGTTTGGCACAGGAACTCTCTTGAAGAGCAGTTTTGGTATGGTAGAAGGAACGGCTGCTTACTTTCTTCACTGTCTCCTGGGATAATTCCTTGTTGTGTGCCAGGCTGGTGGGCATTCCTTTTTGGTTTTTCTCCTTTCTTTTTCGACTAACTTCTGGCCACACATCTGCTTTACCAACATACAAAGTCTGTTATCTTCCTGCTCTGAATGAGTTAACTGGAGCCAGTCGAGCCTCTTGTGAAAAAGAGAGTTGGTGGGACAAGAGTCTGTTTTCCCTGAGCTCTTGCCACGAGACAAATGAAAGGCAGAATTGAGATCTCTACAAGTATTTGCAGCAATTCATGAAATGTGCAACAGAGGTGAGATGCTTTCACATGAGCACTGCAGGCACCTGAGAGGAAAACTTTGCACCTCAGAGGTATTCAAAAGCATTCCAAAGGTAGCTTAACCAGGAGAATTCTGGCTGGGAAATACAAAAGCCAGGAAAGAGGGACCAGAGTCTACAGACATGTTAAAAGAGGGCTAGGCAGATTAGGGAGATGATAGATAAGTGACATACAGTGTCATGTGACATCAAGTGACATGATAGATAAGTAAGGCATACAAAACCTAGTGCAAGCTTCTGGCACAATACCAGCCTGGATATGCAGCAGGACAACAGTGGTGTTTGCCAAAAAAAATTGTCAGAGGGAGAGAAGGTTCTTGAGTGGTCTTTGAGGGGAAGGAAAAAAAAAATAATACAGGATTAAGAACAAAAATGACATGATGGAGGGGGCTGGTGGAAAAGGAAAGCTACCAAGGATAGAAGGACAGATTTATTTTGGCAGACAAGGAAAGATATTGCTAAATTGCAAGACAGTCCTCCTGTCTAGGACTATGCACACAATTCTACTGCTGCTCACACCTCAGACACAAGGATAAACACATTCCTCTGCTGTAGAAGGTCTTCAAAAGATTTGTCTCAGTTGTTCAATTCAAATTCTAGGATGTAATTTGTCTCTTACAACAAGCCTCTCTCTGGTCTATACACATGGTGTGGGTACTTGTTCACTAACACGAGACTAAGATTGCCTGAACATGAAAAATCATTGCATGTCATTGAGTTCAATATAGATATAGTAATTATTTTCACCTAATAATTAAAGAAAACAAGTGGAAAGCAAAGGCAATTATTTTTGTTGCACTCACTGGAAACACTACTGTGAATTGACATTACAAAACCACAGGAAAGAGCAAGTTAAAAGAACACATTTGGTGGAGTTTTGGTGTAATGGTGGAGTTTTAATTCAGACCACACAATTTAATTATGCATTACATTAGATCAAAGGGAAACTGAATTTAAAAAAATAATAATAACTGCTGGATTGCAGAGAGTGGAGTTCCTCTTCTTAAAAGCGCTGGAAAGACTGAAGCTGTATCAATCAGAACAGAAAAACCAAAGCGCAAGGATAAATGGAAGGTTAAGTGCACAGGGCTGGGCCCTCACCACTTTTTAAAAGAAAACTATTATAGACCGGATGGCTTTGTGTTGATGGATCTATTGAAAGGGAAAAACACCGATCTACATCCACACAGAGACTTTCTGCCTATACATTTACCCTGATGCATGCAACCGTCTTGTATTTTGCCATACTGAAACACTGACACTATTTCTCTGCACTTTGATTTCTCTAACGGAAAGAAGCACAGTCCCAAACCGTCCCATGCCTACTAATTTATTGTTAAACTTTCCCTTAGCCCGGGAAAAGACGCTAATCCAATACAGCTTCATGTTTCTGTCCAACAGGAGAACGGAACAAAAGCACAAGAAGCGAATCTACAGAAAAATTAAATTGCTTCCCGGTGTAACTGCATCCCAGAGCTACGTTTAGCCCATGCCTTTTGCTGCACTGAACACAGGAACGCCCAATGCCGTGCACGTCCGCTCCTAGCGGAGCAGAGCTCATTGCTCGTCGGAGACGTTTCTTTCCGAGGGGGTTTCTCAGTGCAGGGCTCACGGTAGGACGGCAGTGCGTGTGAGTGAAGTCCGCCCCGGGGCGGCGCTCCCCACCCCACGCTTCTCCTCAGCGCACCGCGGGCGAAGGACGGCTGAGGCCGCCGCCAATCCCTCAGCGCGGAGCCCGCCCTAAAGCCGCGGTTGGATTAGCTCCGTCCCTCACCCCCGGGGCGCGCAGTATGCCCTGCCCTGCCCCGCCCGGCCGCGGGGCTCAGCTCCGACTTAGCACGGCGATCCCGCTCGCCGTCCCCGCATCCCCTCAGCGCAGCCCGCCCCACCTGGCCGCGAGGCGCCGCCCGTGACGTCATGGAAACACCCTCACCCTCAACGGCCGGGCGGTAATAACGCCCCTCGCGGGCAGGAGGAGGAAGGCGAATGCGATCTTCCCGTTGGCCGAGGCGGCTGTCAATCCAGAGCGGCGGTCCCGCCCCCGGCCCCGCTCGGGTTCGGCTCCCTGGAGCCGAGCCGGCGTGCTGAGGTGCGGTGGCGCTTTCCGCGCTCCTGCTCTTCCCGGCGCAGTTAGGGTCGTGCTTTGCGCTCGTGGTCGCTGCTCCCGCCGACTCCTTCTGTCCTCTTTCTTCCCTGGGGCCGGTAGGTGCGGGGCTCAGGTAGGCTCCGGGGCAGGGCGGGAGGCGCGGGCGGGCGGGCGGACTTGGCGGCGGGGCTGCGTGGGCTGAGGAGTCGGGCACCGTCCGAAGGGCAGCGGGAGCCGTGCACCGTGGATAACCTCGCGGTCCTCCGATGTCTCCGGCTGTGCTTCTCTGGGCGGCGTGCCGCTTAAACAAAAATCTGTTCCCCGCTCCGGAGGGTTCTCGCTCTGTGTTTCGCTCCCGGCGCGCTCCGTGCGCGTTAGCTGTGAGCTGGGGCTGACTCCGGATGAGGCGCCGAAGCGAGCGCGGTTCCCAGCACGCGGCCCCGCGCCCGTCCCGCTGCCGCCGCGCTCCGCCGGGAGCTGCCGCCGGGGTCCGCCCGTGTTGGCGGCTCTGCCGCGCTGTGTGCGCTGCTCGGCACGAGGAAGAAGGGCTGTCGCTGTTATTTATTTATTTATTTATTTTCTTTCCTGCCCGCGTCTCAAGAAAATAGGTTAATTAAATCCAGGCGCTTCAGGATGGCGCTGAGTTGATGAAATGTCCGTTTGAGGGCGAATTAAGCTGTTTGAGCTTTAAATACTCCGTTACTTGAAGCCGTTTGGAATTATTCCCCAGCACTTGCTGGTTTGTTTTTACTAGGAGATGTGGAATGGCTGGAGAGAGGGCACTTAACGAGTGCACTCCTTCCTCGTGGGATGATTTGTGTGCCCCGTGATTTTCCTGAGCTCTAATGCTTGTAACAAACCCAAGAAGGGACACAGGTTGTTGTGGCTTCTTCCCTTGGCTCTCATTGAGAACTCTCACAGAGTTCCAGATGCCTCGTTCTCCTTTTCTAAGTCTGGTTCATGTGCTTAAAGCATTGGTATTTTGCATGAAGGCATAGGTAACCGCAGCTCCAATTTCCATGAGCTTCACTTTATTATTACAATAATTATTATTTTTATTCCTAGCAGTGACTAACCAGCAGAGTTCCCAATCCCACATCACCTTTCTCCTTGCTCTGATGTCCAGCCACACAGCCACACTCTGCGTTAAACTCCAACTGTCCTGTTTGCTTTGCACAGGACCCAGGTCTGGAAGCTGGGAGGGGAACTGTAGGGAAGGGAAATGCTCTCTGTGCAGGTGTAGGTACACGCTGTGCTCTGAGGTGCTACTGAGCAGCTGTGGTCAGGCTGACACTACTGCATGGTCACTGAGGGCAGGAAGTGATGCTGAGCTGTAATGGGGTTAGCTTGTCGCAACAGTGTGCGTGCAGCCAGCTCACTTACTTTTGAAAGCGTGTATATCATCTTAAAGAATTGGGTCTAATTAGAGCACCTATGCATGTATATCTAATAGTCTTTCCTTTGCTTATTGCATACTATAAGTTTTGTTGCATGCTCTCTAGGGTGAAATGTGCCGTTGTTGTGATAGTCTTGGATCTTACAGTTTGTATTTAGAAAAATGAATTTTCAGTTACAAACAGTACTCTAAGTAATTCATATAGGAACGCTATTTCCAACAGGAAGGTTTCCCTCCTTTTGCAGCTGATGCACTTTAGGATTAACTTTGATTTGCTTCTCAGCTCTTTGAGATGTGGGGTTTTAATGCCTATCCTCTGCCACTGAATTTACAAAGTGGGGACAGGCATTGCTTTTAGTTGCATGCAGCTGCCACATGTGGTACCAGTATGTGAATCTTCCTATACTGTGCCTGGAATTATTGCATTATTGCTCTAGTTCCTTGTCTGTCTGAAGGATGAGGAGCTGTTGTGTATGTAATGTTGTGGGTACTTGTCTGTATTCTGCTGACATAGAAATTAACACTGACAGATATATTTTAATTGCCTTAGAATAATTTGTGCTGCCTGCCATCAGGGTTAAGAGACGTGGGTGCTGATGGTAATCTGACAACGTAAGTAAGACAGAAAACAAAACAGTCAAGAAACACACTGCTGGGGGTCTGACAGAACCAGTGTCCATAACTCATTCTACTGTCTGTCTGCTTTATCTTGCTCTTTCTGCAGAGTCCTCTTCCTGCTGCTTGTGGCTTTCGTGTAGCGCTTATCATGTGTGCAGAAACACCAGATTGTTACAGATGAAGTAATGACAGGAATTAATGCAGTATTTTTAGTGCTAGTTTTGGAGCTCTCAGTGTGAAGCCCACGGCGTATTGTTTCACATGAATTGAGACAAAACAAAAGTTAAGGGCAGCCTCAGAACGAAGGAATAAAGAACTCTCACCAATTCTTTCTCACTTGAAGTGTCTGAACTGCGATGACTGCTAACAAAGAGCCAACCACTTGGATAACTTTTGTATCATTACAGATGTAATGGCAGTTGTGGCATACATGTTCTCAGTAAAAGCACAGTGCTGGCTGAGGTCGGGCAGTGCAGTGCAGCGCAGCTCAGCCCACACGGCCCTGCCTGCCTGGTGCGCAGAGCTCTGCTGACTCAATGCAAGCTCCTTAGGGTACAAGTCACGTGTTCATATCTAGCAGTGAGCGTAACAGTGCTTAATCCTATTTCAGTGTCTGGGTGTTCCATGGTGCTAACCACAGAAGTAAAAACAAATAGACTTCTGACGTGGAAGGCGCTGAGCAATTTTTGCGATGCATGCTTGCTGAGAATTCTCTGTCTTTGGCTGAAGGCTGTCCTACATGTGGTTCTTGAGGTGGTTTTTTTTTTTTTTTTCCTGAGGAAGATAAATACCAATAAGTGTGGTTTGATAGGAATCCTTGTGTGCAGCAGAAGAGAGGAAATGATTGAGAACTGATTTTTGCTGACCTCTGGGCCTTGAGTTGAGCCAATGCATTCAATACACTAGGAGCATTCAGAATGGCTATGAGCTCAGAGGGATCTCTGCGTGTACTAATTGTGTGTCTGACTGCAAGAAAGCCTGATACAGTGGCTGCCTAATAGTATCTTAGTAAGTCACGGGAGGAAGGCAGCATATGTGCTTCTTCACATGCCTCTGGCATTGTTCTGCAGTTTTATTATGGCTTAAATTGAATTTGAACAGTTCGTCCTTTGCAGTCACTATATAGAACGTTAGCCAAGCTCTGTGTCCCTTGTCTGACCAAGAGGTGTGCGTGGATTTTTTGGCTTGAGATTTCTCCTTTCCAAGTCCAGTTGTTAAGATATGAGTACCTGACCTGAAAATTTACTCCTTCATCTTTCAGTTGTGGGGGTTTTGTTGGTTGAATCGTGTTTAGGTTGGTGAATACAAATGTTGCCATTTCAATGATTTCTTTTGTTCTGAATGTTTTATTTGGTACTTGTGTTAATATATGCACAAACAAATTACCTTTCTTCTTTCTTCTAATGCAGTGTGTGAATTGGTAATCTTTTGATTTATCTCTTCACAATACCAGCATTTTAGTGATAACCACATGCAGGCAGAGTCTGAAGGTAAACTGAACCCCTCCGCCCTCCCCCCCAAAAAATCAGCAAAAATGTTAGTATGTTGCACTATGAACATCAAGCAGTGCTTGTATTTAACTGTGGCTCCTAGGAGAAAAGCAATAATAATCCAAAATAATGAAGCTGGGAAACTAATAATCCTTGTTTGCACCCATATTAATTTTAGATCTATTCTTTGTTTATGGTGATGTGATGTGTTGCACTTTATTGTTGCCCTTTATTGCTGAATTTCTTTAGTGACTTTGCTGCCAGTAGAAGAATGTGAAGCATTGGGCTTTCTGTCCAGGCTGTGTATCTTCTCATTAACGGTTTTAGAATTGAAGTCTGAAGCGGTTCCCTGGCTGAAGGCAGTCTTACTCTTTCCTCATCTTAATTTGTGCCATTTCTGTTATCACTACTTAGGGTAGTACCTCTATGAGTCTTTTCACCAGGTGTCATCTCTTACCTGTTTTTATACAGAGGGTGATGATGCACTGGAACAGGTTGCCCAAGGAAGCTGTGGATGCCCCATCCCTGGAGGCATTCAAGGCCAGGCTGGATGTGGGCAACCTGGTCTGGTGGTTGGCAACCCTGCACATAGCAGGGGGTTGAAACTAGATGAGCATTATGGTCCTTTTCAACCCAGGCCATTCTGTGTTTTACGATCTATGGTCGTCATCACTCATTCACTTTGAGGTCACCGTTCTCTGACACTGTCATTTTTATGCCACTTTTTTCCCCCACGTTCTGAAGGTTTTTCCTATGCAATGTGTATGCGCTGTTGTTCTGTTTGTTGTCTGTTCCATTTTTCATATATTGTTGGTGAAACTGAATGAATCTTCCAGTCTTAACAGTTCCAATAAAGAACAACTGTGTGGGTTTACACAGTTGCCCTAAGCGTTTGCTTCTTTCTGCCTGGACAGTAGCTGAAACCACAGAAGCGACAAATTCAGACTGGCTTGTCAGTCCCCAGCAGAGTGGTGTGTGTGGGAGACTTTATCCTTCTCAGTGCTCAAGCCCGTCTGTGTCATTCTTAATTCTGCTTGTTACAGAAGGTTGTCTTGCCCTTCAAGTTTTTAAATGAGCAGAGAAGGATACTGGTACAATAATCTCTGGTACAATTTTGTTCAATCTTAATAACCATTTACTCATACTATTTTTTTTTTTGTTGTTGTTGAAATCATAGAATCCATGGAGTAGAACTGTGAAATCACCAAGGTTGGAAAAGACCTCCAACATCACCCAGTCCAACCATCCACCTATCACCAATATTTCCCACTAAATCATGTCCCTCAATACAACATCTGAATGATTCTTGGACACCTCCAAGTTCGGCGATTCCACCATCCTGTTCCTGGCAGCCTGTGCCAGCACCTGACCACTCTTTCTGAGAAGCTTTTCCTAACGTCCAACCTCAGTTTCCCCTGGTGCAACTTGAGACCATTCCCTCTTGTCCTATCAGTAGTTACACAGGAGAAGAGGCCAACCCCCACCTCACCTCACCACAGTCTCCCTTCAGGAGAGTGGTAAGGTCTCCCCTGAGCCTCTTACAGACTAAATAATCTTATCTCCCTTAGCTGCTCCTTGTAAGGCTTGTGCTCCAGATCCTTAACCGGCTTTGTTGCCCTTCTCTGGACACACTCTAGGGCCTCAATGTCTTTCTTGCAATGAGGGACCCAGAACTGAACACAGTACTCGAGGTGCAGCCTCAACAGGGCTGAGTACAGAGAGATAATCATTTCCCTGCTCCTTCTGACAACAGCCATGATGCCATTGGCCTCCTTGTCCACCTGGGCACACTGCTGGCTCATGTTCAGCTGAGTGTTGACCAATACCCCCAGGTCCACTTCCTCTCCACAGTCTTCTAGCCACTCTCCCTCAAGCCTGTAACATTGGCTGGTGTTGTGGTTGAAGTGCAGGACCCAGCACTTGGAATTGTTGAACTTCATCCAGTTGGCCTCAGCCCAGCAGTCAGCCTGTCCAGGTCCATCCGAAGGGTGTTATTATCCCCTGGCAAATGGATGCTTCCTTCCAACTTGGTGTCATCTGCAAACGCACTGCAAACTCATCCATCATCAATAAAGGCATTGAATAGGACAGGCCCCAGTACCAACCTATGGGGAACACCACTCATGGATGATCACCAGCTGGTTTTAACTCTGTTCCCCACCACTCTCTGGGCCTGACCATCCAGCCAGTTCTTTAACCAACAAAAAGCGTATCTGTCCAAGCCATGGGCTGCCAGCTTCTCCAGGAGAATACTGTGGGAGACAATATTGAAGGCTTTGTCTCCGTTCCTTTCAGTGCAATTATTTTGTAGTGTGTCCAGGAAAGCCTTGAGAAAGAATGGAAAGAGTTTCTTCATAGCCTCAATGCCCTACGTGAAATGTGCTGTTCTAAGAGAGCTTTTGCTGTCTTGCCTGTAATTGCAAGAGATGGCTTGAAACCAGTCCTGATAAGCTTTGTTATCACAGAACACTAACAGAATAGCAGAAACATCTCCGCTAAACAAGATGCAGAACACGTCTTGCACATATTGGCGCCTGAAGCTGCTCTGGCTGCAACCAAAGAAGCTTGTTTAATAGTCCTGTAAAATACTGCCTGCTGTCAAAGTGAACAGTTTCTGTATCCCCCATGTGTGATAAATAGGAGTGCTGAGATCCCCCAGACACAACACTGACAGCATGAACTGTGAACTTATAATGTAGTGGCAGGGTAGAAGGGAAGTTTCATTTTGAAGTTGTCACTACCCTTTCCAAGTCTTTTAATTAAAAGAAAAAGAAAAAGGAAGTGTCTCTTAATTGTCTGTGGTACTGCTTGTGCACTTTATGTAAATTATCAGTAGCAGTGGGGATCCCCAAGCACCTCCTGGTCATTACCATCTGCCTACTGGGGAGCTGATGCAGTTCACCACAAAGGATGTGGGCTACAGAGAGCCTTTGCTCATGTGGTGAGATGACTGTGCTTGGAGTTTGTGGTGCCTTTCTCAGGTTCCCTCCCTGACACCTTGCTGCTTGTCAAAGGCACACAGGTTGATACTTGCTGAGAGATTCCTTTCTACAATTTAGGAACTTTTTTTTTCTTCTTTTTCCCTCTCCTAATGGGATGTATCTGTCTGCTGCTCAGTGGTACGTGACTTGTGCAATCATTTGGGTAGCGGATGTTCAGAGAGCGAGGTAGCATGTATCACACAGTTTGGATCCAGCAAATTGCAGGTCTTTGCTTTTTAAATAAGTGAGAATGGTACAAAAGAATGCCCTATTGCGTTTATTTTTTTCCCCCAACACTATACAGTAATACACTATACAGATCTCCTTAATGTTTTTGCTAACAAGCAAGAGTGATTAATAAGCCTCTGTGGTCTGTGCTGCCGTTGTGGTGTCCTGGAAACTTCTCAGAAATGGATTTTGCTTGCAATTAGACAAGGTTAACCGGGTTTGTGGAATAACTCAGAGCAGTTATCTTTAGTTTCCTTAAAAGATAGCATTCTGTTAGTGGTTTTGTCACTTGTTAAAGTGTAGAACAGGACAAGAGAAGATGGGCACAAACTGATACATGGGAAACAAGAAACAACAAGAAATTGTATATGGAAAGGGGAGAATCTAGACTAAATCTATTTCTGTTACTGAAGTCTAGCAACAGCCATTCTGGGAAAGAAGAGCTATTTCCTTTTTAAGTCCCAACAGTTGAAGGAGGAGAACTTTTGGTGCTGGTCTGCAGGACTTTGTCATGTCCTAGCAAGAATGTTACCAGCTTTTGGGAAGTGAATTTGGTAGACGTACCCTTAGGAGCATCAACACATACTGTTTACTGAATACAGTGTTGGGTGATTAAGACTGATCGTGGACCCTCATTTGCCTACCTGTTGGTGGCTGTGGTGTTGGTACCACTGCCAGGTTGAGAGGGCACCCCGCTGGGGAAGCGAAATGCAAAATAAACACAATATTGGCATGTTGAGTAAGAAAGTGGGACAAAATGTTACAGTTGCTTCTTGTCGTTTTTAACTGAATGATGCTAATAATTTATACTGAATGACTGCTTTGTGTTAATCCTGATAGACAGCAACTCCAAAACCAGTAAGTCAAAAGTACCGGTTTGGGTTTAGCTTACATTATAGATTGCTTGCTAGCTGGGTAAAAGTTCTTACATCACTGCCACAGCTGCTGATATTCAGGAAGTATGAAATCCATTCATTCATTCTTTTCTGAGTTTTTACTGTTGGTTTGTTTTGTATTGTATTTTAAGAAGAAAGGTACAATCTCTGAATTTATTCCATTTATCTTGTCTGCAAGGCAATAAAACTAGAAGCATTTAGTATCACATTCACCTTATGGACCTTATAAAATGAAGGCTCACTGAATGTCTTCCAGAGCTTAAAGAGTTACAGATGGCTGAGAAAAGGGAACTTAATGAAGTAGAGAACTGCTGCTATGAATAAAGTCCTTGCTTTTTAGCTGATGTCCAACTATATGGCCTATTAGCTGTGTAGTTGAAACAAACTAAGAATTGACAAGCACAACTTATTTTTCCCATTCAGTTTACTGAATAAATATGGAAGTTCATGCCAGATTCAAAAATAAGATGTTAGAATTTTCCACAGAATAGCAGAATCACAGGCTTTTTTCCACACGCTTCTTTTTTTCCCTTATATTATAATCTATTGTATTTTATCCTTTGAAATTCAGCTAGATCAACACTTCTTGTGAATTCACAGCTGGGCCATTTCCAGGACGTTGCTCTGACAAATGAAATTGTTTTCTTGGAAAAAGAAAATACTGGTCGACTTTCACAAAATAGAATGTTTGATAAGAGTGACTAGCAAAATGTTTTTTTTCCTCTCTTATTGCAGGAGCACTTAAGCATCCAAGGTCACTTTCTTCTGCTACGTCATATATGTGGAATTGCTGGTGTAGTGAGGATCCCTTACTGGTGATAATCTTACATTTCAAAAGATCAAATTTCAAGTAATGGGACACCACTGATTGTTTCTGAATGCATGCGAGGTCATTGTTTTTATCAGGCAAGCTTCTACAATCTCCTTTTAGTCCTGGCTGATTATTATGATAAGCTGGACGGGGAAGATCTTCCATTTATTCCTGGCTATGTCTTTGCCCCTCTTCTTACTTTAAAGCATATGACTTTCTCAATTCCATTGTATGTGGCAGTGATACAGTGACTGTATTAGGCTGTCAAATGCCCGAGTGCTCTCACCTCAGGAGATACTTGTGGAGCTTCTGTGATGGTGGCCGTTGTGAGCTATAAAGGCCTAGCAAAACTTTGCCTTTGTAGCATGGGTCACTACTCGAAAACATAAACATTTTTCTGACTCTGGATGATGTATCAGTCTTGGTAATTCAGACATAGTGACAGTTTGCATTGAATTACTGAATGAGCTTCCATTATTTATGTAACCATGTACTCTGGTCATATTAAACATAGAAATATCCTATATTCAGTGCAAAGCAGGAGTTGTGTGCTGTTTTCAAATGAAACTATTAAGCAGAATTTTAGTGTGCAGAGCTCTGCTACCTAAGGATCACCTTTATTTGCTGTTATGTGAATTTTATCTTCTGGAAAATAAAATGTCAGTTGGATGTGAGGAAGATATAACACCTCTCTCAGGACAGCTTGTCTTCCAGATTCCAGCATTTGCATCTTGCAGAACTTGAATTAACGATGGAATTTCATTCTTAACTTCATTGCCAACAATCCTGAAGTGCATTGCCACTCAGTCAGCTGCCCAGTGGGTTACACTGGGACAGAGGAGGTGTAGATAAAACCATCTAAGGAAACTAGAGATGAAGGCTGGGAATCCAGATTTTTTTATATGAATACATATAGCTTCTTATTCTAATTGACCAAACTGTGTTTGTTTTGGTTTGTTGTTGTTTTTTTGTTTGTTTAACTTCCCTGTGGTTCCTTCTTTACCCTTGAAAATAATGGGCATCTCTGAGCAAAGCCAAGTCATCTTATAAAACTTTTTATAACCACTGAATGAATGCTTCTGAAACACTTGTGTGCAAAAAGTTTTGTGGAAGTAGGAAAAATGCAAGCAAAATACAAGTTGTAGCTTGGGTAAGTGGAATAAATAAATATTTATTTAAAAAGAAAAAAAAAAAAAGAAAAAAAGAGGCTTGGTGGAAGGGAAACTCTAGCACATCTCATGTCCGTGCTGACTGAGTTGTAATGGTTTGCTGTTTATGTTAGATTTGCATTGGATTTACAAGTTAGATTGTAAAGGCTCACAATCTGAAGCACAGGAGTCTTTTTTCTCCTGTAAAAAAAAAAAACAAACAACTATGATCTCTTCTCATGCTTTTGATAGCATGAAGTGATCCTAAGGAAATTTGCTGAATAACAGTCAAGTCTTTGTGGAGGGAAGTATACTGGGCTACTTGTTAAGGAGATGAAAGGATATGGGTGAGCTCCCAAAAGTAAAACTTACACGTGTAAGTCAGTTTCATCCGACAGTGTCTGTAATGTGAGCCTTGTGCAGTAAAGAGGAAAATACTGTATATTCATTTAACAGCTTAAATTTTAAAAATTAAATGAAAAGATTCACATAATTCATAATCAAGTTATAATTTTCATCCTGATTGCTCTCTTTTGGGGAGTTGAAGGAAAGCGTTCTGACCCCTGCGCAGAGGCTTAAAAATGCCTGTTGGTGTGTATATCAGCCTTCCAGAACACTGGGAAGATGGGAGCACACAAAGTATTCTCATCTTTGAAAATCTGTCCTTGAATCAGTAAGAAAACACCAACAAATCTCATGTGAAATGCTACATGTGCTCAGTTGGTTAAACATGGATTCCAAAAAGTATTATTTCTTTGATCTGCAACTGTTTGAAATTAATATTCTGTAAACATCCTTAACCCCCTTCCTTCCTCTTGCATCTTCACAAAAAATGAAGATTCTTGAGTGAAGCTGAGATGTTGATGTTTTGGTGAAGAGATTCACTTTAAATTTATATATAAATCAGTTTTTGGAGGGAAGTTTTAACTATTCCTGCACTTTAACGTGTTATGTGCAACTTATCTTTAATCAGTTCTTTCCCTCCATTTTAGGGAGGCTTGAAGATGCCTACCTATTCAGACCCTTTCATCTTAGAAGTTGTCTGCTGCACACTGCACCCCATGAGGGATTTCCAGGCTGGTTTCTGCAGCAGCTCAGCAGTTTTGGTTTGGATTTCTGAATTCCTCAGCCCTCCTGACTTTTTCAGCCAATTCCTTTTGCTTATTATTCTCTTGTTGGAGAAGTTAATCTCTTGTAATGCACAGTTCCCTGTGATTATGATGAAATCTGTAATGAAGCTGGATTTTTGGGATACGTTTCAGATGTGCAGCACTCCATACTGGACAGTTTTTCTTTGAAGTGCCTTTCTGGACCAAAACAGAGCCTATTCTTACTTTGTAATGTCTCAGTTTTATATAATGTATCTATTTTGGTCTATCACAGTTTTAAGTTGTGTAGATATGCACCGCCCATACATCCACTTCTGTTTTTTCTGAATAACAAGATGTGCTTCAGCTGCTACGGCTCTCTTGTCCCTGTTATTTTTAGGTTTATATTTAATACCCAATTCAAGTTCTTCCGTTTTGTAGAACAGACCTTTTTTTTCTTTTTTTTTTTTTTTTTTTTTTTTTTTTTTCCCTCTTGTTATTACTATTTAAAAACTGGTAGGTTCGAAACATTTGCTGTGGTCATGCAAATTTGACTGGGCGGTCTACTTGTCTGCCTGACCCCTGTTGTCATCCATGTCAGGGCTTTGTCTGCTATCAAAAGATCAGAGATAAGAATCCTTCTTGGCCACACCCTCGTATTCCTCTGCTGGTGCAGTGAGGCTGCATGCCAGCACTGTGTGGGTGCCCGATAACTTTCACTTCTCACTTCCATCTGTCGGTCCCTTCTCGGGCGTGCCACCTTGTCCCCCAGGTTCAGCATCTTTATCTCATGAACAAAGTCCATTTGTGAGGAAAGTTGCCACAAGTAACTCTGAGTACTCAAGAGTTTCACCCACCTTTCTCTCTTTGTTACTTTAATTTCTCTTAAATCACCTGCGATGCAGCTGTTTGAAGTCTTGCTATATAAATAACCTTCAGGGCTTTTCCTCCCAACCTGTTCTCCAACTGTATTTTGAGGAACTTCGAAGAGCCAGGAGAATTACAGCCTTGGTTCAGCAGGGAAGTACCTAAAGTGCAAAGAGGAGGGCAAAAGGCCTTCATTTGCAAATTATTTGATCTGATGGTGAAAACATTCACCTAAATGTAACTTGAGATGTCTGTCTATCTAAATTCACTTAAGTGTGCATCTATCTACAGATAAATATTTGTATGAGAGAAAACATATATCTCAAGTCATATAGAAGTGAAAATATCTCTATATAAATATATATTTTTGTTTCCCCATAATGTCACATATATAGCAATAGCTGTTGCTGCAATTTTCCCCCGGCTATTATTACAGCTGAATGAAGCAATCTTGCAGGTCACAAGATGCAGAGAAAAGCATCTGGTAAATGAATGCATTCTGGAATGTGCAGACACGTAATTGGCTGTTCTATTTATTTGTGCAGGAAAAATTCTTTGAATAAGCCAACTTTGAGTAGGTTGCAGCTTCTGGACAATGACAGAAATGTTATTCTCATGAGTTTTGTTGTTTTAATTAATGGAAAAGCAGTTATGTTACTGTTTCCATGGAAGTTTTGTAAACATTGAGGTTTCAATTGTCCTGACTTGAAACTGAATGTGCTCTGCTTCTTTGGTTTTCTGTGCGCAGGTGTGAGACTAAGAGGAACAGAAGAAGGGCTTACACTTACACAGATGTTCTAATTTTGGAGAGGAAAGTAAAACCTCTCCAGTATTACTGAGGACAAGAAAACAAATCACCTTTTTCTAGTATCTTTTCTCTCTAATCTTCAGATCCAGATTTACTGAATGGCTACAGGTTATTACAGTTGCATACTTCCTTTCCCAGACAAATCCTGTGTTTGCTTTGGCTGTTGTCCACTGTTTTTTCATCTTTTTGTTGTTTTTGGTTTGTTTTTTTTTTTTTTTTTCAGGACCACTTTTAAAAGGCAACACATTGTACAAAATGTAGAAGAGATGTACCATGGTTTTAAATATGGATGGGAGATGGCTTGTGCAGCCACCCCTGGCGGGCTGCCCCAATGCTGCCTGTGCCTGGCTGCCCCCGCCAGCCAGCAGGACACTGAGTCCTGGGTCACTGCAGTTACCATATAATACTAGGAGTGCTTTTATCCACAAGAGGTGCGTGATGTTGAGTGTGCAGGTATTTTTTAAATAATTCATTTACCAAATAGGCTGTTGTGATTGGCAAGGTTTTGAAACAAAAATCCTGTATGAGTGGCAGAAGGTCTTTGTATTAAGTCTCTAGAACATTCATGCCTGTGTTTGGTATTGTTTGTCTGTATCTTGGTCTGCTACTTCAGAAAGCAAAGCCTTAGTGGCTCTGTTACTGCATTTACCAGAAGTGGATGGAAGAAGGCTGTCTCTGCACTGACAGCAGGGAGCCTTCCTTCTCCTGCTCTGTGTCAGCTCTGCTAGCAGGAGAGCGTGGATGTTCTAATGTAAAACAGCACATGTCAGGAGGCTTGCTTTAACATTTCTCACAATAGACAACAAATACACAGAGTTCCTTTAACCTGGTCTATCCAGCCTGCTCCTTGTCTCAGAAAGTGGTAGGGCAGGGGACGGGAAGTGTGGGATACTGGCTTTGGGCTTGTTCAGTGCAAGAGGTTCCTCCTGGCAGACCTCGAGCTGTGCTCCTACAACGTGTGCTCAGCTCTACAAGGCAAGCAGGGCTGGAGTCAGCTGGCCCCTCTTTTCATCTCTAATGCCAGATTCAGTAATTCTTACGGTCTGATGAATACTTTTTTTCCATAAATAGCAACATTCTTGTCTGCATGCACCACAGACAAGGGGTGAAGTCAACAAGAATTCTTAAAAATAGGGTTGGTTTTTTTGGGAGGGGGAAGGGAGGACGGTTGTTCGTTTGTTTGCTTTTTTAAATTAAGACCTCACCTCAGTAAAATGGGCAGAGGATAGATAAAGCCAGAGAGGAAAAGTAGATGGAGGAGAGGAAAAGTCAGGTGATGGCACAGTGAGGAGGGGGGTGTAGAAAGGGTGTTGCAGTCAGTGGGAAGTCTGCTGTCTCATTACAGCAATGATCTATGTCCGTCCGCCCCCCCTTTCCTCCCCACCCCCCCCCCCCCAGCCTTGAACAGTAGAAAAAGTGGGGAACTTCAGTTACATAATGACTTATAATGCTGGTTAACAAAAATGCTGAATCTGTAGTATGTATTTCTAGTTGTCAGCTGAATTTTCTGCCTTTATCAGCTCAGAGAGGGAAATTAAAGCCCATTGCATGGAACTTTGCATTTAAGTTTTTCGAAATTCTGATTTGGTGATTTGGTGCAAGAAGGCAGAATAACTTGTTTCGTGGCTTTATCAGGGTGGTGTAGTCTCTCCTGCTGTATCAGACTTTGGACTCCTCATATATGTAATGCCAATACAAAAGCAGCAGGTGAGGATCAAGCTGCACACGTGTGCAGGAGGACACTTGCCCTCGTCTTCTTCCCCTGTGCTGCTGAGCCAGGAGGTACACAGAGAAAAGCATGTGGGTACCAGGGCAGTAGCTTGACTGGAAGCATCGGGCAAGTGGGATTCAGTACAGCCTGCTAATAGAGCAGAGAAATGGCAGTGCTTGGACAGGAGCAGGTATGTGTGCTTCACTCGCTGGCTGTAATTGGAACCAAGGTGGTTGGTGGAAGACGAGAGCAAACGGCAGCCTACTGCAACCAGGAGTGCGGCATGAGTATTTGAGACAACTTAATTGTCTCAGTGGTTTGCTTCCTTTTCTCTGTGATGATGCGCAATTGGATATACCTGTTTGCTTTTACTAACTTGAATTTTTTTTTCTTCCTGAGAGACAGAAGAGCTGAGGGGGAGCTATTAGATTCCAAATTGTATTTAGCTTGGAGCAATTAAAGCTAGCACCACATAATGGCATTTGTAACTGGCTTATCTATTATGCAAACTGTAAGATGTTAATGTGTGGTTTCAGTCAGACCTGGCATTACTGATGGCTTTTGCTCACATGCATTGAACTGAGTTTAGAAGCCATGCTTATTGCTGATTCTGGCAAGATGCTTGCTTTCTGACTGCTACTTTGTTCTCAGTTCCATTTTCAGTGTCAATCAGCATAATTTCATGCTGCTTCCAAAAATGGGGTAGCTGCTCTCTGTGTTCCTTTGTGCAGCTGCTTGGTTTGTTCTTTTTCTTCCATGAGTATTGGCATCCATGCAATGAGCTGGTTCAACTAACAGTGTGGCTAGAAATCTGGCTTTTTTCCTGTCTGAGATTATTAACTCAATTACTTGAGTTACTTGGATTTATTTCCCAATCTCATTCCAGTCATGTTGCTACTGGCTTGACCAGCAATTGCAGCAGGAACAAATGGCAAACATTGAGAAGGTGAGAGAATTGGCCAATCACTCCTGAAGGGCCTTGTTCTGCCCGCTGCACGTTTCCACCAATTGATATCTAATTGCCAGGTTTGGTGTTCGTTTGTTTTCCAGAAAGGAAAACAGGCTTTTCCAGAAATACTTAGAGATGTAGTGTACCAATACTAGATAAGCTACATAAAACAGCTGAATGAATTGTGGTGCTGTGAAAAAATCAACTACTACTTTTTTTTTTTTTTTTTTTTTTTTTTTGTATTTCCTTAGGTGCCAGATAGTTGATTTCCTTTGTTCTGCATAAAATGAACATCTTTCTATGATGCTCACATGAGCTGTAGCTCCCCTCTGAGAGTCATGTTTGGTCTTCCTTTTGTCATTCTATTCCAATGTATCACACTCTGCTTGTTCTAATGTCTGTGAAAGTTATAGTGAGAAGTTTTAGGTTGGGTCTCTGCAAGTGGGGATTGTTTTTTTTTCTTTTAAAATTACAAAAAAATTTAAACCATAGATGGACCAACAGGCTGTGAAGTGTTGCAGGTTATCTGGTCTGGATTTCCCAGATGATTTTAGGAAGTGTGCACCTATATTGCAAAATACTCAGCAACAAATTTTTTTTTTAATGAGAATAACTTATTACCTGTTGGCCTGTTCACTAGATGAATTATGAAATGACTGGAGTTATATAGATATCTGCATGATCAAAGAACTACTGCTTTTGTCCTCCAGATTTAGAATCTGAGCTTTATCTCCTAGGAGTAGAGGAGGTGATGTTTTATGCTATGCTACGTTCTCCTCCTTGCCCCCCCAAAGAAGTGCATTTTATTTGCAGACATTCCGAAATGCCTCTGTTCCCTGATGGACTTCTCAGGTACCTGTGGGAACATTGTTCAAGGTGAATGCCCCTATGCTGGGCTTGTCCTATGTGGCATGTAGATCACAAATTCTGCAGTTGTAAAGGCAAGGCCAAAACTCTTGCACAAGGGGCTACAAAAGAAAGTGGAGAGCTGTAGGTAATGTTCTGCGTAACTCTTGGCTTTCTTTTCCTGTGACCCTTTGGGATTGCTGCGTACTTCTGACCTTGTTGGTTCACTTTAGGGTCCTGCTATTTCGGTGTGATGTGTACTATATTCCTGATGAGTAACGTCATTTTCTCAGACTAATCTATATCAGATTATTCCTTCTATTTTTCTTACTTTGTTCATATCATCAACTCAATAAGTTAAAGGCCCTGTTTATCAAAGCTAGGTATTTGTGTTTATTTGTAGGGGCTTATCATGGAAGTTGTTCTATTGCCTTGAACATAAGAAGTTTATAATGAGGGACTGGTTGGAAGTTTTAATGTGAAGTGGCTTAATTTTTGAGATACTGGGAAAGATGCCAGCCATAGATTTGGGAAAGTCTGACTAATAAAATCGTAAAGCTGGTTCATCGCTCAAATATGTTATTATTTCAGCTGCCTCTGCCCACTGCAGGCTCCTACAAGCTAAAAATGTCAATGGACTATTGCATTAATAGCTATTTTAAGTCACCAATCTTAAAAGGCAGCACAAATGAAATAACTTTGAATTAATATGAAATATCATGGTTAACGCAGTTTTTCCAGCCTTAATATTTTGATACACGAGCTCATACATCAAAAGATCAAATCCTAAAATTAGATAGCAGATGTTTAGATTTCAAACCAGCTGGGGGTGGTGGTGGCATTTCTAGGAGTGTAACAAACAGAAGAAGTGAGGAATTCAGTGTAAACATGAAATTAGGAGTTATTAAATATAGACAATTGGTAAAAGATGGTAAGCGGCTTTACTCAAAGCTCAGTGAGCTAAAAACAGGGAAAAGGATTTGTTTTCTTATTCTTTGGAAAACAGGCCAATATTTTAAGAATAACACTAAATGAAGGCAGTAATGCCACTAACTCAGCAAATGCAAAATAATTTAGTTCTGCTGCTGAAAAGAAGTCTATTCACAGCATGTAGAAATAGCATGTTAACTTATGTTATACTATGAGTTTAAAAGTTTTTTTATATATATATATATAGCTTTATAGCTATATGTATATATAAAACAAACATACATAGTGGATAACAGTTTTGAATCAAGGGCACATGAAATTTGAGGAATTCTGTTCTTTCCTGTTGATCTTGAAGAAAGGTCAGGAAAGCATCAAAGCGCTCTAGGAAACTTAAGGATACACTAGCTTTTGTAAACAGTAAATGCTATGTGGTGCCCAGACATGAGTTTGCCTTCTGCTGATGATAAAGTTCTGGGGAGATTATCATCAGACTGTTAGGGAGCTGACTTTGTTCAACAGGAATTGAAATACTCAGAATGAAGACCTGTACAGTCTATGATTGTAGAAACGGGTTAAAATATTGATCTTTTTAGCTCAAATTGAGCACATACATAGCTTTTGTCATAAGCCTTTTCTGATTGGCAGTGTTGATTTTGTACAGAGAATTGTTACAGTGAAAACTGCAAAATTGGAACGTCTTCAGAAAAAGTGCATCTAAATACAAAACTGTGTGTTGGTTGCTAGAAAGCAGTGGCTGAATAATGGTGAGGTTTTGTCAAAGATGGTAGTAACCCCCAGCATCTCCTCCCATGCGGGATTCTTTTTCTTCTTTGTGCTGACAAGATGTATGAAAGCAAGTTTACCAGGCCCTAAGCAGAGTTGCATCTGTTGTGCAGAATTCTGGGCCCTTTGGACAAGAAAGATTTCTGTTGCAAATATATTAGTCAGGTAGTGTATTAGTAGACTTGGTTGCTTAGTTGTAGGAGAATTTTGCTAACTTGAACTTCTAGTGTATACCTGTCAGGAGAGGAAGATGTGGTTGTAGGTGTTGTGTTTTAGGGAAAGGTTTTAATTAACAGCAATAGGGGGAAACAGGAGAGTAAAAAGGTTTCCAGATATTCATAGATCATACTCCCTAGCTCCCTCATACTTTTCAGGTATGGGAGGACAAAGTAGCAGGAAGTTTATTTTAAATCTGGTATGTTTATTTTCAGATCCAGCAGCAGACTCACATGAGCTTCTCAGGTGTTGCCTAATGGAATTGCTTGGACTTCTACCACTCTAAAAGAAGAGATTTTTATTCTACACGGTCAGCTATGAGGGACTGCCCACTCATTGTAAGTCAGCCTTCCTTATGTTGTGGATTCTGTTCCCTTTCTGTAGGAAAACAGAAGATAAATTGACATGGAGCCTTTTCCAACCTAGAGGGGATGTGATGACAGGTGGGATATAAGAAGCTTCTTGCTATGAACATTCACCTTTTATTGAATCCCATTTATGTGGATTCATACAGGAGGAGATAACTGTTATTTGAAATAATTTTTACTTGCATAGAGGCAGCACTTCCATCTCCTTTTGAGATGATTGTGCTCAACTGTGTTTAGAAGAATTGAAGGATGTAGAAATTCTTCCAACCTTCATATCTCACAGTTTCTATTGTGAGCATGTACTAAGTATTGTGAGGTGCATATTGTTCAGGAAGGACTTGTATTCCTTTGGAATGTCAGAGTTGAGTCATGAAAACTGAAATATGCAACAGGCTCAGGGTTTGGATCTTTGCAAGATGTGGCTGCTCTTTATCACATAAACATCCATGTGCATTTTTTGCCTCTACAAACAGGAGGCTGGAAAATAGAGGAGAGCAACAAGTGGAAAATACTCCTACTTGGTTTATTTGCTTTGGTAGATACTGCTATACTGCTACGATGGTCTCATTCTGGGAGGTGGCCAGTAGCTATAGGATCTTTTTACCTATGCAAAAAACAGAGTTTATCAAACACGGAAACTAAACCAGTAACTGGTGATGTTGGCATGCTGTGTGTTTAAATAGTGAAGTAATGTTTTGTGCTTGTCTACAGACTTGCAGAAAGTCTTGCATACTTGGCAGAAGTGATTATAGCCCTGCCACACCCCAATGTGCAACATGTGGCTATTTTATTTTCAGAAGGGATTTATGACACAAAGGTATGTTAATTACCTGCTGTGGAGGAGCACAGAAAATCTTTCCTTTGCGTATCCTAATCTCTAACTTCTGGTGCAAGAAAAACAATTCTGACAGTTGCTAGAAGGAAGGGTGATAGATTTGCAGGGACAGAAAACTAACAGAGTTTGAACAATTACAGAGAGGAAATTCTTTGTGTCTCTTATAGCTACGGAAGAAGGCTGCTGTGATAACCATTACTGCTCAAAAATATTTTTGTTTTCTTACTGGCATAGTACTATCCTGTTGAAATATGTTACTGGAATCCTTGAAGATTCTTTAACCTTTTTTCATAGAATCATAGAATGGCCTAGATTGAAAAGGACCTCAAAGATCATTTAGTTTCAACCCCATCACTATGTGCAGGGTCACCAACCACTAGCCCAGGCTGCTCTTCTTTCTTAAGAGATGTTAAGTCTCACAGTAATTCGTGGTGTAATTTTGCTGAATAGCTCTGTTTTTGAAAAAGAAAGGAAACACTTCTTGGTTCTCAAAGTAGATAAACCTTAAAGTGAATTAAATTCATTTTATGAAGTTGAAAACTAAATCTGTGGCTATTATAGAAACAGTTTATATGTGTTACTGAGTAAAGAATTCTTTGCTACTCACTTGAACATAGGAAAATATTGTGAAGTAAGTTTTCTCAATCTTCATGGAACTCCTGTGCATTCACTGGTAATTTGTCTCAGTTTTCCCAGCCTGAAATTCCCAGTTCAGTTCTTGTATGTACTATGTATGTTGATTTTTGTTTTTCTCTCACTTGAAGCACTTGCACAGTCAAATTAAATATTTTTCATAATATTTATTTTGTAAAATTTCTGTCAATATTCAGCTTATGAACGTTAGCAGTTCAACTGTGTCTGCTGTCTCTTTACTCTTATATAAGAAACTCTTTTGTGAAGAACTATGAATTCTGTGCTGAAATATATTGTTTCTTGCTTCCTTTGAAAGAAAAAGAGTTCAAATCCTAGTGTGCGCGTGCTTCTAAATGCAAAAATAACCAGTGATCACAAACTTAGTTCTTTGTTTTTCCTGTACCTTCAAATTATTTGTCTCAGATAAATGTCGAAGCATTTCTTGTGGATTTACTTAGGAATACTTTCCTTGACTTGCTCAGCGTATAGTAGCGTGTTCTGGAGGGAATGATTGGAGGAGAGGAAAAAAATAATTGTAACTTTACTGTCTCAGTAGTTGCTACTGAAACAAATTAATTTTGTTGTTGTTGAAGACTAAAATAAACTATGTATCTAAGCATACTGGATGGCATTTTATGCAAGGAAAAGAGGAGGAGAAAGATGACTTTACCTCATAAGGGTGTAGTTTGTAGTTTTTGTTTTATTCATAGGCACTTATGTTATAAATAGAGATAACGTCCGATCAGGCAGAAGAACTGTTTGGAAAACTGGGATGCTGATTTAGTATGATCCCAGAATAATGTCATTTGTAGAATTTGCCTCAGTAGAAGTGAAAGGTTTGTGAAGTTACAAAATGTAGATCAAATGTGCAGTCACAATTTTTTAAATAGCTTAAATGCCTCTTAGGGGAATTTGTAAAACAGCACCTGTGTCTTGGACTGGTACTGGGCCTGAAGAGGTGAGACACTGTGAACTCTGGGATCCTGTGGTCCCTTGCAAAAGAAACACAGCATGTCTCAGCATTGAAATTCAGATCTTTCTTGTAGTTACTAATTCCTACATTGTGAGAGACGTGAACTCAAGTGCTTGATATAGGCAGTTAGCATAGCCAAAAGTAACATGTGAGAGAGGATTACGAGTCTTGTCTCCTGTTACTCAAACTTGTGATTCCTCATGCTTCCATTCCACACAGAGAAAAGTAGCGTCTGCTGTGTCTCATAATTCTAGAAGCAATTGGGTTGATTCTCCTGCATTTTAGGAACAGGAAGAAATTACCTTTTTGTTGGTGCTACCAGGAGGATTTTAACGAAGTGAGGTTCTGTATTTTGGTTTCTGGAAAGAGATATGGAAAAGTCCATGTTCTCACCCTGAGCAGAGTTCACCATGAAGCCAAACCTTTGATGTAAATCAGTCTTGCGCTTGCAGAAACCCTCATTTCTCATAAAATGTGTCCCTCTTTTTAGAAGTGGTTCTAACACAGAATCTCTGTTTTCAGTGTGTGCTTGAATGTATGTTTCCATCAGGATTACATATTTTTCTAGTAGAAACCAAGTTTTTCCTGTTTGGACTATTGTAAATTTGTGGCAAAATGTTTGCTTGTTTTCCAGTAGAAGAAAAAATAATGATATATCAGATACATCATAAGGCAAAAGATTTGTCACTTTTTAAGAGACAACTTGAAGAGGAGATTTATTTATGAAGAGCAACCATCAGATGTGACCAGGGCCCCTTGCTTTTCAGTTGTGCAGAGGTTTTGCATACAAACTGATTGTGTGGGAGGGAAGGAGAGCTGTAGTCCTTTGTGGACTCCTTCAGTAGAATGGTAATGGGATGTGGAAATGAATTTTGATCCTGGCATATATTGTTGTGAATTAGGTATGTTTTTGGCCTTTGACTTCTTTGCTCATTCTCTGACTTCTTGTTTAAATGCTTTATACTCCCATTTGCTTTTGGGAAAAGGTCATATCCTAGTTTTAATTAGAAAGAACTGTTATTGTGGCAGTAGGTATTTGAAGAAGAAATGAAAACTGTGTTACTCCCTAGATTTGAAGAAGCTTCCCGGACTAAACAACAAACAAACAAATCATGATTATTACAGTATATACTTTCCAAGGAGATTATTTTGAAGACAGAGTGAAACAAGCAGTGTGTTTATATGTACATATATATATAAACCATCTGTGTGAAGTTTACCATCAACGTGCTTCTGCAGTGGTGTGCTTTAATCTTATTTTATTTATCATCATGTTGATCCAGGAATGTAATCTGTTGCTATTTTTGATGTTGTCTTTCTGTTTTGTTTTAATTATAAATCTTATCAAAGCATATGTGCAATGAGAAAAGGAAAAAAAAAAGCTCAAATCTGACCAAGGATAATTATTAGTAGTCATTAGTAAACAGAAGTGTTTTTATGAAAATATAACATGTTTGCAATGTTTGTTTGACTTTGTTAAACACGTGGGCTCTATGCATGTGCTGCATGTCTATAAAACAACATGTTTACTATGGAGACAAGTCTGTTTGGTTATGAAACTGGAGAAGAAAAATACCTTCTACCAGCAGCTGAAACTGTGTTGAAAGAACACTGATTCTGGCAGAAAATCAAACAAGATTTTATCTGGGAGTAAAACAAGCTGGCTGGTAACTTTGTAGGCACAACAGAGTGCATCAAAGTAATCCAATATAAAATTACTTTGACAAGCTTTAGGAGGTTTTCAGTGTAGCTGCCTGATTTACTTCAACTTTCACTTTCTCTGTATTTTGTCCAGGTAATTTCTGTGTTGCCTTATCTCCTGGAGGAGACGCAGGTATTACAGTTGTGTAAACAGAAATTCCAGAGTGGTGCTAATTGCTGAGGCTTCCAAGCAAATAGCTGCATGGAGTGTTCCAAGTGGACCCTGCACAAGCCCAGGGAAATTCCCTCTGGTCAAAGACAGCTGTGTGGGTACACAAGATGAATTGCAGGAGGGGCAGCCCATTCAGAGGTTAGAGAGAGAAAACCCCTCTTGTTGGGGCACGACCTGATGTGAAAGGCACTCTCTCATCCCTAAGTTGACTGGATATGAAGTGTTTGGGGCTGGCAACTGTGTACAGCGATGTAAGCACTGACAAACACAGAGGTGTGTGTATTACAATACACATAACAATAGAGAGGGTTTACTTGAATATTATTTTGCACCTTCCTTTGAAGTCAGTCTTCTGTTTCAACTCCAAAAGAGAACTTTAAAAGAAAGAAAAGGTTCTCTTCCCCTGCCCCACCCACGTTATTACTGGTGTCACATGTAATAGCTCACCTGCAAACCTTGTTTTTCCTGTGGCGTTAGACCACAAAGTCTTCCATGACTCAGCTGCTCTTTTTTTGGAGGATGGCAAATTATTGAAGGAAAAGCTCTTTATCCAAGAGCAGGTTTCACAGGGGACCTTGCCTTATAAAAGAACAAGCCCCTTCTCATTTGTTTGTGGTGGTTTGTTTGGTTTTTTTTTTTCCTAGATTTTGTTCAAGCATGCGTTTATTCCCAGGAGTTTTTATTCCCAGTATTAAAACTAATCTGAACAATTTGACAACTGTCTGCAGGTGTGTTTGAGGGCTGTGCAAATAGTAGTGTATTCTACATAGCAGGTCCCTTGCTTTCAGAAAAATCAAAGAAATTTCAATTATGCTTTGAAAGTCTTGTGCTACATGATTGATGAAAGTGGTGATACTAGAAAATTGCCTTTCCATAGTGCAATAAGTCTACAAGTGTTTTGAGCATCACAAACTGTGATGTGCTATGAAATGAAATAATTTTAATTCTTGTGGGCCTTAATGTCACGTTAACTAAAAAGTGATGCTGTCAGCTATAGCAATAGTCAGAAGGCAGCAGTGCTGTGTTTAGAGTGAAAAAGCTCAGTGTAATTGAGATACATAATAGAAATTGAATTGTTCCTCATAAGGATAAGGAGGACTTCAGAAGTGCACTGTTCCTATGAATGCAGATATAACTCCAGGTTTTACATTTGCCTCCAGAGGCTGAAATTGTTAATACAGTTTTTAACTTTTAATGAATGACATGCAGTTCCCTACTTGTTGCTTTTATTGTTGTTGTCATTGGACAAAAGCAATCCAAACAGCAAATGTATTTTGCAAGGTAAAAGATGCTCTAAGACACAGTAGTTGACAGCTTTGCCTGTAATACAATCAGCTTTTTGTCAATGACTTTGAGTGAAAATGTTTGATTCAGGAAAAGTGGGGGGGAAAAAAGCATTCTTTGTTTGGCTCAGGCATTAGGACTCTTAAGGAAACTACTGGTTCTTCACTGTATGAAGGAAATGTGCTGCTGAATTTCAGAACAGAAATGTTCAATGGATTTTTTTGACGTGGGAGTAGCACAAATCTGTAACTTTTCCATACCCGTAAGATGACTTTTCATAGCTAGTAAACTTCTATGTTGAGCACGTTCTAACCAAATGGGACTGCAAAAGTGCAGTGGAGCAGACTAATAGGATTGTTCCTTTCTACCCATAAAAAGAATGTGTGTCCATGTCCACTTGGATTATTAACTTTAATTTCTGTTTTTAAAGAAGTTGATGAAGATGGTATCCTATGCATTGTCTATGATGATCTGCATTGGCATGGAAATTGGATAAATCCTGAAAGTAATTTTATATTCAATTAAAAAGTTGCAGTATGCAGAGAATTGCTTCGCAGAACCAATTGTATTGTGTGGATTCTTTCTAGTTCTGTTTCAGAAGCATAAAAGTTGTAGAACTTGCCCCCCTTCGGTTTGTTGGTGATATTTTATTGACTTATTAGGTGAAAAACAAGCAGGTTGTTTTTGTTCCAATTCAGCTTTCCGTTTTTCAGTGAGCAACATGCAGCCTGTGTGACCAGGCATCACATATTACCTGAGGAAGATGTTATATAAAAGTTCTTTAACTTTCCGGACTGCTCCTGATGCCAAATGCATGAACTCTTAGGATCTCAGCAGACTAAAAATGAGTCATGGCAAAAATCTATAAATGCCAGAAAATGTTCTATTTTAGAGGCAAGCAATGGATCCCACAGAGGGCCTGTTTGGGAAGATACTTAAGAATGTGCTTACTTTAAGCCTGAGCTTAAATCTTCTTGCTGTATGTGAGTTGGACTTGGTTATCCTTATGCGTCCCTTCTAATTTTGGATATGCTATGATTCTGTGATTACCAGCTCTTCCTAATCTTGTGGTTAGAGTCCCTATAAAATCTTTCCTTTAGGAATTTGCTGTTTTATTTTGTTTTATTTCAATTTAAATGATGTTTAGAATACTGTCGTCAAACGCTGTGTCATTACTTCAGAAATCAAATGTCAGGGTCAAAGAACATTTTGACAAGATTGTTTTCTGTTTTCTTTTGTTTTTGTTTTAATCTTTCTGGCTGTCCATAGCAACTAGAATTTCGGTATTTCTAATATTTCTCATCATTTGGGGGTGACAGCCTTCCCCAGTCTTCTGAGAAGCAGAGGATGCCTGCCTTCTTCTTTCCTGTTTTTTTAATGAGAATGACAAAGGGTCATAAAATATGCAAAACCTCTGACTGCCACAGTCTAAATAACAGCGAGACAGTAATTTACTTCCAGTAATATGTTTTAAAAGCAGTAACTACTGAACACTTTTAAATCAAGCTGGTCAAACTCTGGATATATGATCTGGTAGTGTTGTAGTTTGGAAAAGGTATTAATGAGTACCATTGCTTACTTATCCTTCTGTTTCAGTATTAGTGAGTTCAATTGCTCACTTGTCATTCTGTTAAAGTAAACATAAACGAAAGTGTTAGAAAGTGGTGAGGGATTTTCCTTCAGCAGACGACTAAATGATTTTGTTCATGTTGTATCTTTGCTGTACAGCCGTAGACATGAACATCTATTTCTAAATGGTTATGATTTTTTTTTTGTTTGGTTTTCTTTTAAATAAATCCTTGACAAAATGCGTACTTGTTTTTATTTCACCCATTGTGATTGGAGGATAACTTGAAGAGAAGGCAAGGGGATGCTAGCAGTGATGAATCAGGGCTGTTGTTATCTGGCTAAATACAGCTGATCATTTTATTACTCTAATTAATTATCTTCTTATCTTTCTGCATGGGCTCTTCTAAAGAAGCAGGCTTCTTATCCCAAATTTGATGCATCCAAGAATTTGTAGACTCCACGACCAGAAATTCCAAATCTTTTGAAAATCTTCTACATGTGAAATTATGCTTCCCTAAGCATGACTCATGCTCTACCTTAGATGGGTATTTGTTCTACTTGGCTTAGGTGCAGTTTATACTTCATCTGTAACAATATCACATGTGGTTTGTGGTTGGTTTTCTTTTTGTTTGTTTTGTTTTGTTTTTTGTTTAAACCGAACACTTAGAATAGCTGGTTACAGCTCAGTAACAGCTGTTGAGGGTGTGATTCAGCATCTCCCATTGCAGCAGACACTTGTATTCTTATGAGATTTCTGCCTACCCTGCATCTGCAAACTCCTTGATGAAGGCAGTGTTGGCAAATAGGGCAGGAACTGCCTCTCTGAATGTGCCCTGGGGTTTTTCTGTGCTTACCTGTGGCGCTGGCTGTAGCAGATGCTGTGGAGGAATGGGCATCAGTCCTTATCCTGAAGAGTTACAAAGCATCTGCTTATGTTTCGGACGCTTTCTTTAGTCTTTATCTGATAAAGGATGACTTATGATCTGGTGTGAAAAAGGCTGCATTTAATTTTTTTTTCCAAGTTTGTAGAAACTGCATTTTCTGTTCCAAGTACACACCTTGCTTATTGGCATACCTGAACCTAAATATGTTTCAAATATAGGGACTGACTTTGCTGCATATGTTTGCTATAAATAAGTTGCTTTTCAAGGGTGGTGTACATCGCAAAAGTTCAGCTTGAAAAATTAAGGTCATTTGTTTTGAATTAAAAGATAAATAAAAATATGATTAAAATACAAGGAAGAAAATTCTGGAATACCAGGGGGAAAAAAGAGCAATTAATGAACTGTATCAACTGCAATAATGAAGTTAGCCAATGAAATGAAAGGAAAAACAAACACGCATGCAAACAAAGCAAGCCCACAGTGAATTGGCTTTACGCCGTGTCATTAAATCACACTTGATAAAGATGAGATGTCTGGTTCAGGGCTTTTGCTATAAGAAACTATTTTTTTACTCAAGGCCACTCTCTTCTTGCCCACTGAAATGCTTGCAATCTCTCACTGTTTTTTGGTTGTGTTCAGATAAGTTTTTATTTCTTTCTGGAGTTATATTTCAGATGGAAGACTTTTGAACAGTATCAGAAATATTTGTCAAAAGAAGAGGCACATAGCATACCTAAATCCCAAGTATCTTTCTGATTGTCAGTGCACCAAAACAGTGTCACTGGAATGAAGTGTGCTGTAGCAGAAATGGGTACTTTGGAACAGAAGTAGCACTATACTTTGATAGGAGTCATCTCTGCATGTTGATGGGAAATGTGGAGGGCATCCTGGCTGGAAAATGTGAAGGATGGTGACAGGAGGCCTTAGGGAAATATAGGGAAATAAAGAAAGGAGTGGTAAGAAATTCCTACAACTTCGTGTTTTTGCATTTAAAGCCATATATTGTTCTTTTTCCATTTCTGCTTCAAAATATATTATACAGACATTCAAATTAGGAACTGATAATAGGCTTTTGTAAAACATAACTAAGCTAAAATCTTATTTCTAAGGGCATTTCATTTATGCTAATCTTGTCTTGGATTTGCTTAGAGTTAAAACCCTCCATTAGGACTGAAATGCAACTCAGTTTCAGTGTCAGTGACTGTTCATTTCTTCTCACAGTGTACTTGATAGTCTTTTCTCTGAAGTCCTGATGCAGGAGTATATAAATACCTAATTTATAGCTAACATAAATTTGAGTGAAAGTGACTTACTGTGCGTCTGTTCAGAACAAGTTTGAATATCTTGGGCTTTATCTTAGCACCCTTGACTTATGGCAGGCAACAGAACCATCTGAGGAATGACTGAAGGTTTTGAAGTGGGATCTTTGTGAGCCATGGAGGTCAGTTGGAGGCCCTTCTAACAATGGGTCCCAGGGGATAAGAACAACTTCCTTCTGCAGGATGCCATCTTGAGTGGGGATGAAACTTCTACTCCACTTGTGCTATTCAGCTCTTTATCTGAGAGAAGATCAATTTTATTTTCACAGTTGTGTAACTATGCATCACCTTGTACTTATAGCCCAGAAGTCTGGCCTCAATACACTCAGTGTAATGTATGTGTTTAAAAGAAAGGCATTGTCACAGAAAAAATCTGATCACTAAGAAAACTTAATTTAGAAAAAGATCAATGACACTTTAACTAGATGATAGTATTCCTGTACAGGCATGTTTAGAAAGCACGTATATAAATGTTAATATGGTAATGGTAATAAAGCTAAAATAATGAAATTAAATTTATGCCTGAAGAAAGAATTATGGGATCTGCTATGGAATGTACCATGGCTGGAAATGTTCTTACAAGTGGAATAAAGCTGTTATAGGTGCATTCATGTGAGGAAGGATGGGGCCCACCCCATTCTCTCAGGCCTAGGATTGTGTGACCAGCTGTGAAAGCACAAGTGATGAGTGCATGGAGTGAAGTATGAGTACTGTTCAGACTGCAGTGACTGAAAGCAGGATGCCCTCAGCCTCAACATCCAGATATGCTCTGTGTGGTTGGCTTAATCTTGCAGACAGTGACCTTTAATTGCCCTTCAGCCTTCCAGGAGCAGGCTGGAACTGTCACAACCGAGTTTTAGGCAGTAAAATTCCTGTCACTGGGCTGCAGTCTGAGAACAACATTCTTTTAAGTTGGGGAAGCTATATCTGAGATCACACAAAGCATCCTCAGCAAGTTTTTTACTTGTTTAGCTGCTGTGAAATAGAACAGCTTGTTACCAAGTGCAGGGGAAAGAAGACGGACCTTCTTTTGTAAATAATATTTTACTTCTGTCACAAATATTTCTTCACTTTTGTTTCAGAGTACCCTGAAATAATTGTAGAAAACAGCATTGCTGACTTTTTTTTCTCCTGTTTACAGTTGTGAACAAGTCCTGATCCTGTATGTTACAGGAAGGTCAAATGGAAGGCTGCTTATAGTGCTGGATAAACTCGCAACCTAATTTGAGCTGTTCATTTTGAACTGGTTTATTTAAATTGCTACCTGTAAATTATCTTGTTTCCGTGCACGTAGATGTGCCGACTGATTATTCTAAGTGGGTGATGCTCAAGTAATAGATCACCACTTGGCTCAGCTGAAGAAAAATTGAGCCTGCAGCATCACTGGAATCAGTTCTGAACTTTTTTTTTTTTTTTTTTTTTTTTAAGAAAAAACCTCTGTGGTTGATTATGTACGTAATGTTAATTGTCATTTTGCTGTGCTCAGGCATAACTGATGCATGACATAATCTGGATACATTAGCTGAGAATCATTAAATTCACATGGAAAGAAATGCATTTGTCACATGTATTTAGTTTCCTATGCTTAATGCATAACATCCAACTTGACAACTCCTGCACTTGGTGAGTTTAAGCCTCTTAAATTTGCCATGTAAGGTGGTTAAGCTACTGGTTTTAACTTCTAACGACCTCACACTTTTTCCATGTCCTGGCCTAGCTCTAGAGAAGTATTCCAGGTGCAGGAAGTAGGGCAAGGAGAAAGGTGAAGAGAGATGGAGCTGCATGAACAAATTCACAGCAGATGTAATCTCTGGTTCGAGCAGTCTGTTGAGTCTCCAGGCAAATCTACTAAGATCTGTCTGCACAAGGGAGCCAGACCAATGCATCACAACATTTACTGGAAGCTCTAATTATTCCAAACGCTGTATACCGGAATTGTATGAACGATCTGTAAGAAGAGATGACAGGCTTTTCAAAATGAGCTGGTGGGCACCACAGGCAGAAAAAGCAAATTTATATTCAGTTTTCAGGAATAGCACTAAATTTTTGAGTAGATTGGTACTAGATGGGACATTGTATGAGTGGGAATATTATCATTCATGATGCAAGCAAAATGTGGAGTGTGAAAGTTTAATGCTGCTTTGAGTCAATCTAAATGAGCTGTACTTCAGAGTGGATGTTTTGGGAAGCACAAAGATGCAGTCAGCCTTTTCTGGATGCTATTTAGAGCCTGGCGTGTGGCTCTCATTTGTCCTGCTTTCAGAATCTTCGAAAATGTAATGGTGCTGAATGGAGTGAAACATAGAAGAGAGATAGAAGAATCTTTTAAATCCAAGTAATTCAATAACTTTTGGGATACTTTATGCAAGAGAAAATTACTTGAAATGTGATTTGCAAGCTTCCTAAATAAACTGGCATACTATTCCGAGAGAATATTCATACAGTTTATCAAAATGAAAAGACAGAATACAAGATCAGGTGCTTAAGAAACATTATGTTATACTGTACTCTGTCTTGACTTTCGTCATCCTACAAAAGTATGATAACCACTCAGCTTATTAAGTGAGCTATTCTTAAAATCTTGTCTCCAGGGTTTGCAAATAATACTGGAATGTTACAGGAGATCCTACTTGCTTTGTCACTGTTTTATTTTATAGTTTGGTTGCTAATTTGAAGTAGTATAGTAATACCTAATTGGTATTGCATGGTAATACCTAATTGGTATTGTAAAATCATGGAGAACTGAGAACAGTCTTTCAATCATCTCACTCTGGGAACAATGTAGAAATGGTTTCAGCAACAACTGTCTTGTAGTTCTCCAGATTAGTTCAAGTTTTCCATTCTGAAAGATCATTCCAACGAGGGGCATCAGGGGGCTGGTGACTCCTTGTGTCCGGGGATGACAGCCCTGGAACAGCGATCGCAGGACCGTGGGTTCAATTGCCTCCCTGATTGCATCTGGAACAAGCAATTGACTTTTTTTTCTTTTTTTTTTAAAACAGAATGGAAGTCTGGAAAACTACAATTACTGCTTATGTAACTTCTCCTAAAGTAATGCTTTCAACTGCCATCAGTAATGCCAGGAATTTTCTTTATGTTTCATGTAAAATGACCGTGTGAGCTTTGTTATGAGAGCAGGTTTGTGATCTGGACTCAAAAATGAACATATGCATTTCCTATGGAAGAAGTGTTACAATTCTCTCTACTTCGGTAACCATTCACAGTAATTTTTTTCACATTCTTCTTCCAGCTCTTCACTTCTGAAACACATTTAGTTTTTTCACCTTTTCACAATGAAATGTACTGAACAAAATAATTCATTTTTAAGTGTTGTGTTGACCCTGTGTGTTACTGTGTGTAGGGCATAGATATTCTTCTAGAAATAAAAGTGAGTTATGAAGATGCTTTAGACTCAGCAGAGTTTTTCTGTGGTCCAGACGACAAAAACTTCACATATACTTTCAATTACAAGAGCCTTTGAAAATACAACTTTGTCAAAAGTATGTTATGGCATAGATTTTGTAAAAGTGTTTTCCTCTTTTATGCAGTCTCTATTTTGTAATAGAAAGAAAATGTACTTGGATGAGGTTTCTCAGATGTTTTAACCTAAAAGTGTTGCTTGCTGAAAAAAGTGTAGAAAATAATCAATGGAAGATGAATATTGAGCACAGGTAAGCAAAAAATATATAGGTCAGCCTGAATAAAGTGGGCATGACTGCTGTCTGTTAAGAAAACAACATTCAATATTATATTAATATGTTCTTTATACTACCTATTTTACTACTTGAAACATAATTTAAAAAATATATTTCAGCTTCTTCCTTTAGGAAATTGCTTCTTTATTTTCATGTTCAAATATTTATTAAGTACATCATACAGAAACTTGTGGAAAAGTGTCAGGATGCACTTTATGCTGCACTACTCATAATTAAGCACAGGTTTCACTTATTTTTGTGCTGTAAGCCATGATGATTAGAAAAGCCAATAGCAACTGCTAGCATTTTAGAAGCAAACACAAAAAGAATTAGAGTTTGGGAAGAGAATATGGAGAGACAGGAGGTGAAGAACAGTGCTAGTGGCACATTTCTACACTGAGGAGGTTTAAGGGGAGTCTGCCTTGTTTGTAAACACTTCTGTTCATTGCTTTTCCTTATAGTCTGTAATTAAAATCCTAGTTGTTCAGCCATAGTTCAAGTATAACCAACATCAAAAATGCTGTGAAGCAGCCATGACACTAGTCTACATTATAAAAATCTTCACATTTGCTGTCTCTGTATCCTGGTTAGTGGCTGGAACTGAAGTGAAAAAAATGACTATGGTCATTAGAAGTAATAAATGTGGATTGTTAAGCTGTAGCACCCTTTCACTAAGCTCACATCAAATTCCTTGTAAGTTATTCATTCTTTCATGTTGCTGAGGCATCCTAATTAAAAACTCCAATCTTTTACACCTCTGAAAATGCTTGAGAATGGGATTGTAGCTGAAACTTTTTTGTGCGTGGAATTTCCTTCATTTTTAATTAAATTCAAATGGGATGGCAGTAGGTCGCAGCAGCCTGAATCTAAATGTAAGATTAGGGGCACAATGTCTTTTCCAGATCTGTCTGAATCAGTTGAAAATGATACTGCTTCCAGTTTCTCATTGCTGCCTACAGGCTGCTGATTACCATGCCTGCGTTTCAGCCAAATGAGCAAAGTATGTGCAGTACCCACTGTGACGATTGACTCTACACTGATGTTCATTATGGAAGGCTCCTATGATTTTATTTGTTTGTTAACTAATATTTTTTTTTTTTCTAAAGGGGAAGTTGCTTATCTCCAGAAAAAGGATAGTAACAAATTGTTTGGGAGCAAGAATATCTTAAGCTGACTTGGTCTTTTTCATAGTGTGTATGAATTTAAACTTGAAGATATCAGAGGGGGAGCACTGAGCTACTGTTGAGAGCCATGAAAGTTCTCAGCAGAGGTATATTAACTGGTAGCATTGTTGCTCGAGGGATGTCATATTCTACATTCAGACACTATGCTGTAGTTGAACGGCATAAAAAAGCTTGGTGCATTAGAACTCCATAGATCTTCCTGCTGGATTGTCTGTAATAACATTAAATTATTCACAAATTTCTTTTTTTTAATTGAAGCTTCTCTTTTTGATCAGTCTCCTAACTTGCTCTTAGATTTTGTTCTGTTGTAGCTCTGTGCAAGTACTGACATGAAAGCACTTGCTGAAATGAACTTGTATTCTTCCCTGGCATGGCTTCTGCTTCTAAAGCTTTGGGTTCACTTTCTTCTTTATCAAGTTTAAAAGTTCTCCTAGCAGCTCTGTTTGACTAGAGTTTTTAAAGTAATCCTAGGAAGATTCAAGTCTATCTTCAACAGCAGTGAACTGGAGGATGAGGTAGCAGTGGTTGCAGGGGTTTATATTGTTTTAGCTGGGAAAAAGAGAAATTTTATGGTCCCTTTCTTGAGTTTGATGTAGCCTTTTAGCCTAGTTGGAGACCTTCATCTCTTGCCTGCATCATTTCCTGCTGACTCAGCTGTTGCAATTGATTCTTTCCCCTGGTTTTCTTTGTTTGGGCACAAAACACTGCACGTAATCATGTATCTCACATCTCCCTCTAGGTCTCTTTCAGTTCATCTTTATTCTATGCCACAAGGATAGTATTGCAGAAAACCTGATCTGTGGAGCCTCTTTCCTGGCTCCCACCGTCAAGGTGTTTGTTACGGTCATGTATATGAATGACCAACTGTATAATAATGACTCATATATTAAGACAAACAGTGATATACATGTCTTCCAAGAGAATGATTCAGTCAGCAGCTGCTTCTCACTGTTCTTGTATCTGCATATGTGTACATGACGTGTTTCCAAGCAAAAGGACAGTCACAAGCATCGTTCAATCTGTCCTGGAAGAGCTCCATCCCAAGCCTTAATATATTTAATTTTCATTTAAAAGAAACACATTTCTGTGTATGCTTTATGCTGGCTTTTTTTTTTCTTTTTTTTCATCAAAAGGTCAGAGTTAATGAGCTCTTCCTTCTTGGCATTAACAGCATCAATCCTTGCACTTGTAGAACTAATTATCCTCAGTATACCTTCTAAATGTTAATTGTTCCTTGCAACACTTCTCTAAAGTGTCAAAGTTTGTTCACAAATTGCTGTGTTCAGAAGCACGATGTAGAAAAGTGGCCCTCAACATAAAATGTTAGAGAAGGTGAACACTGATGCACTTACCAAGCCTGTTCTTTTGTCAAAATACTACACATCTTTGATGTTTCAAGCAACCTTAATATGAAAGACAGTCTGTAAAGACCTAATTTTTACATAGGCTTTAGAAGAAGGCTGTAGCTCTCTCTGCAGCAATTTGTAAAATTATGCTAAGTTGATCAGGAAATCTGACTTTTCTGTAGTCCACAGTCATTACACTTGGTAAAGTGTGCATACAAACGTGTCTTTATCTGGACAAGAACTGAGTCTTGTTGCCATGGTCATTAAAGTTAATGAGATTAAATTTTTGAGCTAATAGGCCTACTTAGAAAAGAAAAACACTAAGGGTTCTCAAAATGAAGTGTTGTTTCCCTTGCAATTTCTTTCACTTAGAAATTGTGACGTACACTATAAACGTGTGACGGCATCATGGGAAATAAACAGGTATCTGCAAGGGAGAAATACTAAAAGCTTTTTTAGAAAGTATGTGATGCTGAAGTATGAAAATTTAAACACCACATCAAACAACAGAGGAGGCGTGTTAGGCTCTTCTGCTCATTAAGGAAAACATCTAACTTTCTGCATAAGATTAGAGGATCTCTGGGTTGTGTTTGTTCATACATACAATGTGACATCTTCCTTCAGGCCTCTGTTAGAATAGTTCTTGGGCCGCAAAAGCTCTTCTTCCAGTAATCCTAATTGCTGTTCTACATGAAACCACGGGTGACTGGAGTTTGCTTTTCCAAAGTTAAACCAACTAAGTCAGCTGGTTTAATGAAACATATTACATGATGTCAGCCTTGGTAGATTTATGCATCTGACAGCATTATGTAGCTTATCAGGTCATAAAGAGACAGTCTGGTGCAGAATTATATGGATGCCTTCAGTGATTTCACAGAAAAGTAATGTATTCTTCCTGATGTAGAGACAGCATTGTCTTAAGATAGTGAGTTACTGCATGCTGGCAGACTGACAAGAAGGCTCTGACTTCCAGAACACTGTGCCTATCAGAACTGAATGTAAGAAAACAGTGTGTATTTCAGTAACATTTTATTAACAATGAGTGTTGAGTTTTGTATTTTGTTTTTGAATAAGCCTGGAGAAATAGTGGAATATCTTTGTTTCGGTGAGCAAAGCAAAGTTTTAAATACCTACAGTAGATAACAGTAAAATGAGAGGCATCCGTGCTTGTGCCAAAGCTCTGATGGTAAGCGTTTCCTCTCATAGCAGCCCTGAGACCATTAGCAGGTGATCTTTTCCAAAGATTTAGTACAGACTGTGAAATGTTATTGAATGCCTGCTCTTTTTCTTACTGAAAACAGAAAGCTTTTTTCTCACTCCCCTTCCCTCATCATCCTTTGTCTTTGGGTTCCTGAAACCTTCTCTGCATGAGTAGCATTTCCATCGTGAAGAGTCTCGCTGCTTCTCTATTACTTGAGGTTGACAGCCCTCCCAGCGCTCATTAGCACTGCTCTGTGCAGCGTGTGTGCTCGCAGCATAGCGTTTGATCACAGCTCAGTAGCTTTTACTTTCCTGACAGGAAGACTGTGGACCTGTCTGTTCCAGCATTACAAAGTGGCTCCTGCGGTCCCCAGGCTTGTGGCATCTTGGTCATGTGTGTGAGTTGTACGTGGAGCTGGAAGGGGGCACGTGGAACCCCATTCCTCTGGCAACCTGTGCAAAGGAGCACAGAGCTGCCAGCCTGGCTCTGGGCAAGAATCCCTTCAAAAGGGGCTGGGGAAGATGAGGAATTAATTACTTAGGACATGGCTGTGAGCTAGGTCAGTTGTATTTGCAAATGCAGTCATATTCTCGACTGTGATTAGAAGCTGGGTTGAAAAGGTGGTATGGCAGCTAACCAATTAACATAATAATGCTGCCATTGCTAATACATATTTTGCATAACTCATCACAAAGATTTTTTTATCATATCTGTCTAGAATATATATACAATAAGTTTCACACAAATGCAATCTCTCACATCTCCTTAGGGAGAGGAGCAACAGTGTCAAGATTAGATGTTTAAAATTAATTATGTCACAAGCAGTATTAAAGTCAATTTCAACAGTAGATATGATGGAAAGGTGATATTTTTACTTATACTTACATTTTAGGATGCATATTAACCTATTTCTAAATTTAAGGTCTTTCTAATACCAGGTACTGAATTATTTGCCCCCAGGGTTATTGAAAATGCAGATCCTTGCTTTGCTTTGGGAAAGTCTGACTAGACCTGACATTGAAGCATGTTCTTCTTGGTGTCTTACCTGGGATACATGGTAGTGGATTGTTTCCAGGTGGTTGAGTTTGGGGTTTTTTGATGATTTTGTTGCTGTTGTTTTTATTTGTTTTCTTTATGCTTGGAACATGCAGGATGTTCTTTCACTAGGTGATGAATATTATACATGAAAAGTAATCCAATGTTAAATGTAGTATGTTTGTTCTTTGTCTGGTTTTCTCCTTTTCCCACCCTGTGTCTCTTCTGATTACACAAGTAGGACGATTTTGTTTGAACTAAATTTTCCTCTCTTGGGTCATTGAGTTAGTATGATTTAATTACTTACTACAGTAGCCTCCTTAAGGAAGTAAGCAAGATGGAGCTAACTGTTCCTTTGCCTCACAGAATACCTCAGAAGATAGTATATATCTGTGGCCAATGAAAGTGTCTGCTCAAGTGCTGTGATTTGTATGGTGTGTAGGACAGCATGTAACTGAGGGAGGGTCTCAAAAGCTTCCTGTTACTGCTACTTTACTTGTTTAAATTGTTGCTTTCAAAGATAGTTTTAGTAACTTCTTTCTTTCTAACTACTTTATATGTGCAAGTTTTCTTTCTCTAAAGGAGATTGCCTTATATATATGTATATATCTAAATATATCTATATCTATATATATTTGTGTGCTGTCCCTTTCAACAGTATGAATGTTACAGTAATTCAGGAATAGCAAATACCTTCCTAAAAAAGACATTTGCAGTAGCTGTACATGGTTTATCTGTTGCCTATATATAATTCTTTCTTTTTGTTTTTGAGCCAAATGGGATTGTTGGATAGATTAAAGCTGACAATTTGAAGTATGACGGAGAAAGCCATGAAAACGTTACTTGAAAAGATTATTGCTTTCTTTATCCAAGTGGACATCAGTGAATGTAACCTAATAATTTAATAATAGATACAGAGCAAAGGTTTCAGTGTGAATTCTTTTTTAATTCAATGGAAGTCACTGTGTTGCTTGCAGCTCTGACTTAGATTGCTGTCTTGCACTTGCTGTGTCTACATGACTTTCATCAGACTTTCTGTTGTTCTTGTTCTTCCATCCACAAAATCTCTGTTGTCTACAGTGATAGTATGAGATGTACTTTTGATGTTGATTCAGCTCTGAAACAGCTGTCTTTTTCTTCTAACGCCATAACAAAAATAATTGCATAATGTTGATTTAGTACTGCAGACTTCCAGAATTTTCTAAATTTCTGCCTTTCTTCTTTTGTGAGACATGGGATTTTGTTGTAAGCTTATTGCTTTGAGAATTGCTGGAAGTGAGTTATGATGCTGAGAAGTCATTTTGAACCAGTGCAAGTCAGGACAGCATAGGACAGTACATTTATATTTTTCAAGTCTTTCTGTTGTACATATGTCTACATTTGCCTTAATGGATTTTGAACGATAAGTCTCCTAGAAACAGATAATAAGTTCAGGAAAGTGCTGTTTATGGGTTTAAGATACAGTAGCTATAAATAATATTTGACTCTCTCTTTTCTTAGTTCTTTAAAGTGCACCTGTTGAGGTCATTTGCTGGAGCAGTCTTGGCCTACTTTTGCTGCAGTTGACTCAGTAGAGAAGAATTAGGCCAATACTTAGCACTTGTGAAAATTCCTGTCCTAAATGTATTTGAATTTGCCTCAGCCTTGCACTTCTGATTTGTCTCTTTGGAACAGAACAAAGTAGCTGGTGCTATATGCTTCAGAGGATAGGTGGGAACAAGCATCATTAGTTCCAATGTCATTTTGTGGCATGGGGAGGAGCAGAAAGCAGTGAACCTGAAGTAAATGGATTGTAATGACCTCGAACCATGAGAGTCTGCTGCAATTTTAGCTTAGTTTGCATAATCCTGATTGTTATGCCTGCTTTAAAGTCTTAATTGCTCATATACCTTTGTAGACTTCAGTTCTCCAGGTAATGTAAAATATGAGTCATCCTAGAAAGGCTCAGTCATTGCTACTGGCAGCCAGAATATGAGAGTCTATTTGGGATGCAGGATCAGTTTTTTTACACCTTTCTGGAAGCACTGAGTTGGTTATTGTAGAAGGGCAGCCATGTCTTCTTTTTTTCTTTCTGAGCTGGAAGGGAATTTCAAAAAGGAGCACAAAACAGTTGCTGGAGGACACAGCAGTTTTGACAGATGGATTGGGGTCATGTTCAGTACTCATATATAATTTCATGTTCAGATTTGGAATTCTCGAGGTAATAATTTAAATTAGTGTGAAACATTAATAAAATATTACTAAGACTTTGGACAAATGGCACACATCATTCTTGCCGTCTTTAGGGCCAGTAAAAAATACAAAAACAAAAAAAACAAAAAACAAGCCTTTGTCCATGTAGTAAATTAATTTAAAGGAATACAAGAAAATTGGAAAGCCCTATTTTGGAAGTAGACTCTCAAAATACTTTGGGCATTCTCTGTCAGATTTATCCTACCTGTCTCCCACCCTTTGCCTAGGGACCCCGGTTAGGCAGCTGAGTCAACTCATTTGAATTCTAGAAACGTGCCCCTCTCTTGTTGATTACAAAAAGACAAATGACTTTGCCAAAGGAGATCTGAAGTGCTTGGCTGAGTGCCCAAAGTCTGTGTCTAGACCATATCAATGTTAGTGAGCAGAGCAGTGCAATAAAAGTGGGCCTTTTCAAGTGAGTCATTTGTGGTGAGTTGGCACACATTGGCACTGAGATAGGACTGGTCAGGATGAGCTTGAGTCTGGTGCCATGGACAAAGTGCTGTGATCACTGGATGCATTCCTGGAGCACATCTGCTGTCCTTTCTCCAAAAGGAATCTGGTGTCCATACTCTAAGACTGTCCTAAGTTTAACCCAAAATATGATCAGAGGTGGTGATGAGGAGGTTTGCAGAATAAGCGTTCTTCCAATCTGTTCTGAAATGCAAATGTAGCCACGCTTTTTTCTTTTTTTTTTAGATTCTACAGAAAAGAAATGATTATAGAAATATTCTAAACACACCTGGATACCTACCTGTGCAACCTGGTCTAGGAAGCCTGCTTTGGCAGGGGGATTGAACTAGATGATCTCTAGAGGTCCCATCCATCCCCTACAATTCTGTGATTCTGTGATTCTTCTGATTATGTTTTTGTATTAACACTGGTGAGACCTGCATTTTATTTTTCCATTATCTTCAGCTTTGAGGGTGTAACAACCACTTTGGTGTGTTCAGATGGACAAAGGGGATCTTGTAATCTAGTTTATCTGGGCATATGCTCATGAGGTACTGATGACAAGAAGTGCGTTTTGCTACGATTTAGAGCCTGTTTCTTTTCATCAACTGTGCCAATCTCTGCCAAAATGTCATGTAGTGAACAATGAATAACAGGTGCTATATTGATTACCTTAGTCATTTTAGACATGGAACAGTGAAGAGGACCATGTTAGCATCTGGATGAGTAGTGAACACTAGTTAAACTCTTGCTGTGTGGCAATTTTGAGGGGATATTTGAACTATGAGTTTACAGAAAGCTTTTTTACGTTCCTATCATGAGTGTTTGATCTCTGCTCATAAATAGAGATATTCCATTAAACTGTTTTACTAAATGCACTTTGAAACTAATTAATAAAGTTATGCTTTATGTTTTCTCAATGGCTTAAACCTTTTAGGAGAGTTAGTCCTTGGTGAAATGTCACACAGAAATTTATCTTTCAGATGGGAAAAGTCCATACCTTCTCCAAGGCACAAGCTTCTAATCTCAGCAGTAATTTCAGTACAAAACTTGTGTGCAAGGCCTAAATCAGGTCTTGTTATCACATCACTGCGCTGTTCTGTTTCTTTTAGGTTCTTGCATCGTGATCACTGGCTTTGTGAAACAGCCTTAGCAGAGCTTACTTTCTCACTTGATTTTTGGAAACTGGAGATTATTTCTACAGTACTAGAGGTCACACTTCAAGTCTGAAGAAGGGAAGGCTCAGGGGAGACCATATAGCAGTATACAACTACCTGAAAGGAGGTGGGTGTCAGCCTCTTCTCACAGGTAGCAGAGATAGGATGAGAGGTAATGACCTTAAGTTGTACTGGTGAGGGAGGGTTCAGTTTAGATATAGAAAAAATTTCTTCTCAGAAGAAGCAGTGCTGCAGTGGCACAGGCTTCCCAGGGAAGAGGTGAAGTCACTGTCACTGGAGGTGTTCAGGAACCATGCAGATGTGGCACTAAGGTACATGGTTAGTGGGCATGGTTGGGTGGGTTGACAGTTAGACTAAATGATCATACTGGTCTTTTCCAACCTTTATGATTCTATGGTTTGTTACTTTGCATAGATCTACTCTAGTGGTAATTGAGTATTTCTAAATAGATAAAATAAATGCTGAGAGACCAGCTAAAAAGAGAGTAACTTGGCTGAACTGTGACAGCAAGCTGTATTGCAAAAGAGGCAGTGTAGGCTGCAAAATGTCTTTGTTCAGAAGTTGGACACCACAGACTACAACACTTAGGAGCATGGTTAACTCCAACATAGTGTTGTTGCTGTCTTAAATGCAGCACCAGTTTGTCATGGTTTTTTTTTTTTTTGCTTGTTTGTTCTTAAGACAAACTAGAATTTTTAAAACAAAATATTTTGCTAGAGGTCTTCAAATAGTGCTTCTCTCTGAATAGGAGTTTGTGACCCTTCAAGAAAAAATGAATGAATAACTCAACAACCAGTGAGCTTAGTTCAGGGCTTTTCTCACAGTGCAAGCAAGCAGGTGGGTTGTGAAGTAATGCCTCCCTGTTTTGGAAATTAATTTTTTCTTACCTGTGGAAGTGTCTTACGTTCCTCAGTGATGGTTTTGCACTGTTTCTCCTGTGCGAATTCCTTGCCCAAGACAATAAAATCTGAAGTGAGAGACAATTCATAAAGCTCCTCTGCCACCCCAAGTTTTGTAAAGCATTACCCTTTTGTTATGTCCTCTGTTTCATTTTAAAAAAGTGCTGTTACCATGACAACTCTTGCCCACACTGGAAATCCATTATTAGGAGTTTCTGGCTTGGGTTTTATTTGCACATGCTGCAAACAGCACTGTTGTTAAACAGACTGCTGGTTGTTCTTCCAGTCACTGAGTTAGGTGGGTGATGTGACAATAGCTACAACTTTTTGATTGCAGGTAAGAGTAGTCATGAACAGCTCTGCATAGCTCTCTACAATTGTATGTTAGTTTTTCTTTACAATCTGAAGCCATGCTTACTTGTTTAAATTATCAAATAACTTGGAAAAATGTTTTTTTTTTTTTATTTATTTACTTAACATCCTTTTTGTGAGACATTTGATTAGATGCTTTCTCCTCATTTCAATAATGTTTTGATCTTTTTTTTTTGTATATTTGGTGTATTCTGTGTCTTTATTAGACTTCTTTTTGTCACTGGATTATGAATTTAAGTCTTAAAAATGATGTTTGATGCTGCACTTTGTCTTCTGCATAAATACTAAGTAATTCTTGCTAGTCCTGTTAGATAATAGAAAATTTATTGTGAAGTAATTTTTCTGTTAATTTCTAGTAGTGTATAGTAATGTTGTCAGCTTACATTACCAAAGGCTATATTATGATTTCATGATTTGTTCTATGGGACGGCAGTAAAAGATTGTGTTGTATAAATTTGGCATTTTGTTTTTTTCTTTTTCATTTTAGGAATTTCTATGGGATGCAGATCATGCTACTGGAATGCATTTGGGTAAAGGATGTGTTCTGCATTTCTCTCAGGAGTCTTCCAATACATTTGCTTAATTACCTTTTAATGACATTCTAAGTGAGCTGATGTGAAATAAATGACCTTGAATCATGAGTGAAGAAAAAAACTTTGGTGTATCCCAGAAAATGTTGTCTCCTTCAAGAAGCACTAGCAGCTGCTCCTCTAAGCAGGGAAGTCGACAGGTAATGCAACCAAACTGAACTCATTTACAAGATTGGCTGTTACTTTTGCTTTTGAATATTAATGAATTTTTTAAATTCTGTTTTCCTATTTCTTGTTTTATTTGATCACTTCTGTGGTTTCTCTGTTTTTTTGTGTGTAGTGTTTTGTTGTTTTTTTTTAAGTTCCATAGTAGCATCTTGCTTTTAGTGAAATGCACTGAACCTGTTTTACAAATATTACTTTTAAAATAGCGTATATAACCTGCCTGAATAGCAGGCTCTTGTCAAACTGGAATGCTAACAGCAAATCTTTGTAATGAAATATTACTGCTGTGGAGGCTTGATCCTGAAATCCCAAGTCCTCCCTGCAAGATAACATTTCTGTGGTAGAATACTGGGTAACAGCTCTGCTTATTTCAAGTTTTCAGGGAAAGGTTTGCATGAAAGAGAATGCATTTTTCCAAAACTTGACATTGAAAATGTTCATGTGAGTGCCTGTATGCTGGTTGTTGTAGTAGAAACGTAGTTAAGAAAATACATATTTGTATAACATAATGCATCTAGATGCCTGATTCTGTATGAAAAATGAAGCCATACATTGTCTTCTGCAAAAGTGATCATTTATGCTATTCTTTCAACCTTATAGTGAAAAGCTGATTGTAAGCATTTGTACTTGATAAGTGAGACTGCTGAAGACAGCAGCTTTTGCATGTGGGCAAGAATTATTGACCTGTAGCACTGCTGAAAATCAAGCTTAAATACACTCAAACCATGCTTGCAAAATGATGAGCAATACACCCAATGTACATAAACTTTTATTTGTACAGATGCTACTATAGTGGAGCTCTTGGAGCTGCTTCAGGTTGAAATGTTAATTGGAATTGAGCATCCAAATCCCCTTACAGCTTTGGAGAATGCAGCTGCATGTTGAAAGAGCACCTGCTTTTCTGGGCCTTCTGACCCTACACCTACAGTCTGCAATTCTTGCATTTTAAAGTGCTGTGCTTGTAAGAATTGCTGTGCTCTTCTCATACACTAAGCAAGTAAATCCTTGCTTTCATGACACTTTTTCCTTCAACATTATTTTTTTTATATCCTCAGTATGAGATTACCTTTAAAGGCATAATTTAAAACATTTGGTATTGTCTGTTCCAACAGCTCCAGTCAATCATGTGCTATCACATAGTATTTAAATAGTAAGATTTATATGAGCGTGTCTAAATCCCTTGGTGCATTACAAAGCCAGTACAATCACTGTACTTATGCAGGAGCAATTTATACAAGAAAATCACTTACTGCCATTTAACATGTTAGAATCTGTAGAAAAGCTGAGGCTTTTGATACTATTGTTGGTGGATCCCATTTCTTACCCATTTTGTTCTCACCTGTACCCTTTGGAGGAAAGGAATAAATCAGTAAGGCTTATTATCATCTTGTCTGTCCCCAGTGTTTTGAACCTTTATCATCTGTACAAAAATGCAAGGTATGCCTGACAGGTGTGGCAGATAGAATTTACTGTTTTATTTGTATTCCAGGTGCATCTGTGCTCCTTGTCAGGCAGATGGCTAAGTTGCTTCATGCACCTATCAGGTCAAGCTGAATGAAGGTGTAAAGTAGGTTGTTTCCCAGTCTATTTTGAAGGCAGTACAGTTCATCTTTCTTCATACCAGGCATGGTGATAAATATCTCCACTTTGATTAAAGTTTCAGTATTACAATTTTTATGGTCAGTCACTGCAGTACCAAGTAAGTAACTGGATTCTTTTGCATCTAGGCAACCTAAACGAGTCCAATGACTTGTCTATGTTTTCAGGAAGTATTAATGATAAGCCAGCTTGCATGAGTTGGAGCACATGAAATTTTTAGTGTCTTTATGATTTCTCTTTTTAAATAGAGACTTCTTTGTTTGTATGGAATTCTTTAATACTTATCTACCTCTTATTAAATATAATAACTTCCAACCTCATCCTATAGCTTTGTTTGCATCTGCTGAAGTGATCGTGAGGTCTTAAAATAGTCTACAATGCTAAAACAAACAAACAAATCTACATTACAGTTTTTTTCAGGATTGTCAGTGTTGTATGGGAATTGTTAAATCACAGCCTGAAATAGTGATTGAGCACCTGGTGAAAGGACACAGCCAGCCCTGGGAGCACAGGTGAAAGCAGTTCATCTGTGCAACCAGAAGGCCTGGAACCTGGCTCCACCCCTCCTTAAGCCTCATGTAAGGGCTGGTTGCCATAAGGCAGGGATCTCTTCCAGGAGATCCCTCCTTGTGGAGAATTCAGTGAGCCCTGATCCTTGGGATGGGTAAGCAAACCTTTCTTTCTTTAACTGGATTGTGGCTATCATCCTTTTTTGGGTAATTTGGTACTGGTTATCTCCCCTTGTGTTTCTCTACACAGGCTTATGTGTGTAGCAGTGTACTGTTGTTCTTTATTTTATTGCCTGATGTTTTTTTATATTTTTCATGTTAATTTTTTTTTTTTTTTTTTTTTTTTTTTTTTACATTGAAGTAGTCATGCAGCTTACAGAACAAACTGCTTTGCTGAGGAAAGCAAAGATTTAAATAACCTGTGCAGTACGCGCTCTGGATGTTTACTTGAAAATAACTTATGTGGGTCTTTTTTCCCGTATGATTTTAAAATTCATTTGTTAATTATAATTTGCTTTGATAGAAGGTTTCAGTGAAAGTTTTGATGATTGTTAATCTCTGCTGCATGCAGAAAGATGGTCTTTTAGGTCTAACAAAGTCAATCTACTGCAGTACTTACTAGCCTGGACTCACTAGTGCTTTGAGAGAGTCTCTAGTCTTGCAATTTATTAAGACCTGCACCTTCTTAAAGAGACCTTCTCTTTACTAGTGTAGATTGTAATATAATAACATAGAATTGCCAGAATCTTTCCATGACAATGTAGAGTTCAGTTGTTTTCAGTTTCTTCTCTCCTTTCTCGCAGAGGAGTTCTTGTCACGTTTCATTGAATACTATTGTTTTTATCATTAATTGCTCCTTTTTCTTTTCAGCTTCTTGTACTAGTACAAGTTGGAGCTTTGTCGACTGTCCATAATGTCCACCTCCTAGTAGGTGTTGTCAACCAGGTGCTTAACAAGACTGGGATGAATAAGGTTGCCAACTAGAGTTACTTGTGCTTCTCCTCTGCATGTTAGTTTAAATAGAAGCAGAGGTGTACTGTGTAGAAAACAGCAGCAATCTGAAGTTCTATAGAACTTCTAAAGTATCTCCTGTATGAAATATAAGAAGTATCACACGTACAACATATAGGCTTTTTTTTTTTTTTTTTCCAAAGCCCTATTAGAAGATCAGTATGATACTGTTAACTCCTGTATTAACAGTGTTTTGAAAGTTTAAGTAATTTTGCCATGTGCTCTGTGGAATGTGGAGTGAATAGTTGATTTTCATTTTCTTTCCTTTATCTACCAGTTTGATGGAAGGCTTTGTTAAACCTCTGTGTTCCTTTCAAGCACCGTCAAAGCTAGGCTCATTACTTGCAAGTTAATGACAGATCTGCCTGGGTGCTTTTTTCTGTGCTGCTGATTTGACGTGGACATGGTAGTTCTTTTAATCTAGTTAAGTGAAAGTGAACCCTGGAAAATCAGGAGGGCTCCTTTTTTTTTTTTTTTTTTTTTTTTGCCATAGTAGTGGGATCTAAGCTTCCCCTAGTCCTAAAGCCCATTGAAAGTACACTGGCATCGAGCAGTAAGCAATGTGAGATTGGGATGTGAAACCACGGATGTGTAAGGCTGTCCCTGGGGTCCCAGTGGTTGCTAAAATGTAGTTGTTGCTCCTCACAGAGCGACATGCGTCAGCATTGTGGAGCATAAATGGAGACCTGTGATACTGTGGCTGCAGTGTGTTGATTGAAACAGACCTGCAGGACTTTGAGAGGCCTGCTCCTGCCTTTTGCTTGGTGTCCCTTTTCTGTCAGATGCAATGCATTTGCAGCGTGAACTGAAGATGCTAACAGTTAACGCTGTTCCACTCTGTGCACCTCACCTTGAAGCCTCATAATAGGTTAGAGGCTGCTGCCACGTCCTATCTCTCTGCCTTTCTCTGTCAGTCACAGGAGGGCCTGTCTTCTACAAAGTTGCAGCTCAGACTGTTTTGTGAACAAGGAAAACTGGTATTGGTCATTACATTTGAACTGACCTACGTGCAAAAAAAGATATGTTGTGATAATAATTTCTAAGTCTAATATGCTAATGAACTTTTAAAATAAATACAGTAGGGAAAAGCCTTATGAGAGGAGAGCTGCTTAAAAATACTCCATGTTCTAAAAAAGAAAATTGAATAATTTCTGCCAATTTTATGAACCGTAACAAATGCTTTAGTTGCAGCTGATGCCAGCTCTTATCCTCCACAAAGCAAGCTTCTATTTTTGGCACTTTAAAATATTCGGTACAACTGACTGCATTTTATACTGGAAGAGAGTCTGGCACTGTCATCTCTTTCATTTGGGAAGCAGTAAGTGCAAGCATCAGTCTGAGAGCCGTTCAAATTTGTTACTTCATTCTTTCTCCTGAAATAATTCACCTTGAGGAGCTGTATGTATGCAATATTGCAGAAAACAAGAAGGTTTTTATTAAATATAGAAAATGACTGCAGTTACCTAATAGCAGACTTATCTCTAGAGACTGAAGTGTATGCGTGTTGGTTTTTTTTTTTTTCCTTATCCATAGGAACCCTTCAACTATAGTGTGAATTCCTCTGCTGATCTAAAATGAGCATCTTTGAACCTGTGATATGTAACAATAGTGCTTCCTCCCACAACCTTGAGTGAAGTGTCTGCATCAGGCGGCAAATGCAGAGTTGATCATTTTGTGCACATACTGGTCCATAATAATGCAAAATCTTTGGTAGGGTTGTAATCTTTAAACATTACTAGTCTGGAACTGGGCATTGTTAATGCAATTCAGCTGTTGTTTTGTTTTTGTTTTTTCATTTCAGGAGGAGGTGGGTGTTGCAAAGCAGTAACGTTTTGTGGGTATTTGCCCTCAATTTAGCATGATGGTTTTGGGGTATCTTTTCCAGTTCTCTATTTGTGATAAGAATCAATAAAATAAACCATAATCTGAATGATTCCAGTACCTTTCAGGAAATCCTGTATTTCCAATTTGCTCCTCAGATATTTCAGACAGATGAGAACAGATAATAACCAACCAGTTTGGTTAATTTGTCTTCATTTTAGAGTAAGCAGTTGTTTGGGTTTTGTTTTTTTTTTTTTTTTGCTTCTGCAGCAGCTGATGCTTTTTACTCATTAAATGTGGTGTCAGATATCTTGAAGAATTAAATACTGATGAAAATCCTGGTAGCGTTTAAAATCTGAACAGATCTTTAAAAAAAAAAAAAAAAAAAAGTCACAGTGCAATGTTTTGGAAACTGTGGGAGTTAGAGGCTCAGATGGGAAAGGTTCTAGCCAGAAGGTGCCAACAGAACCAAATGCTTGCTGTAATTGCAGTGTTGAGTCTAGTAGTTATCCAGTGGTTTTCCAAGCTGTTCTCTGAAATATTCATTGCATTTCCTTGGTTAATAAAGTTGATTAAATAGTCCTGTGCTTTTAAAAGTTCTGAACCTATATCCAGTTCATTTTATGAACTTTTAATGTAAAGTTTGCAATTGAATTGTGAGGTTCGCAGATTAACAGAAATGTGAGTAGGAGCCTTGCCATCACCTGAGATTTGGCCAGCTGTTGGTCCTAGTCAAAGGGTGCTCCTACTTCTGCTTTTCTTTCTGTTTTCACACTTTTTCATTGTAAAGGCGCTTTTTGACCAGCTTGCTGACTAGTAGAAACAGTGAGAAATGCGGATTTTGTTCAGGAACAGGGGAAACCTCTTATGCCTGGATTGCAGAAGCTGCCCAAAGTAAACCTTATTTGAAATACAAGCCAGGAATATGCTCTATATTTAAAAGTTTTACCCAAACTATTGACACAGCGTGTATTCCAGGTGGGAGTACTACAGCTCTACTATTTCTCAGCTGCTTTGTCTTTACCTCATATGCCCAATGTAGAATGGATCTAATTTCAGCAGTCTCTTTTTTTTCCCAAATTTATCCCTATTAAAAAAGTGAATCTGGATTCTTGCTTTTTTGACTGTGCTCAAATTTGTTCTTGTCTCCTACAAGTAGACTGCTCTGTTAACAATATGCTGTGTTTAATCTTAAGCAAAGACTTTGAGAACTGGATCCAAAGTTCAAGAAATGTGATTCATTAGGCAGAACAATAAGAATACTGAAAAGGTCATACTGCTTGCTAGCCTTGACTGCTATCAAGTTGGTTTTCAATGGAAAAAATTGTTTGTATACTGCAGTGTAATATATTTTGAATAAGGCAGTGGAAATAACTTGCTTGGTAATCGTGTAATACAATTTTTAAACTCTTCTGGCTAATTTCAAGAAGGAAAAAAACAGCCGTGAACATGACGTTATTCTTAATGTTCAAAATGTTCCTGTTAGTTCTTAATTAGAATCATCTTTCACTTGTTCCATCAAGTTTCATTACTTTTTGATGTTTACCTCTTTTCAAGTCCCCAGTTTGAAAAGTCATGTCAGTATTAGTTTTTTATTGGTTCATTTACAGAACATATTTCCCAAGGAGGGGTGATTTTATCCACCTGTGGATAGGGAGTAGCAGTAAGTTCAGTAGTTACTGACTTAATATAAATTGTAGCATTACACTGTACTTGATATTTTAAGGGGCTGCTCAGGCATCATAGACTCCTAATGCTAGTAATTATAAAAGTGTTAATTAAATAATCTTCAACTAGAAAAAGAATTCCAAACTCACTGTAGAAAGCATTTGGTGGCCAAGCATTTCCATTTATGGTAAAAGAGTTGGTGGAATATCATTTCTTTTTTGCTTTCGAGGTTGAAAGGCTCTGTCAAAAAAGAAAAAAAAACACCTTAATTGCGGAAGCTTATAACTGCCTTTGTACTTCAATAGCTGTCAAGCTGCAGCTAGCAAGCTGCAGCTAACTGTCACTACAGGGGCACAAGCTGGCTCTGCTTCATTCTCTGATGGCTTCACCCCACAAAAGGCTCACCCTGGTGTCTTGCAGCAGAGCGTGCACTGCTGTGGTTCGTGATGAGCTGATAAGCTGGCAACAACCCAGGGAGCCTTCTGCCTGCCTTCAGCACATTAACTCCTTGTGTCTGAGTAGCTTCTCTCTTCCCTGACCTGATGAGAATAATTCATCCCTAAGCAGGGGAGAATCCATGATTATTCAGACTCCTATGTGAATCCCAAATAGACAAAAATGAATAAAGAATATGGAGCATAACTTCTTGTTTTCCTAGGAAAAATAGTAATTCTATATAGAAATTTATATTTCTATATATAGTAGACATGAAATCATGATATTTAAGTAGCTGTCAAAATATTCTAGATTGGAGGAATTAAAGAAGCATAAAATGCATGCTATAATAACTTCATTTAGCGTGACTGCAGTTTTGACTTACCTTCAGGTGGCAGATCTGGAGAAGACGGGGCTTGGGGAGATCTTCTTGCTCTCTACAGCTACCAAAAGGGAGGTTGTGATGAGATGGGAATCAGCTGCTTCTCCTGTGTAACTAGTGGTAGGACTAGAGGAAATGGTCTCAAGTTGTGCTGGGGAGATTTGGATTGGTTGTTAGCAATACTATTTCTCTGAAGGAGTGGTCAGATGCTGGAGCAAGCTGCCCAGTGAGGTGGTAGAGTCACCAACCCCAGAGGTGTTTATATGTTGTACTGGGGGACATCATTTAGTGGGAGATATTGATGGTAGGTGAACAGTTGATCTTGGATGATCTTGGATGTCTTTTCCAACCTTGGTGATTCTGTGGTTCTGTGATAACTATGTGATCTGTAGAGTGTTGAATGATGAGAGCTGGTCAACCCCATTTCTGATGCTTGCATTTTTTTCTGTAGGATTGGCAGAGTGAACACAAGTCAGAGAAGCTGACCAGCTTTGTAGTTTGTTCCATAAAATGCAGTGCAAGGAAGATAATAGCAAAATAGTGGAGTGCTGCCAGTTACATCTTGGAATAAGAGGTTGTGTTGATTAAGCTGTTTAATGTATGTCTTTTTGAAGATGATTTGCCATTTTGTCTTTTTACTCTGGTAATAGGCATACATAACCTGATGTAACTTCTGTTGTTTTTTGTTTGTTTGTTTTTTTGGCTGAATTTGAATGATCCTGGAGATGGGAGCACATCTAATGCCTTTGTTAATTTTTGTTTTAAAGTTTTTGAGTCAGTAAATCATAGGATGACTTACGTTGGAGGGAACCTTAAAGATCACCTACTTCCAACCCCCCCTGCCTGTGGGTAGGGTTGCCACCCACTAAATCAGACTGTCCAGGGCCCCACCCAGCCTGGCTCTTTTATCATCTTCCTCTGAACCCACTGCAGCAGCTCCCCTTATTTCCTGTGCTGGGGACCCTAGGCCTGCGCACAGTACTCTAGACAGGACCTTGCAAGGGCAGAGCAGATTGGAACAATCAATTCCCTCTCTCCACTAACCCTAACCCTTTTGATGCAGCACAGAATACAGTTGGTCTTCCTGTCTACAAGAGCACGCTGCTGTGTCATGTCCAGCTTTTTGTTCCAGAACCTCCAAGTCTTTCTCTGCGGGATTCCTCTCAATGAATTCTTCTCCAGGTCTGTATGTGTCTGGGATAGCCCTGGCCTGAGCACAACCCTTTCTCTTGGCCTTGTGAAACCTGTTAAGTTCACATGGACCTACTTTTCAAGCCTGTTCAGATCCTTCTGGAGGTTCTCTTCCTTTTGTTGTATCAACTGTACTGCTCACAGGAGCATGCTGCTGGTTCTTGGTCAACCTGTGCCATCAGAACACCCAGATTCTTCTCCACGGAGCTCCTTTCTAGCAAATCAGCCTTTAAACCTGTACTGATGCCTGCAATTATTCCTCCTCAGTGTAGGACTCCATATTTGCCCTTTTTGAACCTCATAAGTCTCCTCTCCATCCAACTCTCCAACCCGTCCAGGCCTTGCTGAATGACAGCACAGCTTTCTGGTGTGTCAGCCACTTCTGCCTTTGCATCATTGGCAAACTTGCTGAGGGTGCTCTCTATCCTTTCATCCAGGTCATTGATGCTATGTGTGCTTCTTCACAGTGTAACTTTTATTCAGGATTTTTCAGTCTTTTAATTGCTTATCTAATAGAAAAATGTTGATAGTAGATGACTTATTAAATAAGCCTTTTCTATTTTATCATCACATGTTTATTTTACTATTGCATTGTTATATTTACAGTTTCTTACCTTTATTACTATAGACATCCAGGTAATGAGGTGCTGAGGAAGTTATTAATGATGGAAACCCTGTAGTTTGACTTTTTACTCATCTTGGATCTGTCTTAGCAGTTCTGTTAGTTGGAAGAAACAAGATCTAGATTTGTATTTTCTGTTTAAGCAGGACAGCTGGGAAATTGTAGAAGGACTCCGGGGAGCAATGAATTGTACCCAGGAACCACAGAAACAGGAAGGCTGCTTGCTGAAAAAAAGAAAATGGCCTTTGAAGGGCTGGCACAAGGTAATAAAGGAACATCTGTATGAAAGCCTGGTGCCATGTAAATGTGACATACTGAATGTGTTGTTACTGGGGAAAAAGAAAAGAAGGAAAAAAAAAAAAAAGAAAAAAAAAACAACAACTAAGGACAGGGAAAGATGTTCTCTGAATAAATGTGCGGGCGTGTTTCAGTGGTATTTTTTTGGTTTTGTTTGCTTTGGTTGTTTGTTTTTCTGGCTGTTCATGTGACTTTTCTTTTAATTCTCTTCTTTTTTGCAGAGATACTTCTTTTTGGACAGAGGGATTTTGAAGTATTCTAAATGCCAAGCTGATGTAAGTGATTTAAAACCCTTTAAAGCCAGTATAAGGTAACAACAGTATTTTATTTTATCTGAAATAATAATTTCATATTGCTAGTAAAGAGAAGTAGAGTTTCAGCAGCTCTTAACAGCAGGTTGAATGCAGAAGAAGGATGATCAAAGCAGGTAATGTCCATCTTGAAGTATTCTAGGGTTATTGTATTCTTTTCTATTTTCTGCAGATAGAGAGAGGGAAACTTCATGGCTGTATTGATGTTGGACTTTCTGTCATGTCTGTAAAGAAATCAACAAAATGTATAGACTTAGATACGGAAGAGCAGATATATCATCTGAAGGTAAGTCTTTAACATTGTTCAAAATTTGCTCCCCGTACTGTAGGAGTATAACAACATGAAGTCTGTGTGGTGAAGATCGCGTCTATTTTTAACAGCAGGAGATCTATTAATTTCACTTATAGCTTAACTTTTAGTCTCAATGGACTAGTTTTACATTTCATAACATGAGAAGCTTTGCTGTTCCAGACTCAGTACCCCACTACATTTGGTGGTAGTTGAACCTTGATGAAACCTCAAAACTTGCAGCTAAGAAGTGACAAATTTTGTTTGCTTTTTTTTCTCTCTAGAAATTGCTAAGCAGTGGGTTTTGCATTGCAATCATAGCTCTGATAACTGAAGTTTCTTTTTTGTTTTTATTTTATCCTGTGACTAATTTTGTCATGCTTAAGCTCATGCGTAGTATCTTCTAATAGGAGAAAAACTTTTAGAAAAACTTTCCTGGTATTTTGCCAATAGAAGTCAACCAGGCTAGCTATCTGATGAGTACAAGATATCTTAGTTTCTTTGCTAACAATTTTGAATGTGGGTGTTATAACATCTGAAATTTTGCATAGGTGAAATCTCAGGAGCTGTTTGATGAGTGGGTGGCAAAGCTTCGTCATCACAGGATGTATCGTCAGAATGAAATCTCCATGTTTCCTCATGACGTCAATAATCTTTTCTTCCCAGTATCTACTACTGTGGATTCTGGCCCTGGTCTGTGTGATTTGACTCCAAGTAGAAAGGTAATAGTGATGATTTACAAACAATGAGCTTTTATCAGTGATTAAATTAGCCTGATTTGTTTTGAAGTAAAGAGCATAATGAAAATGTGTATGGGTTTAATTTGTGGTCTATAAAGAGCAAAATATTATTATCTATAAATTTACTCCAGCAAGTACTTTTCTCTGTGATGCTGGTAAATTTTTTTAATGTTGTACCAGTGTTTTAATGAAGTAAATTATATTTTCACAATGACTTTTAAAACTGGATATTAAGTTGGAATCCTCATGATTTTTGACTGTATACTATTATTTGTCTGATACGTGCTGGTGAATGTTAATGTGAGTCACAGAAGAGCACTCAGTTATATCTATATACGTTTCCTCTTCTCAGATTTCCATTCTTGCTTTAGCTAATAAAACCTCTCCCTTATACAGTAATACATCTGACTGTGGTTAACTAGTAGATAGGGATTACTGAACAGCTGTAACCTAAGAGTACTATTTACATCTTGTGAGGTAGCCTCACAAAGCAGTGATTTTATTCAGCACCTGAACACAGTCTGTCTCCAGCACTTTGCATATTGACTGGCTGATGTTCACAAAAGAAATGCTTCTGCTGTAGTGTAGAACCAGACCTCTTTTGAGAAAATATATTTTTTTTAAGCAATATTGTGCTGTACTTACTGTAACTGTTTTCTGTCAACTCCACAAATATATCTTATGCAGCAGTCACTTCTTTGTTATCCTACTGCCTAAGGTATTCTTTTTCCTGGCTATATTGCTGTACAGTCTGAGCAGGTTCATTTCACACTACCTGTAGTTTGAGGATTTTCTTTTTACTGATTTGATGGAACTCCTCCTGAGCAGTCAGCAGCACATTTATCATTGTGTACTGAGGAGTCTCCATCTGTCAAATTTTAGGTGGATGTTTAGGAGTGCTTTGTCAACTTATCCAGTATTTTTTCTCACACATCTTTTTTGCTTTCAAAGATGCACAGCACAGTGCATCCTCTGCTACTAACAGGAGGAAAAAAAAATGTAGGAAATAAATGTGCAGTGTTTATACTTCCCCTTCTGACCCTGAAAGACTGTTAAAGATGAGACAGCATCTCTTATTTATCCACGTGTGCGTCTCTGGCTTGATAAAAGTATAATAGCTGCGTAAGACTAAATCTGTGCTGCATTACAATGGGGGTTGAATAGCTATAGTATCATTTGGAACAATGTCATTCTGAAGTTTGACTGTAGCTGTGTGGAGCTTAGGGTCTGTCTAAAAGGTCCTGATATGAGAGAATATTTGCTACTGTGGCAGGACAATGCTGTAGCTGAATGACAATTTTTTTTTTTTTTTTTCACCAAGCACAAACATGTGCCAGAACTGCTTATTGCTATTGGCTGAGAGGGAGGGGATCTGTGCACAATGGCAACTGAAAGAGCAGACTTGCCCTCTGGTAACAGCAGTGTTCAGCAAAGAGCAGTGTGTGTGGCTTTGTGCAGCCAGCACCTCTGTGACTCTGACAGCCAGTCTGCGAGGAAATGGAAAACCTTCTGGGGCACTTGAGTTCTTTTCTCCCAGAAGACAACTTGGATAGAAGGGGAGTACGATGTTGAGGGCAAAAATAGAACATAACAATGTCCATTTATCTCTATGCCTTTGCTCTCAAAGAATAATAGAAAATATATAAAAAGGATCTACGTGACCAGCATATGTAAAATCTGTGCTTGCTGTCAGGTTATTAACTATTTCTTCTTTAGCGTGAGAGACTCTAATTCACTTTTAATTTATTAATCCAGATTTGCACTGCAAAGAAGCCCTGCTTATTTTCATGTGAAAAATAGAAGGGGATAGTTCTTAAGCTGCAGTTAATCACCTTAGCTCTGCTGAAGCTAAATGGAGGTTTGCCAATTTACACCAGCCCTAGGCTAATGTTCATTGATATCAATCCAGTGGATAAATATTTTGGGAAAAACATAACTAGTGAACTTTGCATTGCATTCTGTTTGCCTTTAGAGACACCTGGTCAATTTTCACACTTTTTAAATAGCTCTTAGGGAATGAATGTATGTATCTATGTATATTTATGTGAAATTCTTGGATTCTAATGTTCAACCATACTGATTACAATCAAAATTATGCTAACTGGAGCTTCACAAACTCTCTTGACTGTTTCTTAGCAATGTCGTCTTGTTTCTTTGCTCTTAATTATGCCCTTCACGTATATATGTTCTGGAAGATAATTGGTTATTTTGCATTAGATAAACGTGGGATTTTTCTCCCAGCGTCAACACATTCCTTATCTTTAAGTTCAGTGCACTTCAGCTTTGAAAGGTACTGGAATCATTTGTGTTTATGTATGTAGATGACTGCAACTCATACTGTTTTATGTAGGAATAAAACAGCTGAGCTGCATAGGTTAATTTAAAAACTATTATGTTTATTAATTCTTCCTGCTATTACATGATACATAAATTGATGAATGACATCACCGACACAGTATTTTGCAACTCAAACTGAAGCATGAATTATAAACTTTAGAAGGCTAACTATGAGAACAGCGATAGAATGAGAGAGATATGATGTTTCATAGGAATAATTTTAAAACAAGTACTCCTAAGTCTTGGTAAAAGATGGGCACATTTTGTAAAATCTGTGTTTTAGAGAAGAGCCAGACAACTTAGCTCTTCTTATCATCAGTGAAGTGGCCATGTAATGGCAGATAAGGTGAAATTTTAAATAAAATATTGACAAAGTATTAATTGCTTTATGCAACTTCCTGATGTATATATTAGTAAAAGGCAAAAGATTTAATAAAGTCTAAAAAATAGTTACACGTTTGTATGGGTACTACTTGTTGTTACATTAGAAAGAAAACAGCTTTATAAGCCACTGTGCACTGGCATAACCAGTATTGAGTGGAAATTTCTTTCCACTGGGAACTATTTCACTGTGCTGCTCAATTAACTCTTACTCATCACTTTCAGCATTTCTTGTAGCATGTGATAGTGAGCACTCCTGAAAGTTTGAAAAGGATTACTGAGACATTGCAAAGTGATAGTCTTTACCAAAGTAAGATGGAGGTCATACGTGTATTAAGGTCTATCAAGCTAAATCCATACTAAAGTTATATGACTTAGAGTAAAATTTTTAGAAAGCATCTAGGATCATGCTTTCTTCATTGAAAAACAACTCTAAGCTCTAAACAACCATATGCATGTTACATCTCAGTTACCTTTGGGCTTCTTCAGGAATCATATAAAAGGAAGAGAATGTGCTGTTTTGGTTCTGTGCCTCATGTGGCACTTTAAATGTATTAAATTGATTTAATTGATGCAGAGTTTTACCTTTCTTCAAATTTCAGTTTTCAGCAAAATTTTATTATGCCTTTTGTATCTGCTTTTGTATGTTATGTCCTAACAGTGCACTCGATGACTATAATGCATAATCCAGTTCGTATGCTTTTTTACCGCCGTGCTGCTGATGCCTTCAGTCCTTGTCACTGATTGTGGACCTCAATTGTGGCTTGTCAAAATCTGTCCTTACGAGTTTATAACATTATTTGTTTATTTTCTTGTTTTTCTCTGTAACAGGCAGGAAGCTTGACCAAACAAAACTCGCTGTCAGCTGGTGGTAACTTGTCATTCTCCTTTTCGAGTAATGAGTCCAGGATTCCATCTTGGCTGCAGTCTTCTGAAGACATGGAAAAATGCTCAAGAGGTAATAATATTTGAAGGAAGAAGAAAATAAACTGATATTTCCTTTACTAATTCTTGACAATGACACTACAATAGCATAAGTAGTCATTACAGGTAGTTGTTGATTTCCTGCCTGCTTGCTTGTTTTCAAGAGAGCTAGTGAATGAAGAGGGTACCAGTTTGGAGGATCTCTTAAAGGAACCTATGTATTCCAATGTACTTTCTTTTACGACCGTTACACTTGTTGGTAAAACTTGAAGTGTCTTAAACTGGGTTCCAAATCACCTTCTGCTCATGCTTTCCTGAAATAATAAAGATCTCTTGTATGTTGGTAAAAGTGTCTGCATGATGCATGTTTTTTACCTACTAGGAGGTGTTTCATCTCTAGCTCTGCGTGAACTGTTCAGTCTCAAAGTCTATGGCATTTTTACCATCTCCACGGTCACTAGTTTGGGTGACTAGTCCTATATGGCAGTAACTCATTTTATCTTGTATTTCTACAACCAACTATGACAAAACACCGTATGTCACAATACAGGCTCTATAGAGGCATTTTAATATTATGAAGACAGAAGGATGCAAGCTGTTTTACCCAGTTGTCTAATATTCTGTTTTTTTGTCAAATAATAACTTAAGCCAGCAACAATGAAAATAAAGCTAGCCTATAAACAAAAAACTTCCATTATATTTGTTACTTCAGAGCAACTGAAAATATTCTTCTGTTCAAAACAGATCTCTCCACTTGTCATGCATATTTACTGGAAATGAACCAGCTGTTACAGAGCATGGATGTCCTTCACAGGACCTATTCAGCGCCTGCTATAAATGCTATGCAGGTTTGTTGTTTAAAAAACAAAAAAACCTCTTTTCCCTTGCTATTCCAAAAAGCAATCCCAAATTCTAAATGATCAAATTATTTACTCTTAACTTTGCTACTTTTATGACAATCCATATTTTGTCTTGCTTGTTATTAAAAGGTTGGACCTTTTGAAAGCCCAAAGAAGGAAAAGAGAACGCATAGGAGGTGGCGATCTAGAGTTGTTGGGAAAGAAGCTAAGGGAACATTACAGGTGACTTCAGTCCTTTCAGTAGCCCATCTTTTCTTCAATTCTTACTTATTGATAATTTCTTGGCATAACCAGTTTAGGAAATAAGAATCCTTTTGAAGTACTGTTTGACTCTGACTCATTTTACGCAGTGGTATAATGTACAAAACGCTAACATGTCCTTGTTAAAATCTGCAGTAGGATCTATACTAATTTGTTCAGGAGATAAACCTGGTTTTCACTCATTTTTTCCAGTTTGTCTCCAATTGGGGGTATGGGAGGTGTATCTGCTATTTTTTCTCTTTTTAGCAGTACCTATTTTTGCAAATTCTCCAGGTAGTTTTTCTTGTATTTGCATCCAGTGTGCTTTTTATTAGATACTTATAAGCAGAGGAAAAAAAATACTATTGGGTATGTTACAACTCTCAATGGACTTCTTTCTTGGAGTTTTGTCAAATCTCCAACTATGAAATCTTGGGCAAAATTTTGTCAGTGTTTTCATCTATTCCAAGCCTTTTGCTAACGGTAGTTCAGTTAGCTTTGGTGTCCCAGATATGAACAATTAAAAATAAAATTCTTTACAGTTTGTCTAATAAACAAGACAGAGACAATCACAAATTTACTGTTATCCTTACAGGTGCCTTCAGTATTTTCTGCCCCTATGAGACTGCATGCTTCCAATCCTAACTTATCTACAATAGATTTTGTAGAAGAGAAAAACTATTCTGATGGCTCTGAAACATCATCAGAATTTACTAAAATGCAGGAGGACTTATTTCATATTGCACATAAAGGTAAATAAAGTCTGTTTTCCATATTTTATATCATCTCAATGTGATTTCTGAAAACAGGTCCTTTTTAATATTTAGAAAAAGCACAAAATGCCCTCCCTTTAATTCCCTTGTGGAACTGTGAATGTTGATGTCTTGAGACTTTTGAACAAAATGACTTGTCCCATTTTTATTTTTTATGAAGGGCCTCCCTTTGTTTAATATGTTAGATCAAGATTCTGTTTGTTGCCCAAGTGTGGATGAGCACAAGTATGTTTGTATACTAACGTTGGCTCACAGTATTTGAGAGTTCACCATTTGCTGGTGATGGAAAGGTTGCTATGGTAGTAACCTATTTTTAGTGAATACATAAGAGTAAAATCATGTGAAGCTGCAGGAGGGGCAGCTTGACTGTAAATGTTTTGTCTCTTGAAGTCATTCTTCATAGAAATACTTAGCCCTGTCACCCTCAGACCAGAAACATTGCTATTGTTTAAGTGCATTTATGTCTGAAAGACTTTTGGAAGGATAGGTGTTGCTCCTTTTTGTATAAGATGAGTTGTTTGATGTTACCAGTATGCATTCTTTCATTGTTTTTGCCCTCTGGTGCTGGTGTATCTTGATTCTGTTATGGAAAGAATATATCTATCTCAGCAGTAAACTTTATAAAGTAAATTGTAATCAAAACTGATGCATGTTTTCTGAAACTAGAAAAAAGGGTGGGAGCACAGCTGGAAAAGTTGCTATCTACAGGAGCACTTGAATTCTCCTGTTCAAGATGATGTTAACTAAAATGTCTGTGTCACAAGTTTTGGTTAGATTGAACTATGCACTAAAGGGACAAAGGACTACATGCTATTTAATACAGTACGTTTTATTAAGAATGCAAAAACTACTTTATACCACCAGCTTTCTGGAAAAAAAGAGAACTTATTCTTTAACATTTAATACAGCTGAAATGTATTGTTAGTACTTTATTCTATAAAAGTTCTTGAAAATTTATGTTAGTATACCAGCTATTAAATGAGATGTAAGGTCACTGAGGGTTCTGGTCATGTCTCCTACATGTGAAAGGCTAATGTAAAATAGATTGTAATGGACACATCTTCCTCTTCACCCCCAAGGAAGTTGTTAGATTTCTTCACATAGATTAAACTGTGAAAATTAGTTTTGATAATGGTTTCTGATGATGAAATACACTTAAGGATTATTTTCTTTTTAAGATTAAGTTATCTTACGTGAAATACTCAATAAGGTAATAATTATTCAGATTAAACCTGGGAGATATAAAACATGCCTTGTTCTTTACTCTTCCCATGCATCTACACTCAGGGTTTGTTTTTTGTTTTTTTTTTTAATCTCCATTTCACTGGTAAATTCCCTGATAAATTTTTGCATTTCCTATTCTTGTGATTTTATTGTAAGACTTGAACAGTCCCTCAAAAATCTGCTAGTTCTGCAGAATGATGAATGTTGAAATACTACATAAACATTACCAGATTAAATTTTTATTCCTCATGGCTATGTAAAAGATGTCTCAAAAAAAACCTTGTGTGATCTATTATTTAATTTGCCTGCTTTGGGCTAGTGAAAAGGACTCAGAAAGAAGTGGGAGCATCATTGCGTTCAGGATCTCAGCTGTTGAGTCAATAAATCATCTAACAAGCTGAAATGTCGTTGTACCCAAAATGAATCACCACTGTTAACTTGTGGTGAGAATACTAACTCTATAGCTGTGACACTGTATGTGTTATAGCTGCCTTCTTGATTGATTTATTTTTCTCCTTCTCTCCCCTCCCCCACTGGAATTCATAAAGGAATGTGGAGTAGAATCATGACCATCTGAAGATTCAAGCTAATTGGGAAACAAAAGCAAATGAAGAGCAGAAGTGGTTAGTTAGCTTTGTTGCCATCTGTCACAAATTAATCAAAGCAGTTTTGACTGTGGCTAATATAGTCATCGTGTTAGCATTTACCATAAACATTTCTCCTGGTTAAAAAAAATAAAATCTGATAATATTGAATAATATACTATCCTGGATCTCTCAAACTAGATTCTTGTTTCTATCACCGTAAATGATGTTTCATTGAAATTTGACGTAACTGCTGTGTTATGTGTAGCTGCTTTTAACCTCATTTTTTTTACAAAATGGTTCTAGTGTACTTCACCTTGAAGTCAGCTTTCAGCAGCATATCTACAGAGAGGGAAAAGCTGAAGCAGATGCTAGAGCATGAGGCATCATCATCTCCATCTGCACAAATAGTTGGCTTGAAGAATGCCTTAACGTCTGTAAGTGATATGCTGAAGTTCAGCAAGCTTCATTATCATCAGTTATTACTTTTAAATTTTATAGTAGTTAATTTCCATTTTGTTAGTGTCTGCTCTGTGCTAAAATTTACAATATTGAAGAATAATGAATCATGATTATACATGGTATTTTACAAAGACTGTCTTTCCTAAATGGTAAAGGTACTGTGAAATCATGAAGACTTGATAGATCACACTGTGCCCCTAAATAAATCTGTGTTACTTGATGCTAAGTATGAGAGTTGCTTTGTGACTGAGTCTACTTTGTCTGGATCAATCATTCCATTCTGATATGCTGTGGCTTTTCCTAAACAGCACCAAACATTTGCTATAACTTGGCACAAAATAAAGAAAGGAGCAGCTGAAGGCACTCGGCTGTCCTTTCTATTGCACCAGAGCTTTGCTGCTCTGCACCAAAATACTGAAAAACAAACTCAAGAACAGCTTGTTTATATTGGCTTCCACCTTCACCTGTTAGTCATCTGAAAGCAGCAATGGATTAGTTGCAACAAAATCCTAAATGACAAAAGATTATGCTCTTTAAAAAGTTGGTTGAATTTGGTTGGTACACTTTTTTCAACATGAACTGGTCTCAAACAGTTTCAGTACATCAACAGTAACCTGATTTCAGAACAATGAGGGCCGTCATTACCATGATCTTAAAATTTCAGGCTGTGTTTCAAATTGCTAATCAGAGGCAGGAGTGACTTTGGTTAAATGTGGTATAGATCTTAAAATTAGTTCAATATAAAAGCTTGCTTCGTATTACAAAAGTTGTGTGTGGTTATAGCGTTTTAGTTTAAAATGTTTCTTTCCCTAGACGTGTAGATGTTGTGATGTCTTCATAGAATTTGGAGAACAGTGGAGCTTGTTGCATAAAACTACATTCACTCATTTGTTTTTGGCTTTCAGCTGTTCCACTTGGGACATCTAATTGGGTGTCTTCACTTTATCCAATGTTATTTGCTTAAAATTTTACATTTAAAAAAATCGGTTCTAAGGTTTGTGAACTGAGTGAACACTCAGCTAAACCTAGATTCTTTTTTAAGTGATAAAATTCTGTTCATCCTCTGTCTTTTAAAAATCGTGCTCTTTGTTCTTATTTGTTATTTAATAACCCTTCTGTAACCCATCCAGATGCGATTTCTGAACTCTGGCAGTTCCAGCAGAAGTAACATCTATGTGAAAGCTATTCTTAGCCTTTAGCTCTGTAAAGCTGTGATGCCAACAGAAACTTTCTCACCATGCACAGCAGACAGTCCTGTAGGAGAAAAGAATGAGCTTCCTTTGAAGTGTTCTGGAAACACAGATATGATAAACTCTAAGACTGTTCCTTTCAAGAGAGTCTTGTAATCATGACTTCAGTATTTGTTTTTTATTAAAATTTTTATTCAGTTCATAAGGACCAAAACTCATACAGGTTGAAAGCTATCAACTGTTAGGCTGTTTGGTTCTTAATGATCTGGTAGGGGAAGAAATCAAAACAAAGTTGAAGTGCATAAAACACATTTTTCAAAATAAGCATCTCTGCCTTTGCTTTTTCCTTATCAACATGCTATTCTTGACCTCCACACAGCAAATAGACAAAAGTGAACAGAAAAAGTGAATGGAAGAAAGCACAAGAGAAGGAAGTGATTTTAGCATGATATACAGGAAGGATATATAAATTCTTTATTGTATTAGTTTGATGATGTGGGTATAAGGTGTAAGATTGTCCACTTGAGAGACAAGTGCTAAATGCTAATATGTTGAAGCTAGACCACACAAATGTAAAGCCAGAGAACACTCTTTCTCCCATTCACCATTACTTCAGACCTACTGTCTTTCCTACTTCCAACAAAAACTACTGTCAAAATCAGAATTGGACAAAGTAAATGCATAAATTGCAAGGCTCTCGTATTGACTCACATGGCAGAAGTAGGCAGTAAGTCTTCAGTTTTGTTCCATCCTGATGGCTGGATTGTTTCTTTTAATTTTTGTGTCTATCAGAGTCTCTGCTACAGAAGGTTTTTTTTTTTTCCTAAATATTCCCATTAAAAGGCTGTCAGGACACACACTGTAAACTGTTTTTTGATTCAGTGTTAGAAAGAGTTCTGCAACTCTGCTAGCTGTAGAGAATGACTTGGAATGGACAGATTATCCTGTCTACTTTTGCCAGAAGAAATATTTCAAAATAGTAAAAAAATCTAATTAATTTAGAGTACAGCTTAAAGCAGACTGCCATAGAAGAGATTTGGTATGTAAAGAACAAATCCTAGGAAAAGAATGTTACAGGAAAATCTTTTCTTCATTCTCACTTCTACTTTGATACAAAGCTGAGACCAAATACATTTCATGCTCTTGGTACTTCTAACAATCTAAGGATTTGCACAGATTTGGGACTTTGCAGGATGAAGAAGCACTAAACTTATTCCTTAGATTCCTATCCAAAGTCCCCCCTTTCCTTCAGCTCTACATCAAACCATTCATATTCTGTGGTGGAGCATATTTCAGATGTATCTTAGCAAGAAGATTCACTGCTGTGTTTCTGTATGACAGGAGAAATGTGAAGATGTTTAGGTGAAAGAGACCTCTTTTGTAGCAGTTTTTAAAGGAGAACATGTTGAGATAAACAGTAATCTACATAGCCCCACCAGAAACTTAAGTATGCTTCTTGATTCTCTTGAAGAAGATGAGACCAAAAAAAAATTACTGTTTTATGCTTACTTATTCCTATATTTGCTTCCCTCTGTGGTTAAATCAAACTTGAAATCCTTATGGGTGATCAAAGGGCTGGGGCTGGAACATCTCTTCTAGGAAGAAAGGTTGACTGAGCTGGGATTAAATCTCTGGGGAGACCTTATTGCAGCCTTCTGATACTTGAGAGGGAGGGCCACAAGAGATGAGGAGAGACTCTTTACTGGGGTATGTCTTGATAATAAAAAGAGTAATGGTTTTAAATGAAAAGGTAGATTTTAGGTAAGATAAGGAAGAAATCCTCTACTATGAGGATGAATAAGGCTCTAGAACAGGTTGCCTAGAGAAGCTGTGAATGCTCAGTCACTGGATGCATTTGAAGGTTGGATGTGACCCTGGGCAGCCTGATCTAGCGGAAAGTTCCTGTGACAAAGTGGTTGAAACCATATAGTCTTTAAAATCCCATGCCATTTTATGATTGCATGGTTGACAGTCACCAAGAGGAGATAACAGCTGTCCCCCAAGCATGCCTTTCAGAGGCCAAGTAAACATCCAGGAACTATAGACGTAGTCAAAGCAGCAGGGAAGCATCTGAAAAAAAAAAATACACAAAAAAATAAATCCCTGTTTTCAGGGAATAAATAAGCTCATAGGGCCATCCAAACACCTCAGCAGAGTGAAGTCTTGTCAGACTCTGGGTTCAGGCTAATCCTCAAGCAACAAACAGGCTCCTAGAGCTTCTCCCCCTTCAGTAGTTTCAACAGAGTATAGGGGAAAACCCACCTGATTTCAGAAGTAGTATTGTCTAAAGGATTGCAGTGGGGGCAGTGGCTGGAGGAGTGCTAGCTAGTCCATAGAGTGTGTGTTGTTTGAATTATTCTGTACAGCTGGGAGACAGTAACTGCTTCTATGTAACTTTATGCTCCATGCACTTGCAAAAGAGTATATTACCATAAGTACAGTTGGTCTTACAATGCTACATGTAATTGTAACACTGAGGAATTGGATTCCTCTTCATGCATAAGCATCCCAGTTTCTGAAATGAAGCAAAGAAAGAGCTGTTTCACTATCAATATCTGTAGAGGCTTATTTTTTAAATGGAGTAAATTTAAAACAATGCTCATTATGCTTATACATAATTATAAAGCAGTGGAATATAAAATAGTATGGAATATTAAAAAACAAATAGTACAACTGTAGAAAATACAAATACATGTTTTTCTCAGCAAAAAAAAAAAAAAACAACAGCTAAGTTGTTGGTTTTTTTGTTTGGTTGGTTCTTAAGTATGTTGTTTGTTCATAGTTTTTCTGTATGATTTGGAGGAGTCTTTCTCCCATAGGGCCTCATTACATCCAGTGAAGCTTGCCCCCTGCCATTTCTGGAATTGTTTCTGGGAAAACAATGTCATGTACAGTGGTTGTCTTATATTCATTCAGAATATTTTCTGTTCTTGCCTAGTGCAGTAGCGCACTTCAGTTGAGGTGCAGCAACAAAAGTGGAAGATAGCTTTGTCTTACTAATTAGTCTGAAGTCTTACATCTCTGTTAGTGGAAGACAAAGGGAACAGTATATCAGCTTGATGAAAAAAAAGTCACTTTTCAGTGTGGCAAGAATGAGAACATTTAGAGACAAGATAGAGGTGAGGGAAAGGAGCTTAAAAAAAAATGATGATGCACAAAATTCATTCATTCTTAATTTATTATATCACCTTGCACAATCTAGTAACTTGAATGTGCCATCCCTGGCTCTTGTTCTCCACTTGTCTTCTCCCTCACACTGAACAAAAATAATTTTAGAGACAAGGTACAAGATTTTAACCATTTATAACAAATAATTTGCTACCAGTAACCAATTATGTGTTTAATACTGCATTTAAAATACTCCTTCCCTTTCTTTTTACACAATGAAACCACTGTTAAATTAGTTGAGAGAACTTTATATCCCCAATATTTTTGTTAAATATTCCAGGCAATAGCACAAAACACAGATCTAAAAGACCGGTTACGCAGAATACATGCCGAATCTATGATCCTTGATTCAGCATCTAATGCAAAATCAAGTCCAGATTTGGTGAAGGTGGGTATGGATTTCCTCTTTCAGTGATCTTTTCCTCAAGCTCCTACATCTAGATGGTGTTACATTTTGTCCTGTTCTTCATGTCTTCCCTGCAGTGTATTGTGTTAGCAAAATGAGTCCGCTTTTGTGATTATGAATCATTTCTGTTGATGCATTGTGTTATATTTAATTTCAAAGATTTCCCTTGTGAGCAGTTTTCCTGAGCATACCACCATTGCTTTTGCTACTGGCTCCTGGTATTCTCCCTCACCTCCTGCCCACTTCCCATGCAGCATGAACAAAGCTGCCTTGTCACCTGCTGCCAGTGGTTCTCTCTCCTTGCATTCCCCTGTTAACTTTCATGCCTGTCTGAATACTGTTAGCCCAGAACACTAACTACTGGTGTGACTGACTTAATGTTCAGAGCCATTAATAGACTTTTCATGAAAGAATCAGAGAAATGAAATGTATGGGATCTTCAGCCATTTAGTTCTGTGTGTTTGAGAACAGGGAGTCTTCTGCATATCCAGTTAGCCAGTTTGAGATGCACTGAAGTACTGGCAGTTTTTTGGCTCACTTCAGAATGCATATGGATGTGGTGTATTTATAGATCATAGGACCTAGATGTTTAAGATTCCAATAAGGGAAGCAAGAACTTATTTCTGATGAATTTTCCTACGTGCTAACTGATACAGAAACTTGTGCTGTGCTTGTATAATAAATCCTGCATTAGAACTTGAATGGATGTAGTGTTGGGTTTTATATAACATACTATTTCCTTTCATTTTTAAAGGCAGTTTAGTCATTCAGTCTGTTCATTTCTATTTTAGTTCCATTTTAGAAGTACTGATTTTAGTCATATTTTGCCTCTCTTTTCTTTTAAGGTAATTGATCATTTCAGTGTCTTTTGTTTTTAATCCTATAAAGTTTTTGAATAGCACTGCTATACAGAGAGGCATTAATGAATGAGTACATTGGTTTTTAATTTCAAGAGCAATCATCCTGTTTAGTGGAAGACCTTGTAAAAGATATTGGGTTATTTCTCACACACAGAATCACAGAATTGCTTAGATTGGAAAAGACCTTATAGCTCATCAAGTCCATGCTGTATGCACTGCATATATAGTGACGAAATTAGCTTTTAAAATGTCCTTTAGGGCATTTGTTGATGAAATCCCTCTGGAACTTACAGACAAAAATCATTTATACTGGAAAATTTTCATATTAGATTGTCTGAGGACTGCAATACAGAACTGTTGCTGTTAGGTCACTGCACAAAGCTTAGCTCTAGATGATATATCAGCTGCTATGATAGGCCTGTGGAAATTGAAGTGGTATTAACTAGTTTTTCAAGCCTTTGCATAAAATGAACATTTACTTTATATTTTGAGTCATTTATGGTGCAGTTCATCATGCCACAATTGAAACATGAACAAAGACAAAGTGAAGCTCTCATGTGATTAAATATAAAAACAAAGTGTTCTTTTATGAGCCTCTTCTGCTCATTTTGCTTCTGAGATTCAAAATAGAGTTGGAAACAATCCCAGTAGCACTGCTCATGCACATAGGAAATTTTTTTTTGACTTGCAGGCCAATGTAACTGCCTTCCCCCAGAAAAGTCAATTTTGAGGTTACTTCTTTCTTGTGGCTTTACTGGGATTATACAATTAAAAAAAAAAAAAAAAAGCAGAAATCTTCTGTAAGTAACAAACCAAACTGTTATCAATGTCACCATTATCAGCACACAGTGAATAACATTCTATATTGTAGTAAAACCAACAGAGAAGCCTCAAAAGATTTGTCAGTTTGATTACAGACTTCCCAGATAATTCATTAAGTGAGTTCTGAAAGTAAAGCTCTAAAAATTTTTTAATTTTGCAATTCCTACAAAATTATGATAGCAAGGGCAGCCATGGTTACAAGTTAAGAATGCATCACGTACAGAAAGAAGCTTGAGAGCAGCTGATATGCTAATTTGGACCAGCCAGCCTTATTCCTTAGTAGGGATGGAGCTATGAGGGAACTACCAATACTCACTGGTAGTCCCACCTTTGCTATACTACATTTGGCAACTCTGCTTATGCCAACTACCTATAGAGAGAACTTGGGGTTTCTGCAGGTGGAGGTCATGAAATCTGTACATTTTGTACAAACAGAACTTCAGCAGCAAAAGCAATATCATTGATGCAGCTTTGATAATATGCTGGCTTGAGTTGATACACAGTACTTGGGTGTGAATATGAAGCTTTCTGAAGCATAGCAAGGAAGACAGCCAAGTGGAGATAGTCAGGAAAACATTGCTATTGCATAGAAAATAACTTCACCCCTCTGAATTTGTATGCTACTGCTTGACCAGACTTGCATTAAGCGAGGCCAGGGAAAAGAGAAAACTAGTATGTTTATTAAGATCAGCAAAGAATGAGAACCCAGCACGTAGTAAAAAAAGTTGGAACTTTCTCCTCTGTGGGGATTTCTTAGTGACACACTTGCATATGTATCTGGCTGAACCTCTCAAATATCAATGCATTTTCACTTTTTTTTTTGTCAGAGGAAGTAGTACATGGCAGAGTATGAACTAATCTACTGAATTGTAGATTTTTTCTTTTTTAGTCTATTTTCATTTGGTTTTAAATACCCTCCTCAGAACATGCTACCTTTCACTAAGTTGTAAAAGGAGCATGTGCAGTCTTCTCCCAGGTGTTCTACAACCCTTTAACTTATGTGACTGGATTTATATGCATGAATGCTATTTGTAGTATTCTTCCTCTCAACACTTTGTATTTCTTTTAAACAGGAGAACTCAAGAGAAGAAAACAGAGGTCTGGTTCACCAGATCTCCAATGAAAGCAGACTGTCTATTGCTGACTCTCTTACAGAATTTTTTGATGCACAGGAAGTCCTACTGTCCGCTAGTTCTTCAGAAAATGAGGTCTGAGCTTTAAGGTTGACACTTTTCTTATCTAGTTCATTATCTGCTACTCAACATGTGGTCTTTCAGTGTGCTAATTGCACATCAGATGATTTGACAAAAATAAGTTACTATCCTGCTTGTGTTCATTTGTTATCTCTTTACAGTTGAATGTAAAAAATTATTGTGGAAAAGTCTTATATGCACATTGAGGAAAATGGCAAACAGGTAGCTCATATGCAGACACTGCATATATTGTATGATCTGCCTTGAGTCATCGTGCAAGAGCTAAGGAAATTCTATCACAGAAATATAAATATATATCTGCCCTGTAGGTATACCTTGGGGCCAAGAGTACAGATACTAAAACTTAATAGCTCACTTCTCCAGGACTCCCTAAATTCTTGGTGTTTGATGTGGTGAAAGCCCTTCTAGATCTGAGACCAAGAGGATAAAGCACATTTTCACTAAGATAAAAAACTGAATTATCACTGATGGTAATAATTCCCAAAGTATTTAATTCTGAGGTTCACTTAGTACTTCTCCAATACTGAAATACAGCTTAAAAAGTTCAGATCTACAAGAAATATTAATTGCAGCAAAAAGTAACAATTTGTGTGCACGTGGAATTACTTTAATGGGTATGTTAGTGAGTAACATATCTTATCCTGCACATAGGTATCAGATGATGATTCATACGTAAGTGATATCAGTGACAATGTCTCAGAAGATAACCTAAGCAATGACATAGAGAATGAAAGACAAACTTTAGGTAAGTTGAGGGTCTTATGATATCATGTTTTGGGAATTTGTTTCTTGTTTGAGGTATTTTTTTTGCGTTTTGTTAGAAAACATTTGATATTACAGATTGTGATATAGACAGCTTGTGTGGTCTTTTCCCCCTCTTATCACCTCAGACTGCTTTAGAGCAGCACATTCTGATTAATCTGATTAAAAGGGCCAAGGCACCATTGTTTAAACAGGATGGTGGTTCAGTATCAGCAGAGAAACACCAATGTTCTTGTCCTCTCAATTTCAGCTCCTTTTCAGATCTTTCATAGCCACAGGATTTTTCAAACTAGCAAGGCTTGCTGCTTTTGGTTGCTTTTTCATTTCATTTTTCTCTAGAAATGAATTTGCTTCAATATAACAACCATGTTCAAATTTGTCATTTTTAGTAGATTTTATTGTTTAAAAGAACATGTCAATTATTTACTGTCACACCTCATGCCTGACCATACAAGTTTCTTCTCTGCCTGTTTTAATTATGACAGGCTTGTTACTGGGTGCACTTATTTAACAGTCTTGCTAATTAGAGAGAATAAAAAAAAAAAATAGAGGCAAAAGAATTGGTATAATAAACTAATTAGCTTTGTGCTTTGAGAGCATTTCATCTAATCACAATCTTCTTCCCGCTTCATCTGTGTTACATTCAATAATACTGACCAGTTGTTTCTTACTTGCAAGTGTTACCTGATCATCTCCAAGGATGAGTGGATCCCTTTATATTTGGGTAGTTAACATGTTTGGAGATCTGTTCTGTAATTGTTTAAAAAAATGAAGATGTTTTGAAATACAGGATTGTTTTTCTTTTCCTCATAATCTGAATCTTAGAAAACTAAGAAAGTAGCAGTATTTGTCTTGTAACAAAGACACCACCACTGAAACTATGCTGTGTGAGCAGCACCTCTGTGTACTTCTGATACCTTTTTCCTGTGCTTTGGTCAGTCTACCTCTCCCATTGCAAACTGGATACCTTTTTTCCTACACGGGCTTTCACTGAGTTATGAATTGTGGGGTTTTGATAAAAATCTTTTGACCACTGCACTGTCAAAAGTCATACCAGATGATAGCAGTGGTCCAATCTGACTTGAAGAGTCACTGATCCAAGCAGAAGGTCAGGTGTCTTAGTCTCCTTCAGTGTTGTTGTGGCTGTTTTTCCACAGGTCTTGCAAACCAGAGGGGATTTCTTTTCATTAGGAGTGGGCAAACTACACTGTAGAGAGAAATCTCATCCATCTGACAAAAATCTCATTTGTCTGAATCAAAATTGATACATAACTAAGCAATGTACCTGTTGCAGAAGCTCATAGCTCTATTTTAATTCAATAGATGTAATTTCATTGCACACCTTCAACTATTTATTCTGGTCTGACTGCTTTGACAACTCTGGCCACCTCAGGTATTCTTGTGGTTGAGTTTTTTTGTTTTTTTTTTTTTAAATATTAGCAAGCCCTAAGTTCCAGAATTGCTTCAGTTTTTCTACCTGTTAAGCAGGTAGAAAGCAATATATGCAATTAAATAAGCAATACATGGGTGTATCTAAAAGTCAATGTGGTTTAACATTTTTAAAATGGTCTGTGCTATGGCAAGCACAGTGGGAAAGCCTTCATGTAGATCTGTGCCACAGTAGATTTCCTTGGAAGCAGCATTAAAAAAAAAAAAAAAAAAGTGATAGATAGGAGTTACTTTGGTGCTTGGATCTGTAATTTATTCCTTGTCTTCTGAGAAGTGGCAACTTAATTGAAGCTCTGTCAGAGAGGGAGGTTTTTTGTCACTTAAACAGATAGGAATCTATCTCTGTTACGACTAAGACAGCAATAATATTTACTCTTTCAAATTCAGCAGAAAGCCTGAGTCTCTCTCCTAGCCTTTAAGAGAAAGGAGGTAGTTTTTCACGCTGCTTTTCTACCTTCAGTTAACTTAGAGATATTAAAGTGATGTTTATTCTTTACCCCATTGTAGCAGGCTATCTTTAAACCACAGGTGAAGTTATTTGAATGAAATGTGAGAGTGAAAGGTGGTTTTGACAAAAAAAAAAAGTTACATCTTAATGTATATTTGTAAGAGGGATAAAAAGTAAGTAAGTGACATATTAACTCGTTCTGCATATTTATTTTCAGACTGTATTTCTGAAAGTGGAATTGGATGTCATTCTAAAAGGAGAACATGTTTACCAGCTCCATGTCCCAATACTAGTAACATCAGCCTATGGAATATCTTAAGAAACAACATAGGAAAGGATCTCTCCAAAGTGGCCATGCCTGTGGAATTGAATGAGCCACTTAACACCCTTCAGCGTCTCTGCGAGGAGCTGGAATACAGTGAGCTACTAGATAAAGCAGCTCATACACCTAACCCATTTGAACGGATGGTAAACACTTAAGATTCTTAATAATAATCAGTACAACCAGAAGAGAGTACAATGTAAAAAAAAAAAAAACAAAACAATCTGTCAAATACATGAAGGCATTCTACTCCATTTTTCTTTCCGTCCAGCTGAGAAAGGCAGGCTCCAGCATGTCTGTGTTTGTTTCTGTACCCACTAATTTTTATTCTGCCTAATCCCTTTTGCTTTGTTAAGGAAGCGTATCTCCTGAAGTGCCTTATCCTGAAGGTTAAGTGAAGTATAAGTTGAAATCTGGTTTGTATCTTTTCTTCCTCCTTCCTCTTCTAGTTTTCCAAGAAGAAAAACTTGGAGCAAAGAGGAGTGAACTATTATGCTTCTCTCATGAGTATGGAAATTACAATACTATATATCTTTATAATGTGAAGTTGCCTAATCTGGAAGCAGTTCTCCATGGTAGATAGTGGGTCTTCCAGCCCTACCCTACTGTGATAGCTTTGTGTCAATTAAGTGAGCTCCATTTGTTTTATCAGCTGATTTTTTGTAATTCTGAAGATGCTACAAAGTGGTCAGGAACTCAGAACTAGGCACTGCTTATATATGTTGATTACTATATTGATGTCATCTTCCACTACCATAGAATCCTGAATTTGGAATTTGATAGATAACAAGAGAAAATTTCAGTTGTTTGCTTCTAGATTCACAAGAGTTACTTAATGTGTATGCCTATAAATAAAAGATTTTAAAGCTCACTACATTCTCTTAAATAGATGGATTGTACCATACACTAAAGTAAGTCTTCTGATCAATATTTCTTACTTTAAAATGAGACTATTAATGAATGTAATTAATTACATTATAAATACTGCTCAAAAAGAACTTGCTCCAACTCTACAAGGATCATAACTTTGTGTCTGTCCTTGGGATTTAGAGAATGTAATACAATGGAGAGCATAGTAATGACAGCAAAATAGCAAGGTCCTAGGTTGCAGCAGGTGAGGGTTTACTCAAATGCAACAGTCAGCATCACAGAGATAAAGGAAAAACACACTTACCTTTAGAAGGTCTCAACTATGCAGGGGTCTCTAGCAAGATACCCTTACCTCCACTGCCAACCTTTAAATGAGATCTGGGAAGGGGTGTATCCTTCCAGTCACTTAGGTGCATTGCTTGCACCTGAGTTCCTTTGGGTTGGTTCTGCTTTCCTACTAAGTGCTCAATTACTGCTTGGAGCCATGACTTAGCATTTCTGCTGCAGAGTGTGGCTGTTAATTTGTTCTTAGTATAGAACTCGTTTTTTGTTTTTGTTAAGAATAAGCGTTAAAAGAAAATGAGCAGTAGGTCTTTGCATAGGAATGCAAATAAGTCTCTTCACTCCTTCCCACACCTAAGCATCTGGAAATTGAATTGGAATGTAGTATTCTTTGACTCTGAAAAACTCTTGAGGTAAAATTATTGTTAACTGTTGTATAGTAATTGCAACATTTTGCTTCAGAATAGCTCATTTATTAAGTCAGTTTCTGAATTTGTGAAAGGAACACACTACTCTTTCATAAAATGTGGAAAAGGAAATGAAAAGGAAGAAAAATGATACAAGTTGCATTGAACGTAGCAAATTTTGTGAAAACTCTCACAGTGTTTCCTGTGCCGTATTTAGGGAAAGGATAGCGAGTACATCCATAGAATAACAGACCATAACTGTAAAAGCCAATTACAATACAAAATCTGTCAGTGGTTTTTAAGTTTACTGCTTTCAATTCTGCGTGTTCTGAATTGTTTCTGAAACTGAATTGTTTCAAACTGTTTTCAGAGACACTGTTTTCAGTCAAATAATTTGTGAAGTTTGATCCTATTAACTCTATCACTGGCCTCTTGAATGATTCATTGAAAACTGAAAAACTCTATAATGTATGAACTAATGCTTAACTCCCAGGAGGAGGCATACACATTTGTAGTCTGCAAATAATGGAAAAAAGAAATAGGTGATGTCAGGATAAGGCCTTTGTTTATATTTTCTGTTAAGTCTGAATCTATTGAAAAAAAAAAAAGTGCATGATTGTGATAAAGTAATCAGAATTCTGTGTGTTATTTCCAGGTATATATAGCTGCGTTTGCAGTATCTGCATATGCATCCAGTTACTACCGAGCTGGAAGCAAGCCATTTAATCCTGTTCTTGGAGAAACCTATGAATGTATTCGTGAAGATAAGGGTTTCCAGTTCTTTGCAGAACAGGTACTGTATGCTGCAACATTTACTTTTGCTATTTGATAGACTACTTAATTCTGAATGCATGGCTGGTATCCCCCAGAGCTATAGCAAAATACATTACTCTGCATCACCTTAGCCCAGCAAAACTCAAGAGATGCTCTAGAATTATAAATGAAGGAAATGGCTTTGTTTATTGAGGAAAGGCAGCTAACGCTAGGATGGAATGTGACAGTCAGTCACTGACAGTCAGAAGCAAAGGCTTGGCAGGCTGTTACTCCAGTAACTAGGTAACTTGTTTAAGTTTCTCATTCTGAAATCTGATCGCTGCAAAAGGCTTTATGTTCTTGTCATGTTCCTTTGTGTGCAATCATTTAAAATTTTCATAACAAATTGTCTTTTTTACAGCAAATATTTCATTCGCATGAGTTGATCAACCACCAGTATTTTCTATGCACCACGAATATTTATCCTCCCCGTCCAAATACTTTGTGGGCTAAGCCTGTCAAATCTGGTACCACGGCTTAGTGGCTGAAGGATGTATACAGCACATCAAGGTCTGAGTGTTGCTGAAAATAGCCTTCCTGTAGTATGGTTATTAAGCGTGGGTAAAAAATATATAATATTTGAACCAGTCCGGATACCAAAATTGCTAAGCTTGAGACGTAAGTTAAAATGAGGTAGAATTTGAAGAATCTGGTTCCTGTCAGAATGTAAGAAGGATTGAAAGCTGTCTTATTCTGTCTAGACATTGCAACAAAAATTAGAAAATTAAAGTAGGCAAGGCTGTGCAGCCTAGAAATTTGGTCAGTGAAAGCCTCATAAGAGACTTCTATTATTAAATGAAAAGTGTTTTTGATGCACTTTGTACATCATGTTTTACAGAGGACAAGAAGCTGCACTATGTGATCTTTCCTTAGTCTAGGAAGTATCACAGACAAGTGAAAAAATAAGGAAAAAAAAAGCAGAACAGTCAAAGCAAGAATCAAGTCTAAAGTTCAAGCAATGTGTCTGAATCTTTATTGTGTTTAGTTCTAAGTCACCAGTGTAACGTCAAATTGGAGTAGCAAAGCAGATGATAAAGTTTGGAACTTAGTTTAATGTAAGTTTGAATTAAAGGAGAAGATTTTCCCCTAAATATTAGACAAATCACTACAAAGGTTACTTTTCCTAAAGGAGATTTTTAAAATATGAGTGTTCTTGTTTTGTTAATAACTGTTGTTCAAATATGTGCAGTATGTAACATGAGTGATAAAGTTTTACTGTATTATTATGGGGTGGAGGAATATTTAGAAGGGAGGGTGGTATAGGAGGAAAGAAATTTCATACAGCTTGCAAGCATTAAATATTTCTTTTTGCAGCAGGAGCTCTTATTTATTGCTTGTTTGAGCAAACATTTTGATGCTTACTCTAGATAACTTGTTAGTGCAGGTACCATGTAACGTGTGAAATAGAGAAGTAGAATGTATAAAATTATAGAGATCTGTTCTATTGTTAGGATATGTTCAGAATAGCTCTACTTAGCTCCATGACCTTACTCTGGAATTATCACAGTTTAAGTGAGAGCCAAGTTTAACCTGGGAATTATAGTGACATCTGGGGTTAATCTGAACACAGTATGTAAGAGAGAGAGAGTGTTGCTCTCAGTGGATTAGGGCGTAGCTGAGAGTAATCAGTACTACTTTATTTCTTTTTTAACCATGTGAAGGTTGGTCAGGGAGAACTGCATAAAATAACAAATTTGCAAAATGAAACAAAGAAGAAAGTAAAACTGCAATCAAGTCATATGGGTGATTAAGAAATGAAATTCACAGTTGGAATTAGCAACTTGATTTGAAAATAAAGGTGTCTTTGTCAAAAGAACAGTAGTCATTACACATCAAGGCGTTGGTCCTGGTCAGATTTTAGTCTTGTTCACCCAGAAGGGTGAATGTAGAAAGCTTTTGCTTTGTGCAGTCACTTTATTATTCACTATTTTATTTGAACAGTATGCATAACATATTTATTTATTTACTTACAATGCTCACTTTGTTGTTTCAGTCCTTGCATTGTTATGTATGTGCTGTTATTACCCAAAGCTGATAAAATGGAGTGTGTGTGATAAGAGCTTCACACAAGAAAAACTGGATGTGTCACTTGTGCAGTCTTAAAAGTTGCTAGATGGAATTTCATGGTTTTATTTCTCTAGCTTTTGTCCCCTTCAGTGATGCTGATTGCTGTCCCACCCCATAGTCAGGGTTTAGTAAGGATCTACTATATAGAAGCATTTGGCCTTTTGGTTTTTGTTTGTTTGATTGGTAATTTCTATGTTTTTGCTGTCTTCTCAAAGCACATCTTCTGTTAAAATATGAACGAGGCTTTCAGATGAAGTGTAAATATTACGTTAGAGACAATGTACAAAATCCATGGTTAGATTTCTTTCAACAAACAAATTTACAGGCCTTTTAAACAGTGCTTGCCTTTTCTTTCAAGGCTTCCTAGGTCTCAGTACATTACAAATCCCACTGGCTCCCCCTTAAGGAAACAACTGCAAAAGGAAAGTAAATGTTCAAATTGTAAATGAATGAATTATATGAATAAATGAATGAAAAATAAAGGGGAAAAAAAGGGGTAGAACAAAACAAAATTACTCTTCAGGGGTTAACATTTTTATCTTTGTTTTTTTCTTTCTTTCATGTCTTGCTATTAGGTCAGTCACCATCCACCTATTTCTGCATGCCATGCTGAATCTGTGAATTTTGCTTTTTGGCAAGGTAAATATTCAGTATCATTTACTTTCACAGCCTTCGTAATAATTGCACTGTATGTTTAACATGAAATATCCAGAAATAGGGAAAAGATGAATTTTTCTGCTTAAATCATAACAGAATGGCTATAAGAAATCCTTGGCTTACAGGTATTTTTTTTTTTACTTGGATCTTCTGCCATTACAACTATGTGCATGTATTCAAAATCTGTTAAATAATTTTCTTGGGTTTTTTGTTCATTTGTTTATTTTTGGTGAGAGGTTTGTTTACAAAAGGAGAGTTGTACCTCAAGATATTTATGAAGACAACCTAGAATAGAACTTGGAAAACTGTGCGTTGAATCCTGAGCCATGATAGATCTTGCAGTTCTGTTCTGAAAATAATTTCCAGAAATATGTATAACAGCAGGGACAGCACATTCACCGTGTCTGTCTCTTGTAGTATTATTATAGTGCATAAAATTTCATGCTGTTTCACTGCTAACATTGTCTTCCAATAAATGGTGCAATGGAGCTTTGTTTGCTTTACAAGTCTAGTGAAGATGTCAGCCAGTTACAATACCTGAACAATCCAATATTTTTGGAGTGGACACAGGACATTACTATGCCTTTTAACTCAGTTAAAATCCTTTGCCCAGACTTCTGTCAATTAATTCACTGTGTAGCATATTATAGCCTTTAATTCTGTTAGGATCGGCTTTGCTGACTTGATTAGAGCTATTACAGGTGGAATTGTATTGAACAGAAATTGCAGCTTTGTCATTAGTCTAATTCTTTGCTTTGTAAACAGATACAGAGCAAGAATCCTGTTCTTAGCTGAAAAGCAAAGATGACCAAAAATGTATCCATTTGCTTGTATATACAAGACTAGATAACAGCCTATCTCAAAAACTGAATACACATTTCTTTAACAGATCTTGGAAAGCTAATGTCACTTAACTATTGTAACATGCACTTAGAGGACAAATTTGTTCTGTGAAAACAAGCACTGAGAGTCTGGTCGATTAGAGAAGAGACTGAGGTCTGGTCCCAGTGACCCAGAAGACTCAGTCAGGGTGCAGCAGGGTTTGTTTTTGTTTGTTTGTTGTTGTGTTTCTAAATGTGTCTAGCTGAGCTTATTGGAGATCTAGACAATGATTTTTTTCTAATGTAAATGTAACCTGTAAATACTGTGGCCTCTTGTTACAGGGCTATATTAACTTATGTGGAAAGATCAACATTAAGTTAATCATAAAGGTATCTTGTCAACAAGATAAGTTCTGTCTGTGCAAACATCTGCCACTTATCATATCGTCTCCTCTGCTGAAAGGAGACAGCCCTCAGCTACATTGCTAGAGTAGTGCTGTCATTCCACCAGATACTGAGTGACCTTAGCTCCTGTTTCAACACAGGGACAGTTATTTCAGAAACTCTTCTCCCTTACTTAGGAAACTAACGCTACTTTTGTAGGACCTGTTTGCAAAGGACAATTGCATTGGAAGCTGTAGTTTGGTTTTTGTTCCGTCTTAGCATCTTTTTGAGACTGGAGATGATTTTTTCCTTTATTGTCAAATGAGTCTGTGAATAGAATTGGAGATGCTGGTGTCTAGCACAGCAAGGATACTATCTTGCAAGCACTAAAGTCACTGTGAAAGTTACTGTCTGATTGTCTAGCCTAATTTAACTCCATACCCCTTATGCTGTACTTCTCTGTCCATGTTTATTTCACTTTGAAGTGAAATAAATCGCTAATTTAACAGCTTCCTCAAGATATTTTTATAAGTTTTCATTGAGATTTATCATCTTCTTTTTTTGGAGGAAATGATGTGAGACTTGGGCAGTTCTTCTGATTCAGACCAGATTTTAAAAGGCCAATTGAACTTCCAGGGGAAGTCAGACTAAATCCCTACCTAATTTTCTGCCCTGTGGATGTTGGTAGTTGCTATATTTTTGTATTTGAAATTTTCTTTTTGGTTTTTGAAAATGTCTGCATTCAATCACTAGCATTAGTGAATGAAGCATTACAGATAAATGTACACTGCCTATAGCTTATTTAAATTCATCTCTTTTGAAAACGTTTTTAAGAGACGACTCTTAAAACTCTGGTGCTTTTCTATTTAATTAACCAGTAATATTTTGAATAAACACTGAATTGTTTGTAGCATTATTTTGAACACTCCTTATTATGTTACACTTTGTTATTTTGTGTTTCTTAAAGTAGAGCCAAGATGTCTATAGATTCACGCATGCCGATGACTAAACCTGCCTTTTATTTTTTATTTCTTTTTCCCTCATCTTTTTTCAGATGTAAGATGGAAAAACAAATTCTGGGGAAAGTCCATGGAAATTGTTCCCATTGGTACAACACATGTAACTCTTCCAGCGTAAGTGCTGCGATCACGCATTGCTGTTCACACACAGACAACATAGAGGCTCACCTGCACTGAAGCTCCATTTTTGCAGATGAGAACCTGTACTGTGCAGATGAGACCTTTGGAAGAATTGGTGATTAAGATTTAGTTTAAAAATAAAGAGGGGAGAAAAAAAAACCCAACAAAATGGAAGCTCTAAATCTTTCAAAGATCAAGCTCTACATCTTTCAAATGTTATAAATGATGAGATAAAAGCCATCAATTTCATATGCTTTGGTGAAAAAGCAAAGTTTGTATTTTCATACTTAGGTTCAATTTCAAGCTTAGTGCATTTTTTAGTTACATGGAAAAGCTGTGTGGTAAAGGAAGCTGCAGGTGTTTGTTTTTGTTTTTGTTTTTGTTTTTTGCTTGAATATGAATTTGAGGTTGGGAGGTTGTTGCTCTTTTCTGTCTACATTTGTACAGACCCTACCACTATGGGGTCTAGGTCTGTAGCTGAGGCTGACAGCTGTCCTCACTGCTTAAATAATTATCGTGACAAATAGCACCAGTAGCATACCTGGTATTTATTATTCAAGGAAGCAAGCACTCACAACCACTATAGTTTAGGTTGATTTTTAAAAATAAAAATCTACAGTGCTCCTATGCTGGCTTGTCAAAGTGTCTGCTATAGATCAACAAATAGAATCACTCAAAAACTACCCTGTACCCAGCATAGTAACAGAAACACAGGTCTAAGGATAAGTATTGTTCCAATTAAATTTGTTTTCCAAAGAGTCTACAAATTTAATTATTCTGCCAAATTTAAGAAAGAAGAAAAACAACCCAATAAAGTATCCGAAAGGCAGTGTGTATAAAAGATATTGTGTTCTCTTGTTCATAGTGCCTAGACTAAGCTGTGCATTCCAAGGTCTTTAGAATATGAGTGAAGGTTCAGAGGTAAAGTAACCTATGGATTAGCACCCATTATCCCCATTAGGGCTGATGAACTGGAAAATTTTCTGATTCACGTGTGGTTTTCATGTGTCGTTTGTATCCCTGTGGAAAAAAATATCTGAATTGTTGCCATAGGCTTTACTAATAATAAACAGGTATTCAAGAATCTTAAGGCTTTATTTAAAAAAATTGTTTTATATTTTTTTCTTTTGAGTTCTATCTGAATTTTTTTCAGAAGTTTATAAGCTAGCTTAAATATGGCATAAGACTTCTCGTGTATCTATTCTGTTACAGTTTTAGAGACCATTTTGCATGGAACAAGGTGACATCTTGCATCCATAACATCTTAAGTGGGCAAAGATGGATTGAACACTATGGAGAGATCATCATCAAAAATCTTAATGACGACACTTGTTACTGCAAATTGACTTTCATAAAGGTGACTTTCAGTAACAGTAATTTTGGCAGTGTCCTATCCAGCAAACGCAGCAGGGGGTGGATGCTGTCTGCTGAAACTCAGTTCAACTGCTTACAAACTGTGTTTTCAGACAGTTCTGAAATTACCTGTGATTCTTTGAGAATTGTGAACTATAAATGAACTGCAGCTTACTAGGTAGAGCCAGGCAAGAAAGAAAAGCACACCCTTCACAGGTGATTCTAGATGAGACGCAGGAAAAAAAAATTAAGAGGGAGGAAAAGGAAGAAATATGATCAAAAACCTAGTCTATGTTTGATAAGAGAAGTAGACAAAAGGTGTCCACTGAACGAGATTTACCATACATCTTCTACTAATCCATTGGTATGTGCTATGTTGCATTCATCCAGCAGCTGTGGAAACAGTGCTTACACAGGGTGTAAGCTTACAGTGCTTACACTTGCAGTGCATTTTTCTAGCCCCTCTGCAGGTGCTTGGAGGAGCCTAAGTGAGGGATTGTATTGTTCAAAGCTTTTCCCTCAGTATAGTAAAGATAAATAGATAAAGATAATAAAGATAAAATAAAGATAATAAAGATAAATAGATAAAGATAATATACCTTCTCTGGAGATGTTCAAGACCTGCCTGGATGCCTACCTGTGTGACCTGCTGTAGGGAACCTGCTTTGGCAGGGGGGTTGGACACGATGATCTCTGGAGGTCCCTTCCAACCCCTACAATTCTGTGATTCTGTGATAAGGCATTGATATATAACTACCTCAAGAAATGCCCTCATCACTGAAATTGAAATTAACTTTTGGCAGTAGATAACTTCTTCAAGAAAAGAAAAATTAATTGAAAGCCTAAAATAATGCCAGAATTTCTAACCTGAGAAACAGTTTTGCTCAGCATTGTAAGAAACTTACCTAAACCTGAGTTTTCTGTATCTGTTTGCTGGAGCAAGGCTCTGCTTTTCATAGCTTGTATCTGCATGGCTGCATGGTCTATCTGTAAGCACTTCAGCATGCCCGTGCACCATGGTGCACTCAGCAGCAGAAAGAAAGTGAGCATCATCATTTTCCTGTTCTTACTTTTTTTTTTTCTGAATACTGTATGCTTTCTAAGAAGCATTAGAGTAATCTTTTTAGGTATTTTATTCAAAGTACAGTAATGTATTTTCAGAGTTGTAGTAGATTTTGGAGATGGAGAGACTGCAAGTTTATATATTTGATATTATAAACTGGCTAAAATGGAGGTCACTGTAACAGTTCCTTCTCTTCCTTTTCTGCAAATCTGGGGAGGATTTAGGTAACCAAATCAGGAATCGGTGTTATGTGTCATTGGACAAAGTTTAAGGTCAGCTGTGCTTCACCTAGTGCTGCCCCTAACAAAGGAAGAATAGATACAATTCTCAACAGCCCATTTTAGTAGGCTAATTTATAGTTGTAATAACCGTAGTTCTTTATGTATGATATTGTAATGTGCACCTAAATGAATAGTTTTCAATTCAGAAAAAATACCATACAGCATGGCAATATCACTCTCACTTGATCTCTTGTGCGCTTTTTGATTCTAGGCAAAGTATTGGAATCCAAATGCACATGAGATCGAAGGCAGCGTCATGGATAAAACTGGGAATGTTGTGCATCGACTCTTTGGGAAGTGGCATGAAAGTCTGTACTGTGGGACAACTTCATCTCCAAATTGCATATGGAGAGCAAGTTAGTGACCAGAATGGCTAACGTACAGAACTTAGAATATGCTTGAGAATATCTATTTTCTATCTATTTTAATCTACCTAGTAGACCTCAACTTCTTATTGCAAAGAATATTAGAATTTTTTCAAGGATTTAAAATTTAGACCAGAAAAATAAATCATTCAAATTCTATTGGGAACTTAATCCCATGGCTTCCCATATTTTCCTCATTCTCCCTCCTTTTCATATCTGGCTATGAAGAAAGTATTGAGGACTCTAAAAGCAAAGAAGAAACAACAAACAAAAAAACCACTTTATTTTGTGTGAACTATGGTGGTTTTCATGTATATTAAACTTTGGAAGATTGTAGACATAGCTCAGTTCCATAATGAGAACCATATCTGAAGTTTCTGCAAAACCTTGTGGGGTTTTACCTACTGAAGTTTGAAAAATCACTATGATTGTAGAATGCGTTTCATCACTGTTATGCTTTGACTCAACTTATTCCCCCTAAATTGAGGCCATGATTCAGAGGTTTTGAAAAAGACTGAGGGGAGTTTGGTGTTGTCCTTCTGAAGACAGTAACATTTAATTGGAATTCTAAATGTTCTTTTTTCTGCTGTAGATCCAATGCCTAAAGACTATGAACAGTGGTATGGATTTACTCAGTTTGCATTGGAGTTAAATGAACTGGACCTGCAAACAAGGTCACTGCTCCCATCCACTGACACACGCTTTAGACCAGACCAAAGGTAAGAAGTTTTTCCTCTTAAGTATCTTCCTCAAAATCTGTCCATTCACTTTATCCCTAAGCTTAGGCTACTTTGTTTAGATACCTGCAGAATGTTCCCATTTCTACATTAATTCTGTATCTGAAACAGAATTTTAATCACTAATCAAGAGATGTCTAGTCATTATAGACCAGTGTTTTCTGGGACTGGTTTCGGATGCTCCAGTTTCTAGATAACTGTCTTTACAAAGATGTTACAGCTTTTCAGGGATTCTTTGTTGAGCATATTGTGTTTGAAGGACTGAAACCTGAGACTCTTGAAACTTCTTTCTGTGGGGGAATTCTACCATTGCTAATTTCTAGGGAAAAGAATCTAATACAAATATTATTTCAAGCTTGTTGTCAGTTGCCTTTCCATAAGTGCTTTTTGGTAATGTAATTATTGTCTATAGATACAGTTTATCTTTTAAACACCAAGCTGTCTTCTGTAAATATTAGATTCTGGAGTTCTAGAAGACCTAACAAAAATAATGGACTGAAGCACTAATTATGTTTTTTATCACTGCTGGTGGTACAGGCTTCTAGAAGAAGGGAATATTGAAGCAGCTGAAATGCAAAAACAGAGAATTGAGCAGCTACAGAGAGAACGACGAAAGGTGCTGGAAGAAAACAATCTAGAGCATCAGCCTAGATTTTTCAGGTATTATATAATAATTTGTATATAACATCATTTATTGAAATGTTTACTATCAATCTGGTTCTGATCTTCCATAAAGAAGGCTCCAGGTTTTTCCAGGTTTCTTCCATGTTCTTGATTTTTATACTGAAGCACTCCAGACTTAGTTAAGGAATACAGGATATGCTTTTTTATTACCACATCCCTGATTTTTTTGTTTTAAATTTTTGCTCCAAAGGGAATTGGTATTTGGTCTCAGTCTGGGTTTGCCTGAGGAGTGAATGTAGCATCTTTGATTCTTTCAAGCAAGGTGAAGTGTGGGTGGTTTTAGCTTAATTAGCTCTGCTGAACCTTGAATTCAGTGGGACTGCCTTGTGCAGCAGGGCTGGTTTTGAACATTTCCCCTATCTAATGGCCAGAGAATTGTGATTTAGAGGTCATTTTATTTCTTCCAGTTCTAAATCAATTAATAGGGGACTTCAGCTGTTGAAAGACAAGAATGAATGCTAGTGACAACACGGCCTTATGCCCTCCAGCTTCTCTGTTCAGGATGCAGTGAAAGAGTTAGACCCAAGATGAGTGCTGTATGGGCGAATGTGTCATAATTAACAGATCTGGGATACTAATTGTTTTTCTAGATAGACACAGTACTAATGAGGAGTAAGACTTGGAGAAACACAGAAATGTTTACAATAGATGCAAAAAGAAAATGGCTTAGACTTCTGCCTGTCAGAAGAGCTGGTGAGCTAATGAAATGGAGGCACACTTTCCTTCCAGGAGGCTAAACAGACAGAAGAGAAGCAAGGTCTAGTACTATGTTATTGTATATTCACAATGAGGAATGTAAATAAGGATGAGGATTTGAAAGCTGAGATTTGTGCTATATGTTTAAATAACAGAATAAAAAATATTGTTACCGTATAGCAAAAATATGAGCAAGTATTAGAGTAGATGTGAATTATGCATTTTGCTTTTCAGTAGTGATTTATTCCGTCAATAAATCACAAGTTCTGGTTTACTTAATAGATTAATTTGTTGTTTTTTTCAAAAATGCTGCACACTACATTAAAAAGATTGGAGCATCCAGGGTTACAGCACATGGAATGATGAGCCTTGCTTCTTGGTTGAGAGCTGTGTCTCTCCTTGTGTAACAGCTGTGGTGAGCCACCTTCAGAGAGGAAAAAGGAAACTTTCAGATTCCATTTCAGTCAGGACAGAGTCAATGACAGTTCAGGTTTTAAAAAGGCATATTCTTACAGAAGCTTATGGAAAGCTGCCTGATGGCATTTGAGACCATGAAGTAAACCTGGAGTGTAGTTTTCAGTGCTAAGGACTGACACAGGAGAGCAAAACAAGGGTGTTTTGTATTTCCCCAAGACCCAAACCTACCAATTAGCTTCACCAAGCTATATCGCCTTGTTTGAATGTTGTACTGAGCTTCATTGCAAATGGTTTATGGGCTGGATTAGGTATCTGTATGTAGTGCATGCTACATTGCATCACACACCAAACACATAGAAAAGATAAGCTTTACGTTTAAAAAAGAACTGTTTAATCTTTGATAGGAAATCCAAAGATGACTCCTGGGTGAGCAATGGAACCTACATGGACCTTAGAAAAGAACCGGGTTTTTCCAAACTGGACAATCCTGTCCTCTGGTGAAAGAGGAGCCAAGTGAAGATATTCCATGCTGTATTCCTGGATCTGATTTTTAAAAAGTATATATATATATATATACTTTTGTATGTGTATATATATATACACACATATATTATATGTGTGTGGAGTGTGTATGTGTGCAAGTGTGCATATCTTCAGAACTGTGCTTAATTTAGAATCTGATAATTCATTTGTTTTCTCTACTCTGTTTCAATGATTGTTTGAATGTACAAATACCCTAACTTCTTTTTGTAAAATATTTAATAAATAGCACTGAATGAACAAGTAGAGGGAAAAGAGGAGCTTTTACACTACTTTCCCAATGTGTAGTAATGTCAGTTAAGAGTTAACTTATGCCTTATCGAGTTGCATTGAAGACAGTAGCATCAGCGTCTCCTAGCTGTGCTGAGAAACGAGCGTTAAGCCTTATGACTCCAACTGTAAGTAGGCTTCCACAGTTCAGTGGGTAATTCAGCTGTCTATGGACTGGTCTAAATTGCTAAAACAGATTATCAGCTGGTGCTGAAACCTGAGTACAATCTTTTGCTGCTTGTGGAAAAGATTTAAATAAGCTTTTCTTTCTATTAGCTTTCTTACTAGCATTATTGGAAGGGGGAGTTCTGCAGTTAAATCAGTGAATCAAGTCATAAATATAAGCTGTACCTGGCTAAAAGTAGTTCTAGAAAATCAGGAATCGCCAAAATTTTCCACTGAGAATCTTCAGATTTATAGTTGCCAACAGGGCACGAGGAGATCTTTTGTATATAATGTTTGAGCACTGTCTAAATGAAGCAGCTCTCTTTCTGCAGGAAGTAGTATGTATACAGAGCACGAAATCGTGTGCTTCCGTAGCTTCATTTGTTTTTATTAACCTAAAAACTGCAACAGTAAAACTTTTTAAAAAGTAAGCAAACTAACTGATTGTTTTAAGCTGGAAATTTTTTCTTAGTATTTTGATATTTTCTACCTCTTAAGAAATAAATGACATATTTAAGATCTTATATTTAAAAAATGACCATCTGCCTTATGGAGAAATGTATGGAATCTTTGATCTTCCTCTGTTTGTTTGTTATATTCAGATAAACGTTCAAGTGTCTTGCACTAAATCAGTTGCATCTCTTTCCTGTAATTTTATACATTCAGATAGATTTGCGAAAGCACTAAGTCACTGATTAAAATATAACAGGAAAAAAATGTAGCAGAAGTCTTGCTTTGAGTCAAGATTATAGTAATGGGCAGTATCTTCTTTTCCATGAAATCACAATGCTTTGTTCATTAACAGAATAATTTGCATTCCAACCTATCTGCAGTTCAAGCCTGACTCATGATTCTTCAAATCTGTTCTGTGTATCTGTGACTCTCTGTCATCAACACGGATTTCAGGTGCAGATCAATGTCCACCACCACTCTTTTTTCTTACATACCATTTCAAAAAAAATAAACCCTGTCTGTGTTAAACATTGTTAACGTGAACTATGACTGGAACATATGGACAGTGCATGGGTAAGAGTGATTCTTAGAAGGACAAGTAGCTTAGAAGAGCTTACAGCTTACTGTGTGCTGCTTTGTTCTAAAGAAAACCCATCAAAATTGATCAATATAATACTTGTAACATGAAGTAAATACTATGAAAACTTCCATTTTAAACCAAATCTGTGGTATCAATTTAGATGTATATTTAAGTTTTGCTTTCTGCTACCTTGAAGCTTCACTGTGTCCCAGGCAGATAAATGTTTTCTCACTGTTAGTCACTTTGCCCAGGAACTCTGGGCTCACTATCATTTCTGTAACTTATCACCAAAAATGTTAGTATATTTTCTTATACTTAATGTGTCTTTTAAAAACTCAGCTAGCACTCCAGCAGCTTGCAACAAGGCATGTTTCAAGTCAGCATGAAAACAAAATCTGGGCTTTTATTCAGAAGGGAATCTTAACCTTTGGAAGCTGTTTGGCTTATCAAGGAAAATGAAGATCTCTTCATGACTTGAATCTTTCTTGTTTTATTCTTGTATTATCAAAACTTGACACAGAAGTGAGTGGATATTTGTAATTATTCTTGTTGTTTGCAATTACCATCTATAACTAATAATTACATGCATTTAACAACAAAGGATGGTAAGAGAAAGGAGTGTAAAAATGCTTTTGAGAAAAGGAGTAACATTTGTGATGGATGCATTGAACTTCTGTTCAATTTGGCAGCTGTTGTGATTATTGTCTGATCTGATTGCTGGTTTGCATTTTCTGTGAATGGAGTGGATTTCCCCATACTTTGTCATATGAACTAATAGTTAATAGCATTCAAATAAAGGGGCTAGGGACAAAGTTAACGAACTGTAATGCATTAAAGTCTGTGGGTGTTAAACAAAACTCATCTCATTTTGATGTTTGAGTCACAGTTCTTGAGAAACCCAACTGGCATTGTTTTCCTGTATCTTACAGTCTGAAATCTTTAAAAGACACTTAGTTAAAGACGAGGAGCAGTGAACTGGGAAGTGCCTTACAGAAAATCTTAGCAAAATTCCCTTATCAAGAAGGCAAACATCAGAATTTCACTATTTTCTTCAGTAAAATAATGCCCAAGATTATGCTAGGCTTTTATCTGGTGTAACCAATGGTGAATGATCCTCTGGCCAATATTTCCAGCTGCAGTATAGTTGTCCCTGCCTATGTTTGTATGAAAGAGTTGGGTTTAATTGCTGAGCTTCTGTCAACTATATATTAAGAATTGGAAAGAAATTGTCTTGATGTTATTTCTGTGTATTTCTGTTTAAAAATATATTAATCATTCACAAACTTTAATATACTCTATAGTTATTCTTGGTGAAATATGAAATTTGGTTTTCCCCAGATAACTTCCATTTTCTTTCAGCAATGCACTAGGAGATCTGTTGTGTTTAGTAACTGACATTTCTACCGAGTGGTAGAAATAAAGTATTAGATGACTGACTGCTTTCTTTCCTGCACAGCAGTGATTCCCAAACTGTACCGCTCAGTGCATCAATCTTAAAATTTCCTGAGGACCATTGCCTCCTGTTTTAACACTTACTTGATGACTTTGTAAGCATTGCTTAAGATACTGTGGGGGGACAGTTTGAGCACTACTCATCTAGTTCTCTCCTTCTCTGTGCACCCCTTCACAGAGCAAAAAGCTTACTACAGATTTACATCAAGGTAATGGAACAGCTCATGCCTTCAAGTGTTACTACACTGACTCAGTTTTCAAATTGCACAGCAAAGAGAGAAAAGGTCATAGGGAAATAGTGTTTAGAGAGACAGAAACCCACAGCTGTACTTCCAGATTTACAGGCTTGAACATTTTGTGCAAAGTTTGGTATTAAAAAACAACAGTTTAACTCGCTTAGGACACTACTCTTGGTAGTACAAAGTGCTGTATAGACTGAGTGGATGTAGTGTGTGCCATTCATCATTGCATTCTTTTTTAATCTTTCCTCTCTGATATATGCTTTGTGTTAATTTGCCTGTATTAATCTATTTTTTGGGTGCTTTTGAAGTACAGATCCAGTCAAGTACTTAGGTTCTTCATACAGAGCTTGGATAATCTACATTTATGCATGACTTGTACTCCTTTGAAGGATCTGAAGCTGGCTCTTGGGGGAGGTGGTGGTTGCAGACACAGTCACCTTATTATTTGGCAGCTTACTGGTCAGTGTCCCTGCAAGAGTTCCAGGCTGTTGAGGTCATTGGACAGAAAGGAACACAAAGGAATATACAACCAGAGGCAGCTATGGGGCTAGGGCTGTTCTTAAATTAAAAAATGAAATATCTGCCCTTCAATTTCCCTCAGCTGTTTACACTGCTTTTAGGTCCCTCACATCTAAAGGTCCTTATTCAATGTCCTATTTTCTCTTTATTAAAAAGAAAATCCTGGAAAGTAGTAGAACATCCCATTCTGACAAGCTTTTAAATGACAAAACAGTTACTTTTTTCCTATAAACATCGTGGCCTATTTCTGTACTTTTCCCTTGGCTGCAAACAGGACTTTCGCAGGCTGGCACTCTGGTGTCAGACCACAGCCTGGTAACGGTGCAGCTACATCTGCTCAGCGTACTCCTAGTTAATGTGCTTGCATCTGCTGTTGTGTAAATCTGTTCTATTACGTCTCTGGATGATCAACTTTTCAGAGCTGAAAATTTTGTTTTGTTCAGATTTTGTATGTAACTCCTAGGAAGTGGGGGCATGCCGAAGAGGAATACAAAACCTGGACTGCCACACCTACGTAAGAGTGAAGGGTGAAATCCATCTTCTTCACATAACTGAGTACAGCCTGTATGAGCTGGAGTGGGAGGTGCTATTCAAAGGAGCGATGCTCAAATGGAAGGCTCTTTAGATTAGGTATGTTTTCATTCATGGATTCTGCATACTATAAATAAACTCATCTTTTCTATCTTCTAGCTGCTGGTGGGTGCAACTCAGTCCATCAGCTGGAGTTGTTAAGGATTTGCAAATCTTATCTGGCTTATCTATTAAAACTTAGTAATTGCTGTAACTTACCACCAAACACAGTATTGTGCTGCTCGGTTCTTTGATGCTGTTCTTGCTGTAGTTTTTGAAAGCAATAAGAGAAATTTCCCACATAAATATAGTTGCTGTATGTTAAAAAAATATTTTAAGTGATTCTTTTTCTTATATATACAAGTCGTCAATTAGGTGTTACTGCTGTATAAAACAAAACTGTATTACAACTTATGGGAAAGTTTTGGAGATTGATCCACTAGAAATTCTGAGCTCTTTTACCTTCACATGTCTGGGGTGATGGTGAAAATATTTGGTATTCTTGAGAACTGTATTTATGTTGAGTGTTTTACTTGTTCCAGTACTGGAAAAACATGCCACATGTATGAGGTATTACATATGCAGTGCTGCTAAATACTGACTTTGTTGTGTGTTTTGATAGAGCGTTAATGATTTTGGGATGAAGAAAGTTATCTTCTGTGTTAGGATGACCACCAGCTTTCAGATTTTTGAGAAAATGTTCTGTAGTCATCATAGTTCCTGTTTTCTGCTTCACTTAACGCAAAAATTTGTAATAACGTTGGAGCACCTTGATGCACAATTTCATTTACATTTTTGTCTCTGTAACCAACTTAGTTGGATGTTAATAAATCATACTTGAAAAAGGCCACAGAGCACCCTCACTTTTTGCCAGGAGTTGTAAGCATCTTTCTTCAGAGGCTGTTAGTGACAGCTGAACCCAGGCTAGCTGCTGTATTTTTTTTTTTTACTGTTTTTTAGCTGTGGTTTTTATACCTTCTAAAACGGCAAGTACAAAAGCAATTGCATCTGCTGGAAGTCTTAGTTATCGCTCTTACAATCTGTCTAGTAGTTATCTTCAGTAGTTTTCCAGTTGTTTGCCAGTTACCTGCATGCATGGTACAGTTGCATGACTGTTATACCAGACAGTGGAGCAGGAAAAATTCAATTACAGCACTAAGTTGTAAGCAGTTTTGAGTAGACAGATGTGCAACACAAACGTGTATTAGCATGAAAGTGCAGACCACAAACTGCACATTCTCCAGAAAACAACTTTTAATACAAGGAAACATGTTGTTTACTATTTAAAATAAATGGCTGGAAGGAAACTATCAATGTGATGTTTTCTCCCCAGAGAATAGTGGTTTCGTACAATTCTGCTAGTCACCGACATCTGACAGGCCCACCATGTGCGTGTAAGATGCAATACAGATGGATTAGGGTCTTGAAGAAGGTGGAAATAAAGTAAGCGTGGTACTTGACAAAGCTCTTATTCCAGACTGCAGTTCTGTAGTGCTTTCCAGTTTCAACGTGTAAAAAAAGTTTGGTAGGAGGAAACATGGATGTTTCAGGAAGAGCTGGGAAAATTGGATCAATGAGTCTGTTACCTCACAAAACATCCTCAGCTGTGTTATGAAGCAGAAAAAGGAGAAAGGCCACAAGAAATGCAGCTTTCATAGAGTGCAACAATAACCTTCTGTTTTGTGAAATCCATCCATTCTGATTGTGTTTCGAGTTTCTGGTTAGGACTTAGTCATGTTTCAGTGGAGTCACTTCATTGCCAATTAATTTCAGAGAGATCTAATCTGCTTTAATTGTACCTGAAACAGCTGGCATTTAGAGCAAATCGATGGGGGAAAAAAAAAACAAAAAACAACAACTTTACAGAATTAGTGATGGTTTTTTTTTTTCCCATAATTATAAAAAGGAGAGGAAGATGGCAAGGGAATCCCTATTACTTATGCTCTGGATCATGAAGACCAGGCAATAGAAATTTCTCTTAGAGAAATGGATATGGGTGAATTCCTCATGGTTGCCAAGTTTCCTCTTTCTGATCAGTGCTTCCCAGAGTGTGTTTTTTTACCCCATACAAGTGTAAGGTGAACGTGGCTTATGCAGGCCCTGCATCCAATTGGTGTCTCACCTCAGCTGCCTGTTCATTTACAGTAATCCCTACTTAAAGTCAGTGCTTACTGCAAAATGATTTAAAGCACCATAGCGTGAGGAAAAACAATGACAGCTGAGCAAAGTTTGCTCTGCACAGTAACTGTCACATATTGGCTGCTTCTTTCTTTCTTTTTTTACAATGCCTCCATTACATTTCTTGGATACATTGCTTTCCATGCTCAATTTGTTGATATTTAACTTGGCCCCTTTTCCCCACCTCTAGTGCAAGATACATAGAAACTCATACGGTCAGTCCAGGTTTTTAAGGATATTAAAAGCTAGCCAGATACCAACTTCTACTGTGTAGTTATGAATTTCTATCCTTACTTAGTCTGCTCCAAAGGAAATAATTGCTATGTGTAAACCTTCATCTGAAACAAATCAAAGTTCCTCTACTGAGTGGAATATAGCGGAGACTTTAACTGAGAACTTGAGTATTTGGATTCATTGATGTATATTTTTTTAGGCTCTTGGAACAACAATAAATTCCTGGAAGCTAAGACGTCACATACAAATACATCAGCTGCAGTTACTGCTTGTAATTTCAATGACTTGGGGAATTACTTGGCTTTCTCTACTAGGGTACCATCTCTCTTTAAGGATTTTGTTTGAGCAGATAGTTCAGTTTCTGTTTAACAAGATCAGATGTCAGAATTAGAAAATATGTGGGTTTTTTGTTTTGTTTTGCATATTTAACATTGCTTTTCTTTATGAAGAATTTATTTAATGAACTATAATTCCTAAATTACAAGCTTCTTGCTAATGATAAAGGCTGCAGTAAAACCACTTTGAGTTATTGCAGTACAAGCCTTGAAAAATCTTCCTTCTGAGATTTTGTCAGAGTATGTCTGAAATGCACTGATTGCTGCCTAGAGCAAGGGAGATTAAGTAGATTTATCAATGGATAAGAACAAGTCCAATAACTGAAAGATTTACTGTTTTGTTTACTGTTCGTTGTCACCTCTGCCACTGTCAAACTGAAGATGGAGTGAAATCAAGAGATCATCCTACTTATATTAGTTGTTTGCTGCTTGCATTTTGATCACTGAATCCAATCTTGTGAAAACAGTTACATAATAGCTGAACAGGTATTTGGGATGAGAAAATCAGTTTTCTTATAAAGTTCAAAAATAGTGCACCACATTCTTAAGTCCTTTTGTGGGAAAACTTAGGCTGAGAAGTTTGCCTAAAAGAGAGCCCTGCAATAGGTCAGTGAGGGCAAACTTGATTTCCTCTGTCTGAGTTCTGTAGGTACTAAGAGATTGCAAGCCTAGCTTATCCTTAACTCATGGATATTATATTCTTACCTTCTGTGCATATCAGAAATTGGAAAAGATGTGCTACATTGCATGAAAGGCCATGGTAGGAGCTCCATTGTATTTTATCTAGTCACAAAGTTTCAGAAAACTGCTCATATGAATGCTTTGTTCTCTGACACTGGCTCCAATACAGATACCAACAGGAACGACTCTGAAGCGATGGGAGAAGGGATGAGGGGAAAGAGTATATATTGTTGAAATAAGATTCTCGGTACTGAGGTGTGCAGTCACGAGGTCCTTGCTGGAAGAATGCAGTTCATGTGTTCACAGTACTGGTTGCTCATTGCTTCCTTTTGCACTACCATTTCCTTTCAGGCTGGTCTTCCTTCTCTTTCAAGTTGCATTGCTGACACTGTAGTATATTTATACTGGTGAAGCTGGACTGCAGCCACATTAAAAACAAGTAAAACCAAAAAAGGCTCAAGCTGACTACAACCAATTCTGTAGAAGGGAAGCACATCCTTGTCTCCCAGTTGCTAAGAAAGTGGATCTGGAAATAAAGTCATCCACCCAAGGTCACTTGCATCATCCCTTTCAGAAGCTGCTCACCCAAATCAGTGTGTCATTCAGACAAACAAGGGCAGTACAAGGAGCAAGGACACCAGTTTTTCCTGTGACAGAGCACAGAAAATTGTATTTTTAATAGCGTGAGAACAGACCAACACTATTTCATAGCTTTTTTTTTTTTTTTTTTTTTTTTTTTTTTTGCAGTGCAATCAATACCTGGTCTACAATGTAATTGTTATATAACAAATAGCATAAATATCCACACTTAGCAGCCCACGCATTTTTGAGCTGCTTGCCAGCTCTTACTCCTTGTTTTGACAAGAAGTGTGCTTTTCTCACCCTGCTTCATATTAGACTGGGGAAATTAAGCATGTTCCTATCACAGTCTGAATGATCACAGCTGTATAAAGTGGGGTCTGTTTCTACCTTTAGTCCCTCCTTGCCATGTGCCTTCCTGCAGCAGATGATGAAGATGGCCACCGGCAGCTCCTGCTGCAGCGACCCTGAAAAACCCCAGGAGCTCCATCTCACCCACTGTGGCAACACAGCCTCACAGCTCCTCAAAACCCTGTTTTTTTTGCCATTTGCAGTCATTTCCTCGGCACATCCACTTCTTATATGAGCCATGGCCTGCTTCAAAGCTCTCAAAACCAATTTCTCCATTTTCAGCTCTGTAGGTACAAAAAATGCATTTACTTTATTCTTCTGGAGAGACTCTTTTCAATTCACCCTGCAAAAGAAATGCTAGTCATAATTCAGTTCTGAAAGAGTGACTGAGCTGACAGTTAACAAATAATAAGAATGAAGGTTAAGGAATTGCATAATAATTGGGAAATACAACAAAGGAGCCACAAAAACTAAAAGAGAGACACAAAATTTGCTTTAAATCATAATAAAGCTATAGCTACAAATGTTGCAATGGATGAAAACATCCATCTGGTGTTATTCAATGAAATATTAATGTTAGCTTCTGAACATTTTGCAAGGTTTGACTGCGACTGTGCTCCAGTAGTGTTCATGGTAATACAAACACCATCCAGCCTGCTGCCTCGTGAGAAATTGCCAACTTCTGTGGGTTCTGTGGAAAATTCCGCCCGAATAATTTGCTCTCACAGTTGGATCTGAGAGTGCTTGTGCTCTGAAAGATCAATGTGCAAAGGTAAAAAGCTTCATCTTTTTGAAGCTCGACAAAATCTATCCTCTATGTGCAACATTTTTAGAAGAAATCCTAGTATTTCTTACTTTAATGCAGTCATTCGACAGTATAGCTTGTGTTACAGCTGCTCAAAAAGCAGATTAAAAAAAAATGGAAAGAAAAGAAACTCAGAAATATTTTTAAGATTTATAAAATTAATTAATGATAAAATCATTTCAGATTAGATTTTTTCATGTCTTTCTTAGGATTAATGTAAAATAATGTGCTTTTAAAAGTACTGTGTGTATGTAGGACCTGCATAAATGTTTAGGGCTCCTGCAAAAATTTGGTAGTCATTCCATTTGGTTAGTTTACAATCAAGTTCTGCTGCTGAGCAGTCTGAACAATGCAACGGCCAGATGGTCTTTGATAAAACCTTAATGAGGCCAGATGGTTCATAATAAACTATTATGGAAAAAGAATTTTGAGGCACGCAAGAAACATCACCTATCCCTATATCTTCATTTACCATTACTGTAAAAGAAGCAACGTTCTGTGGCCGTCATCTAATCTACATTTTAAAGTTAGAACCACTTTGTGCATCTTCATGCAAACTGCCTTCCCTATTATTGTTACAGACGTCACTAGATGATTTTTCAAGTAACCACAACGATCGTAGCCTACCTTTTCTGCCATTTTTCTTAAAATCATGGGAAAATCATCAAATAGTCACAAATTCTTCATAGGAAGATGTTTAAAGTTACAGCTACTTTAAAACACAGTCACGGCAGAGACGAGAAAGCTTTTACAGCAAGAAAGGTGAGCCCTATTGCCAGAGGATATTCTCTACAGGAAGGTAAACAGTGTCATGTCTCCCATCTCCCATGCACATCAACACTGACACCATGACCTGAGTTTCAGCATGGGCAATACACTGAGTTACACTGAACATGTCTGTCTGTCACATTTCTGCAGCTGTCAGCATGGTACTCCTCAGTTTCCTTTCATGGGACTAAAAGATCCATTACTGGACACCTTTTTTTTCTTCACTCTGATACACAAAAGCAATGGAGATAACCTGACAATAGAACAGATCACCTCTAAACAGTGGCCAAACTCATCTCATGGGGAAAATCTCCAATGCTTAAAGTTAGTGCCTTCCTGTTTCCTTCTTCAAGAGCTTCATGGGCAGCAGCTCACAGAAACACATGGAGAAATGCAGCAAAATGGCTTTGTGGCTACTCCAGATTGACACAGTCCCTTCCGACTGACTGTGCAAACTGACCTCCATTAAGCAGGATCCTAAATAACTTGCTGTTTGTGAAGCCTGTCCCTGGCTGCTGGTGCTTTGCCAAGGGGCTGGTGACAGCTGTGCCAGCAGGAGAGTGAGAAAGCTGTTGTTTGCACCAGGAAATGTTTCTTGGGACCGACTGGCACCAATGAAGACTGTATAACATCCCAACAAAAAATGAGATGGATCTTAATGAACGATATAAATGAGGCTGGTTGGTTGATTTCAAAGAAACAAAAAATCTGTTCAGATCTTGTATTCTTGCAACAGGAAACGGGGGGAAGACTTTCACCCTTTCAATGGTGATTTGGCTTACGCTGCTGGACACCTTCAAAAGAATTTGCTTCACCAGCTGTCCTTTTTTTTTTTTCCCTTAATGGAAGCCCAAAATAGTTTCACACTTACTTCTCTGCATTTCCTCCACAGAACTGAAGCCAGCAGACCCTTCTGCAGCCAGCATGAGGGTTTAAATAAAGCCTAGCATACAGCAACAGAGAGCTCTGAACCACTTCTGATATTCTGATGTACAGGCTTGACTTAAGTGAGCACTCTCTAGCTGGGCTGCCTGCAGCCTGAAACAACACTGTGACTGCTATGAGGCATTATATACCATTAGTACAGTTGTTGATGCTGCCCTCATGAAAGCATTTTAAAAAATTTTGAAGATATAAGACAAAAAATAACCATTAGGAAATTCCCCTTTGTGGACAATTTTGGTTTTACACTCTATCCTAATATTAATGACTGGAAAATATATGACAGATTATGCTATCATAGAAAAAAAAATCTAATATATAATATTCATAGGATACAAAGACCTCTTCTGTACTGGGTAGAAATAACCATTCTGCAATGCTGACATCTGGTGGTGCTCAATGATTTCTTTTCTTCAAAAAGATTTCTAAAGGCTGGATGTTGTGTTGAGGGACATGGTTTAGTGGGAGCTATTGGGAATAGGTGAACGGTTGGACTGGATGATCTTTTAGGTCTTTTCCAACCTTGGTGATTCTATGATTCTATGATTCTATGATTCTTAATAATAATGACTGAGGAATTTCACAGAAGTATAGTAAGAGCACACAACTACTGTTTGCTTCTTTTGTTTGTTAGTTTGTTTCCTTTCAAACTAAGCTGTGTTTTGGGGAGATAATCCCCTTTTATCTTGCCCCAGCTAGTTATCAGTTTTTCTAGAGCGGTAAAGAGTAAACCATCCATTAACCTTCCAAGGAATTTTTTCACAAATGCCTTCTCTCTCTCTCTTATTACCAGGAGGTCATGCTGGCTTCCCCTAGCGGTGAGGTCGTAAAAAACTATTCAGAATTATTATTTTCATCTTCCCATTTCCCTCTGGCCTCCATCCTAATTTTGTTTCCTCCTGGCTAGCAAATCCCATGAGTCTCCCATAATTAACTAACTCTTGCACTACTTCTCCCCATCTTGTATCAAGAGGAGCTCCCCTCTGTCTTGGTCAGAGAGTGCACAACAATCCCCTAATTAAATCACGTAACCTTTCTGGGTCTGCAACATATTGCATTAGTAGATTGTTGTGCATTAACCAAAGGCAGGCAATTTTCTGCACAGTTTCCAAAATATGGAATGTGCCTGATCAATCTGGTGGCATTCTGTGTAGGAGCAACAGCATCAAAAGATGTTGCTAAGATAGGTTATGGCAGCACTGTCCCTGGAGGCATTCAAGGCCTGGTTGGATGGGGTCTTTGGCAGCCTGATCTAGAGAGTGCAAAACCTGACACCACAGCAGGGGGGTAAAAACTATATGATATCATATCATCATAGAATCGCCAAGGTTGGAAAAGACCTCCAAGATGGCCCAGTCCAACCATTCACCTATCCCACTAAACCACGTCCCTTAGTACAACAAAATCTTTTCAATCTAAGCCATTCTACATGGGTAATTACTCACAGGTGATGTGTATTACTCCTTTTTTAAATTGAGGCTGTGAAGTTTATGTGTCAATTGCCTGTCCCACTCTACTTAAATAAGATAGCCAAATCTTGTGCAGTGCCAAAGGCAGTTTGTCACACAAACAAAACTTTCTGTTTTTCTCCTTCTGTCCATTCTACATAAAGATCTTCTAATACAGTGCCAATGCAAAAGAATCTTCCAACATGTAACTGATGCACATCATGTCTCAGCTCCAGAGATTCAGCACATGACAGATCTTAACACAGAACACACCACATACATTTCCCATACTGTGTTCTCACTGCTGGCTCCCCAGTCAGTCAGGACAAAGCTATATGCTGTGAGTTTTGGCTGTGCTACACATCTGAAGAATCTCATCACAGAATCATCACAGAATGGCCTGGGTTGAAAAGGACCTCAAATATCATCTAGTTTCAAACCCCCCTGCCATAAGCAGGGTGACCAACCACCAGACCAGGCCGCCCAGAGCCACATCCAGCCTGGCCTTGAATGCCTCCAGGGATGGGACATCCACAGCCTCCTTGGGCAACTTTTTCCAGTACATCACCACCCTCTGTGTGAAAAACTTCCTCCTCTTAAGTTTAAAACCATTGCCCCTTTTCCTGTCACTATCAGGCATGTATCAGCTGTTCCCCTTCCTGTTTATACACTCCCTTCTAGGAATGCAAGGCCACAATGAGGTCTCCCCAAAGCCTTCTCTTCTCCAAACTAAACAAGCCCAGTTCCCTCAACCTTTTGTCATAGGAGAAGCGCTCCAGCCCTCTGATCATCTTAGTGCCCTCCTCTGGACCCATTCCAGGAGCTCCAACATCCTTCCTGCACTGACAGCCCCATGCCTGGACGCAGTGTCTCAGATGGGGCCTCACATGAGCTGAGTAGATGGGGACAATCAACTCCCTCTCCGTGCTGGCCACCCCTTTTTTAATGCAGCCCAAGATACAGTTGGCCTTCTGGGCTCCAAGCGCACACTACTGGCTTATGTCCAGATTCTCATCACTTTCATCCTTCATTATTCATGGAAATGAATAATGGAAGATCAAGGCAGGTATTCAATCCTAAATGTCTCCCACTTGCAGCCAGTTTCAATATCAATGTTTGAAGCCTTTACGTTAATTGCTGCACGGCCTCAAAACTGTTAGTGTCCAGACCTGTTTCTGTCTCTTCTAATTAATGCAAGTCAGCTTAAAACTACTGTATGCTGGCTTGTGTGTTAAGTGGATAAAAGATGTCTGTTTGATGTTTTCTCTTGAAAATGTGGAAATATCCTTGGTGCAGAAACCCCTTAGTTTGTGCACACTTAACCACCAGTAACTTCCTTGAGCTGACTGGCAAGTTTCACTGTTTTTGCCTCCTTCCTCCCTAGTGAACATTTCCATGGTAATGTGTTTCATTGTCACTTCCTGGCCTGATTTCTCAAAATCTGCTTGAGCAGACACTTGCATTGGAAATGAATCACATGCCGCCACTCCTTAGAAAAGCACATGACTGCTAATGAAACGTGCTGCTATTGGCCACTAGAGATTATGCCTGGAGCTAGTAATTCTGCAGCTAGGTGCTGACCCTAAAAAGAGATCTCCTGAGGACTTGTAGGTGCTTTTCTCAGTATGAGACTGAAGAAGCAGAGTTTTCCTTTTCAGAGAAAGTAAATTGTCACATATGCAGACACAGCTGCTCCCCATTAGACTTGTGCTCTAGACTTTTCACAGCTCTACTGCCCCTCCTTCGAAGAGAAGAAAGGAATATTTCCTGGAGAAAATAAGGTCGTTAGAGTCTGGGTACGATGTCATTTATGGGAATCGGAAAGGGTTTATAGGTTAAAACCCACTGAAGCTAATTGGAAGGTTTGGATAAGGTATGTAGTTAACACAGAGGAAGAAATGAGTGTGACTTCAGCTATGAACACTGAGCACAGTACACACCAGGAGTGCTCATTTCAAGACATCCACCTTTCAAACTCCTCTCCTTCCAAAGACCAGCCAGGCTTTACTCCGTTAAGATCTGGTGATTAAACACTTGTGGCTGCTCACCCAAATGCTTTCTTTAAATGGGAACATAAGGACCCAGCTCATAGCACGGCTCACTCAAAAATACTTCTTCGATACCTTCAAGAACTACTCGGTATTTCTGTAGACTCACAAAGGTCTCACTGAATGGGTGCTACTGCAATCCCTATGGCATTTTGTTCTGGACAACAGCAGCATCCAGCAGCCACGTGCTGGGCGACAACATGGCGGCGCCGCGAGGCCCCGCGCCCCCTCCGCACGCCGGGCGGGGCCTTGCTTCCCCCGCCTGCCCCCGCGCTGCTGCCCGGCCCTGCCGCGCCTCATTGCTGGCCCGAAGCCCCCTCCTCTCGGCGCTCCTCCAGGCTCTTGGCGGAGCTTCGCCTTAGGGCGCGGAGCACATCTTCGGGGTTCGCCGGAGCGGCCGTGAGTACGGGGACGGACGCGGGGGGGCGGTAAGGCGGGCGGTGCCCCCGCTGAGCCCTGCTCGCCGCCGGGAGGGCGGGGCGCGCACAGCCCGCTGTGAGCCCTCAGGCCCGCGGCTGTCTCTGTCTGCTCGTGTGCTGTCCGGCTTCTTTGCGGGGGAAAAAAACACCAAAACCCTCGCATAAAATGATGAATCGCCGCAGTTCATGGGTGGTGTTTGAGGAGAAGCCTGGCGCTTGGCTCGAGCTGCCTCAGCACCCGCTCCTCGTGGCCGGCACCTCGTCTGGTCTCGGGTCAGGTCCGGGCTGGTACCGCTCGATCAGGGATTGAAAATCTTTGGGATTTTATGGCTTTTTGTTTGAATTATCTAGAAAGGAGAAGAAAACAAGGCTTTGTAATACGACCCATGCACTGCTTGTCATCACTTGCTCACTTTAGGCTTCTTTCAGCACGAGTCCTGGCTGATGGGGCTGTGTGTTAGTTGCAAAGGAGGTGGACCAGATGGCCTTTAAAGGGCCTTTCCAACTCGCACAATTCCATGATTCTGCGGTTCTTGAGGATGTGAAGGATGGCACACGGTCAGCTGAAGTCCTCTGCGTGGCAGTCTGCAGTCTGCAGATGTCAGCCTTCCAACGCACTCCCTTACAGTTGCAATAAGTGATGAAGTTACTGTAAATATCTTTGCTTGATCTCATCCTCTTCATTGAATAATCTGCCTGTAGCCCAGGTTCAGGCTAATTTTAAATTTCTCAGTGGGCAAGGAGCCTACTCCTTCCTTTCCCGCCTTCACACCTAGCTGTCAATCTGCAGGAGTGAATTCAGGCCTTTTCTACCAGCTTTTGTACCTGTCCTTCTAGTTCTGGCAAGTCAAACGTGGTACAACAAAACTTCAGAGCAAGGAATTCCAAGAGGAGAGTTATCTTAGTGCTACATCTGTGACCATATGGTCAGGACACCCTCAGTCCTGTATTATCTTGCTGATGTTGACCATGGGGAATTACCACTGTCTCTCTGTCCTTTTATGAGCTAGTGGAACAAGATAGTGGAATGCATTGGAGAGTTTATGTTAAAGGTACTATGCACAAAGAGATAATTTGGGTAGAATATTAATACTTTGCAGGTACTGCTGCACCAGTAAATAAGCTCCTTGCAAAGATGTTCCCATGATAGGAGGTGTTAATGTTGTCACCAACGCCTGTGGCTGAAGGCTGAATCTTTCCTGCAGTGTGAGTCCCTGCAGTTTTCATAAGCTCTCTGTGATCTTTCCTAGATGTTCTTTTTGCATATCAGAAGCCTCATTGCTGGGAGCGAAGTCAAACCACCATGAACCAGAATGGAGTTTTATAGAATGGTGTTATTGGTTCTTCTCATGAAATTTAGTGAGAGTGTAACAGAAAGACAAATCGTAAGAACTTTCTGTTGCAATTTCTCTTCTCGTGAGCTCCTTAGAAATTGGTGGGCCTTTTTCAATTAAGAGAATACAAACGTGAGTCCATTGTGTGAGAATGGGATCAGAACGAGTTAGCAATCACATAAAGCATAGTAATGTTTGAAGGAGGTTATGCTGGGTGACAGCAGCTAATGCACTGGAAGTCAGTGGATTTATTCCCAGCGTAGCTTCAGGTTTGTTGCAGCCCCAGATTACACTTCAGCAAAGTGTTGGAAACATAGAATGACATTCTTCAAATCTTTTCACTGCAGGTGCTGTTGAGTAATGCTCTTTGCTTGTTTATGGGGAGAACTAAGAGTAGGCCATGGAGATTTCATAGGAAGGTAGCTATCTCAATGCGAGTTGGTAAATACTGAATGAAATATTATCTGAAATGGTATTTGGGAAAAGCTAATGGAAAGCTGTGTTTCTATCTACAAAGAGTGGTTTTCTTCTTTCCCCCAGCTGATAGTAAAACATGAACCCTATAGTCTAGCCTGTAATATCTTTACTCACTTTTCCATTTTCCCACAGCCTTAAGTGTCAACTACAATATCTTTTCCTGTTCATTCCTTTGAAGCCTGCCTTAGCTTATTCTGGCCTGTGTTGGTGATGGACAAATCCAACATCTGTTTGAGCAGGATAGGTGATTAATGGAGAATGTGTGTGCACGCTATTTCAAAGAAGATAAATGGGCACCTGGGGCAGTTTATGCCTGTCAGCTGGAGGAGGGTACAAAGGAATGCTGCCAACTGGAAAAATGAAAGTGGAAATGCCAGCAGATCAAATAAAACAACTGAAAGAAAAATTCTTGTAAGGTTGAAAATGTAGATTTTTAGAATTGAATGGTTAGCACTTCTGAGTGGTCTTTTTTATCTGTTCTCCCATGCCTTTAGCCAGTTTCTTGTATTGAAAAACTTTCTTGTAAATAGCACAATATCGTGTGGGATAAAGGAAACCTTACATGAGAGAAGATGGCAGTATTTTCAACTTTAAGACACTTAAAAGCTAGAATAAGATAATCTATGTAGCTGTTTAGCAGATGTAAGTAACATTTGCAAACAATGTATGTTCTGTTTAGCTGCATTTCTGCTAATGGGAAATAGAAAATTGGAAAGCACTGAAGGTTAAAAAAAAAAAAAGTTCAAAAGAAGAAAATATGAATTGGGAATTTCTGTGGGTGAAGTTCAGAAGGAAAATTTAGTCACAGAGCTGCCAGTAGAAATATTTGTTGCTTACTATGAAATAATTTCTATTATCCCTGTATGTATTTATGGACTGTTAAAACAAGGTAATCAGTATGAATAATACTCAGTTATCTTCTGTGGAGTAAGGTGATTTTATGGTAGGTCATAAAAGAAGTCTGTGGAGAGGCAGGAGTGCTCTGCCACTGCACCTGTGTTCCTGTGAGCCAGGTGAGTCTCTGCAGGCTGCTCATTAGGAGATGCTTTTTCTTAGAACTTCAGGTAAGTTGTGTAAGTTTTTTTCCTCCCTAGCAGATTAATTACTTGTGGGTGTTCTTTAAAGGATTTTTTCAGTTTTAAATTGGGTTGCTTCTTTTCTTATATATTTCTTCATTATTTGTGTGCTTATGAATTTCAGGATTACTGTAGTGGTTAAGTCTTCTATATCATGCTTGCAGTGCACTGTTCTTTACTTATTCACTGTTGCTTATTTAAGTTTTTATCCAAAATTCCGTCATCTGTTACTGTGAAAACCTTTTGGGGGAAATGATAGTAACTGTCACAATTCCCAGTTTAGAGTGGAGAAGGTGGAGTGAGAACAGTATTCCTATATTGATACCAGTAATGTGAAGAGCTCCTTAAAGTGCAAATGTAAATATTTGTATCTTCTAACTGTAGTTTTGAAAAACAGATTTATTCTTCCAGGCTGTAAATGATTCACCAAGATGTTTGCAAAAGCAACACGGAATTTTGTGAGAGAAACGGACAGCGGAGGTGACTTGATCCCTGTTTCCCATTTGAATGCCTCAGACAAGCTGCAGCTTCTGAGCTTAGTTACAAAGAGGAAGAAATTCTGGTGCTGGCAGAAGCCCAAGTATCATTTCTTGACAGTCTCGTTGAGTGATGTGCTTACTGAAGACAAACCTATAAAACCAGGTAAAGCTGTACTCAGGCAGCACTATTATTGCACATGAAAAGAATACAAAGCCTAACTTTTTTCCTTGTTATTCCCAGTCCTGTTACTAGAGGGCTTCTTTGCTCTGAATTATTCTCTATCTTTAGAACTGAGATGACTGGATCTTTTTCTCCCTTGGCTATTTGTTTAGCTAAGAACAGTACTATTAAATATTTAATTTTAAAAAAAATCTAGATGGGCTACTGCAACCAGGTGCTGCAGGTTGTCAAGCCATACAGTGTTGGTATTTGTAACACTGCTCTCTGCAGCCTCAGGAATTCCCCTGGGTTATTTTGGGAAGTTTCTGGTACACGATAATGGCGTGAAACTGTACTGTGCTCCAGGTGAAAAAGCACTGGACAAAGGCTGGTGATAGTAGTCCAGAGAATGCTTACAAGTTTTATTGTGGTTTCCTTTCTTCTTGTGGAGACTGTTAAAAATATTTGATCCTTGTACTTATTTCACCATCCAGCTGCACCAGACTCACCAGCTAGTAGGAGCTATGATCTGGAATTCCATATTTCTGGGCATGTCATGATTCTGAAGGTAGATAAACAACAAGTCCTTCAGCATAGATGTTAATTGTGACTAACGTGGAAAATTAGCTGATTCTGAGACTGCCCTTGATTTTTTTTTTTTTTTTTTGTCCTTTGATTTTGAGACTCAGATTTTGATTTAAGCCAATTCAGAATTTCCATTGATTTTCAGTGAGCTTTGGGACAGGCTTGTTATGAGATGTATAGAGATAATGGCAGAACATTAAGTCTGTTGCACAAGCAGGTATACTTCAGTTTTTCCTTGTAGCTGAAGTAAATTTGTCGTGCTTTGTAAGTCTTGTTAGTGCTTTTTAGTGTTTGAGTTCAGTATTTGACTCCTCAGATGTTTTCCTAAAATGGCAGAACATAAAAGATAGCTAATCAAAGATGAAAACACAGAGGAAGCCACTAGCATGATCTGGGACTGGAGCACCTCCCCTATGAGGACAGGCTGAGGGAGCTGGGCTTGTTCAGCCTGGAGAAAAGAAGGCTGCGGGGTGACCTCATTGCAGCCTTTCAGTACCTAAAGGGAGCCTACAAACAGGAGGGGAATCAACTCTTTGAAAGGGTAGATAACAGCAGGACAAGGGAAAATGGTTTTAAGTTGAGGGAGTGGAGATTTAGGTCAGACATCAGGGGGAAATTCTTTACCCAGAGAGTGGTGAGGTGCTGGAACAGGCTGCCCAGAGAGGTTGTGGAAGCCCCGTCCTTGGAGGTGTTCAAGGCCAGGTTGGATGGGGCCCTGGGCAGCCTGGTTTAGCATTAAACGTGGAGGTTGGTGGCCCTGCATGTGGCAGGGGGGTTGGAGATTCATGATCCTTGAGGTCCCTTCCAACCCTGACCATTCTGTGATTCTGTGAAGCAGAAGTTGCAGAGCTGTGAACTTACCCGTTTGTTTGCTCATTGCTGTTCTTGCCTTCACTGACATTAAATCTTTGTTTTCTCTAACTTTTTGTTTATCTGCTGACTTTAGGACTGTTTTAGCGCTTGTCTTAGTGGTAAGCAGTTACTTTTATTGTTTTCCTAGTAATTGTGGAATCTGACTTTGCAAAATATATGGGGAAATTTGAAGATGTTGTCCAAGGAGGTATTGAAACTTCATTTGGAAAGATCAGCCTGGGAGCCGGAGCAAAGGGCTGTGTGGAAAGCCAGTCCTCCTTTGGGAACCTGAGGAAACAAGAGGTTGACTTGCAGCAGCTTATGAAAGACGTCAAGGACAGGTATGTTTTAAATGTGGGCATTGCAACGGCCAAGAAAGATGACTGAGATGAAAAAGATTAGATAAAGTACTTGTGTCAGCTGTGATCACTGAACAGCTGAATCTGTAGCATTGGCATATTTCAAGAATTATTTTCATTGTAAACTCTCATTTGTAGGTGAAAAATGCAACACACTAAGGAAAGTTTCCAGATTTTGAAATCTTGGTGGTCAAATCTTTCCTTTTCATTTTATAAACATCTCTCTGCAGTTTCACCTTGCATGTTGGCATAAATTACAAGGTGAAACAAGGGTGAAGTCCTCCCTGCTTTGGGGGACTCTATTGAAGGAGGAAAAAAGTGGTTTGACTCCAGGATGTTAGTGAGATAAATGGTGTGGAAACTGAGTTCAGAACTGCCAGTATTCTTGTAAGGAAGCTTTAGAATTGTAATATATTTTTGTAGAGAACTTTAAGAGGAAAAGTAGTAGGTGTGATCAGTGTACATTCTAGTTATTGGACAAAATACAGTTCAGAGAACTATTGATCACTGCTTTACACTACAACAACAGAGGAAAAGAACAGATATTCCAAATGATAATTTTAATTTTAGAAAACATGCAACACTTTGTGTGCTCCTCTGGAATCTGATTGCCTTTGCAATAAGTCATGGGCAGAAGCCTACCTGGCATGCAGCTGAGAAGCCAGAGGTCCTTTGCTCTGTGGTGGAGTTCTGCCTTAGGGGAGTTGAAGGTGGTTTGTTTGTTGCAACGTTGTACAGCATTGTCTGCAGGAGGTGGTGTAACACATTTTGATAGCCTTTGATTCTCTGAAGATGTGGAGGATGACTTTTTGATGTCAGCACAAAAGTTATTCCAAGCAGTGTAATTTTCTTTAGTACCACTGATGTTCTAGAAACATTCAATTTCCTGCTCTCACAGAAATGAGAGCCAGATATTCCTTCTCTCTTTAGCATTCTCAAGTCACCCAACTTGTTTTAAAAAGGCACCTTGCTATCTTTGTACAAAATGCCTTATTAAAAGCAAAAAACATCTGGGCTAAGTGTGTATAATGTACCAGGCCTCTAAAATTAGTATGCATCTACTATCAAAAAAATACCATCAGCCAGGACTTAGAATCTTGTTACTTGTTTGTGTAAGGACTTGGAAGAGATCTGCAGTTTGTTTGTATGCTGGAGTTGGAAACGCATTGAGATGCTGGCTTATTATGAGGAAGGTGGGCACGTACACAATCCCACTGGGGTGCTTAGTGGCTGTGGCAGTGAAACAACGCAGTTCAGTGTGTGCATCTCTGTACAAGGAGCAGTTCCTTAGTTCACACAGCGAGTTCTATGCTCACAGCTTGTTTCTAATTTACAATACCAATTGTATAATTGATATCCAGTAAGCCCAGCTTCTGCATAACATTTCCCACTGGAAATTGTGTCATTTCCTTACAAAAAACATATTCTATGATTTATGAGACATCTTGTCCATGGCTTCTGGCTTTTGTCATCTCTGTGGATCATGCTGCAGAATTCAGTATTTGGGAATGGTGGTGCTTGGAAGCAAGTGATTTTTGGATGCAAAGCATTATGGTACTTATGTTTACCAGTCAGTCCTTGTGGGATGAGAGTCAGTTAAGTGTTCTTGATTTCATCTAATGATGTATATTGCTTGTGCTTTTTAGAGCAATTATTATTTTCCTTATTATTTCTATAACCTAATTAAAATACAGTAGAAATTGTTGTTCTCGTGTTAGGTTACTTAAGTCAAGGTTGCATATAAATAGCAGAAAACACACATTAAAAAATGTTAATGCTGATAAAGCTTCTCTACCAAGTCATGGGAGCCTTCAAAATTCTGAAAACTGAAGTGCTGAATGGCAGCAAATCAGTTTCCTGTTGCTTCTCAGGTGAACCCTATAAAGGAGAAACCTGCTGGTCTTTAATTAGATTCTAGATGCTGCATTGGCTCTCCTTTTCAGAGCGGGGCTGACAGCTGAAGGGTGTGGGATGAGATCCCACCTGATTTGCAAAGTGACATTCTGAATGCAGAATGCATGTATTAATGCAGTATGCAGTGCAGAAATAAAGGGTTCTATTAGGAATAAGATCTTAATATATTTTGTAATGGATTATCCTTTCCATTTGTATTACCTTGTTGTCTCTAGTTCAAAGTACTGATACAGACTGAGTTTAGGGCAGTCTTGTGCATTTAACTTAGTGAGATTGCTGTGGATTTAAGAGTATATTTTATCTTCTTTAAGACTATCGGTACCTTCTTGCGTAAGATCCTCACAGTGAGGCTGGTGAAGAATGAGTAGATGAGCAGGCTGGTTGAACAGTTGGTCCTGGAGGAGGGTGATCAGTGCTACAAGGACAGACAGTTTGCTGACAACACCCGGTTGCAAGGAGTGGCTGATAGAGCAGAGGGTTGTGATGGCATCTAGAAGGACCTTGACAAGATAGAGAAATGGGCTGATGGAAGCCACGTGAAGTTCAACAAGAAGTGCAAAGTTCTGTGCGTGGGGGGGAGTAACCTCGTATGTACCAGTATGTGTTGGGGACTGTGTTAGGTCACACTTGAAGTATTGGGTCCCATTCTTGTCTGCCCACTAAAGAGAGAGATGGATGTATTGGAAAGAGTCCAACAAAGGGCCACAAAGATATTGAAGGGACAGAAGTGTGTCTCCTCTGAAAAAAGGCTGAGAGACCTGAGTCTGCTCATCCTGGAGAAGGCTCACTTGAGGATGGATTCTCATCCATGTGAACAAATACTTGAAGGGAGAGTGTAAAGATGGAGCCAAGCTCCTTTCAGTGGTGCCCAGTGACAGGACAAGAGAGAGTGGGCATAAACTGTTGGAACAGAGGAGGCTCTGTTCGACTGTCATGGCACGCGCTTTAACTGTGTGGGTGACAGAGCAGTGGGCAGTCTGCTCTAACTGAGAATTCCATTCATTCATTTGCTTTTACCATCTCATGAAGTTGTGTTAGGTGATGGAGACAAGCTTTGGGAGGACAGTGACAGAAGAGAAAGAAATAGGGTGAAGTGGCAGCAAATGGCAGGCATTTGGTGCACATCAGATGCAGAAGGCTTTTTTTGCCATTCACACTTCTGTCATCTCCTGTGAATGATTCCTAACACTCATTAGCATGTTAGTAAAACAGGATAAATAGTATAAAATATGGCACAGTTGATAATAAATGTTTTTGTACTATCACAGATTGCCTTTTAATTTGTACTTTCATTGATTCAATCGGTTGTTGTTCACACTGAGACAGAATGACCATACCAGTCTGACTATGGTAAAAATTCAGCCCAGAGTCACGCTCTCACCCAGTTTTCACTGACTTGACCTGTCCAGGCATACTTGCAGTCTCATTCTGATGCACACCTTTTGTTATTTATTCATAACAACTCCTCAAGCATATATAGTATGATGAGAGAGCCATGCATCAGTTTTCTTTAATGTGCTGCATCAGCTGTATGAAGTCACGGTTATGAGACAGTGTTGAATAAAATCAGTTGTGTGTCTGTTATATAAAACATAAGGAAGATGCTGAATAGAAATCACAGAAACTGTCACTTGTACTCTCTAAGGAATTCTTGGGTAACTTGTTCTGTAAGGTATTTGTCAGGTTATTCTGTAGGAAAAATTGTGAAATGCCATCAATAAGCTGACTACAGCAAATACTGTGTTCTGGTAGGAGTAAAAGTAGGTCAGAGAGGTGATGTCTGAAACAGATTAACAAAAGAAATACCTGTCTCTGCTTGGTGTTATGTGCAGAGTGAAGCGTTGGTGGATTTTACTCTCTGGCACTGATCTAAAGGTCTTTACCCAGAAAGGAAGAAAGCGGAATAAGGGCTGACACTGCAACAAGCAGCAGTTGGGTGGAAGAAGTCAGACTGCTGATGGAAGTGAGGAAGACCAAACAAGGGGAGGAATTCTGGCAAAGCAGCTGAGAGATGTTTTGCAGGGAAAACATCCATGTGGTGTGGGTGTCAAGGGAGAAGTGGTGTTTGGGCAAGGTGGTGAACACCTTACTTGGAGGATTTGTGGGATAGGTTACTGAGGAAACTAAATAGGTTTTGATGGAGAAACGGTTCTAGCAAACATTCTCTGTGCCTAGTCCAGTCTGAGATGCGTGCCCCGAGGGAAGAATGAGGTCTCAGCTCTGAGTTTGAGAAGTGTGAGACTGAAGGTGGGACAGCCTGCTGTGGTGCTAGGTGTTGTTTGCTTTTTCTTATTTCTGTGGTTTCTGGTGTTCTCCTTTCCTGTTCCTCACTTGCAGCAGATTGCCTTTGTGACAGTTTTCTCCGCTCCTTTCCTCATCCAAGAAGGGAAAAAAAAAAAAAAAAAAAACTGAAAAAAGCCTTTGCATTATAGGTTAGTGAAAATGTTAAATCCAATCAGATGTGAAGTGAGACCAGAACTTAAATTTTCTGCTCGTTTGATGGGCATAGTAAATCATTGACCTCAGGAAGGTTATTTGAGAAAAACAAATAATGAAACAAAAACCCCATAATCCTTATCTTTTGAATTGGTCTTTTTATACCTACTTACACTGTGTGTGTTGATAATAGGAAATCAGCATCTCATTTTATTGTAGTGTTTCCTTTTGTGTACCTTAGCTTAGCTTCTCACGAGGGGAACGAGTTCAGCAGCAGTACAAGTCACACAGGATTGCTATGCAGTAGACGGTCAGAGAGATGGGAAGAATGACGCAGAGCAGGAATAAGAGCTCCAAAATGTGACCTGCAAAATAAAAGAAAGCAAGCACTTCCATGCACCTGCATGCCTGTGTTCGGACTTAGCCCACTCGTCTTGCTCTTCTTGATATTCAGAGTGTTATGCTAGCAAATGAGTTCAGCCGTTGCAAAAATATATTCAGATGGAGCAGCCATTGCCCTGTGATACTTTCAGCCTTGCTTTTATGGTCAAACTTTAACCCTGGTGCAGTTTGCCCTCAGTGACTGTTTTCAATACCAATTTAGATAAGCCAGTTACTTGTTTACCTCATGTTGTCTCCTGTTTGAGTCACTGTCCTGTGCCTTCCTGTGAGGAGAACAGGGTGTTCTGCCTTTCCCCAGGCCATGCTGTGATACCCATGATGTGCCCTCACATGTAACACCGGGGCCTGAGTGCATCTAGGGAAGAAAGCTTGGTGCCAGAAGTCACGGAAGGAGTTTTGAAAGAAAACATGTGACTGCTTGTAAGGGTATTGTTTTAAAACTCTCCATCCTGTGTTCTCAAAATGCAATGGGAAGAGGCATTTCTGTCAGCTTTACAGCTGAATGCATCGCACTAAAGTCACGTGGACAGGACACTGTGGCTTGTGGCACGCAATGCAGCTCCACGTGAGTGACCTGGAATCACCTCTGAGGCAGCGTCCCTGGAGGCGTGCTGCCCTGGGGACTGAACCAGACCTGTGCCCGGTGCGGTTGCTGTGGCTCATCCAGCAGCAAATCAGAAACTTCTTCACTGACCCACGCTGTGAGTTGAGCCATCTCTTCTGAGGCACTCACGTCACTGCTCTGCTGTTGGCTCTTCACTTGAACTTCAGAGCCAGGAGTGTGAGGAGATCTGAGACAGATTTACCTCAGAAAGAATACTGAGGTAATGGAAGAAAAAGTCTCCAAATTATTTTGGTCGTTCGTTTGGTTATGATTAAATCAGGCTTGTATATGCCTCCTAGGTTCGTAGCATCATTAAGGTTGGAAAAGACCTGCAAGGTAGTCTGATCCAACTGTCAACACATCCCCACCATGCCCACTGACCATGTACCTCAGTACTCATCTTCACTGTTCTTGCACACCTCCAGGGACGCTGACTCCACCACTTTCGTGGGCAGCCCATTCCAATGCCTCACTGCTTTTTCATGCTCATTCAGAAACAGCAAACTTCTGTTTTATTTTCTGTCTTTGAATGTTTTGATTCTTTTGCTCCAGTATTTGGCTTATCATGCTCTAAAGCAGTAAAAAATACATCATATGAAAGCAAGTGAGAGATTGCCTTCATACTTGTTTCTTCATTGTATTTCTTCACCTGTGGCTTCTTAGGTCGTATATTAAAATTGCAAGCTCTCTCTACCTTAATTTATGTGTTCAGGATGCCTAGCACACCTCTTCAGAGTCATAAATAATTATTGTGAAGTATATGATAGGCTTGATGGAGTTCTGTGAGATACAATGTAATTAATAGCTGCGCTTTGGCAGACGCTTCTAAGAATGGCAGTGTTTGTGATTGCGTGACAGTTCTTCCATTTCTCTTAATCCAAAGATTCATTGCATTCCAAGCATAAAGCATGGCTTTTCACCAAAAGAAAGGAAGTTCTATTAATAATCTGAGGAATGTTTGGGGGTACTTTTCTAGTGGCTGCTGCATTGCTTCAGAGGTATTTTCTTTCCTGTGTTTAAACAATCAACTTTAAGGTTTCCAGACAGTTCATTCCAACTGATTGAACTTTCATATAAGCATGTAACTCTCCAAAGATCAAAAATTGCCTCAGGCTATTTTTAATTTAATAAAGAGCCAAGCTGACTTCAGGCTTTTATGGACCACGTAAATCCCAAACTCCAGAATGTAATAAATCTAAAACTTTTTAATTAAAAGTGGAGATATCTTGATTTAAATAAAGTGGAGTCTTTCGGTCATATTTTTGGGGAATTGCCATGTAGCCTCATGAATAGCCACTTCAGTAAAATAGAGAAAAAAAAGACTTCAGCAAGGGATAGCAATCTTCTGACCTTCCAGATGTCTTGCTGGAGTTCTCTGCTCGTAGAAAATACTTCATCTCATGTGAGGACCTTTATGGTGGGTATTTTGCAAAAGTATAACATAATGGACATATCTTAATCAGGTTATTGCTTAGAAGGTAGCCAGATGACATTTTTCCTTGGAGGAGGAAGTCAGGAATTCAATATGTATATTAGGGCTTGCTGCACAGTACTGACATTTACAGCCTTGCTGCTACAAATAACAAAAGAGGACATAATTATTTTGTGCAGACTGCTCAAACAGAAACCATTGTTATTTTTTCATGAAAGCTTCTTGAAACAAAAGAACATGTTTTCTCCATTCTGGTATTTGTTGTTAATAGTGTCTTTTTTTGTTTCAGAATGATAAATTTAAATAGTAGTTTACTGCAACAAGTAATAGAACGAAAGCGTGAAGTACTGTGCATCTTGAGGGAGAAGATAATAACAACACAAAGGTGTACGATATCTGAACATGTCCAGACAGAAGAAAAAGTCAGCGGTTTGCTGGGATGCAGTATGAAGATAGTGCAGGTAAAATGTATCAAATCTGTAAGGAATAGAACATTTGTCTCATTAAATCTGCAGATTATCCGAGTTGCAATTGATTTCTCTGTGCCAAATAAATTTCAGAGTATTTTTCTGTAACGTTTTAAACTCTGTCAATGGCAAGAACTCACTACATTACTTAGCTGTGAAACTTTACAAATGTAAAATGTATTCCTCATTGCCTCACTGGCAAAAGATGTTATCTCTTAGTGTAGAAATGGCATTTCCATCAATGTTACAACCTTATGATTTCTCTGTAGAATCCTGTCTACAGCAAAACATAAACCAACAATTCAGTGAAAGTTGAAGAGCAGAAAGCATTACTGAAGCAAATTCGTTTGAACAGCAAAGGAATGATATATCAGAAATGCTTGCAGTGTTAGCAAGTTTAATAATATTTCTTGGGAAACTACTGTATTTTTGATCATGGGAGTAGAGATTAATTGTGTAGTGAGGACATTGTGAATTGAGAAGAAATTGCCAAAGTCATAAGATATGACAAATCACTTCTATGTACAGAGTCTTGAGTGGCAGACACTTGGGAAATGCATTTCAGCAACTCTGTACAAGTGTCATCTTCCTGCACCACTTACCAGTTGGCCAAAGGGATATCAGGATACGAGAGGGTAGGACAGGACACCAAAGAGAATGCCAGTTTTGGTGACAGAGCTTCACATGGCAAAAGCTGCACCCAGGACTCAACTTTGAACAGAATGGCAAAGTTTGAGACCTGCACTTGGCACTTTGGTGCTCCTACCTTGCTGCTCATTTTGTTTTTGTTTTTTTTTTTTTCAGATGTCAGACGTGTGTTGTGGGTTAGACATCATGAAGCATGTCCTTTCTCTGTTTTTTTTCTGTACTCATTTTTGTGTTTAAGCTGCACAACAGCTGAATGAAATAATCAATTAATGTTTTTTAGGTTTCAGTGAGTGACAGTGGAAGTATGATGAAGGATTCCAGCGTGATTCTCGAGATTCCTCCTGCAACCACTATTGCCTATGGTGTAATTGAACTGTTTATAAAGTGTGATGGGCAGTTTGGTAAGTAAAAGCTTGTTTTCTGTGATGCACCATTGAGTTGTGGGAAAAAAAACTGTTGAGCAGTGGTTTTTGCATTCCCCTGTAATCAAAGGTGATGATATTATATAGCTTCCACTGCCGTGGTTGTTACTTCCACTTTGAAATGCAACACTTCTGATCTGCTAATGCTCTTTTGTTTGTTTACCTAAATTACAGGCTCATTAAGTAATTTAGGTTTCAGGGAACCACAGGCAGTGCAACCCCAATGTAGGGCCAGCTTTAAAGGATCCAAGTTCAGTATTAGATCAGATTGTTTGTGTCCTTGTCTATTTGAGTTTGGAATATCTCCAGAGGGAGATTCTATAGCCCCTCTGGGTGGCCTCTTCTCATATCTGACCACCATCAGGATGAACTTCCTATTTCCCCTTAATATCTAACAAGAATTTGTTGAATTTCTCTCTCTTGCATCTTTGTCCTGTCATCATATGGAATAGTCGGTCTTTGTTTGCTGTAGGTAGCAGAAAGGTCATCCCTTATCTGTATTTTCCTGAGGCTGAACAAATCCAGTCTCTCAGCCTCTTATCCATGATGTTCTTCAGCTCCCAGCAGTCTTGGTGGCATTGCTACACTTAATCATAGAATCATAGAATGGCCTGGGTTGAAAAGGACCACAACGATCATGCTATGTGCAGGGTTGCTGGCTACTAGACCAGGCTGCCCAGAGCCACATCCAGCCTGGCTTTGAATGCCTTCAGGGGTGGGGCATCTACAACCTAATATACTTAACTTCTGTATACATACAAATGTCTTTCCTGTACTGGACACAGCACTCTAAATGAAGTTGCTCAAATGCCAAATGAAGAGTCACTTTGATCAGTCCTCTAGCTACACTCTTGCTAGTGCAGCCCAGAAGCAAGGAACCTCAAGAGCTGCAAAGGCACCTGGAAATCCTTCCAGGTTTGATCTAAATGTAGAGTCAACCAGGAATGTGTAGACAGCAGTCATACTAACAGAAGAATTGCTCATAAAATCTACTACTAGAATTCAGACTTTTTTTTTGTCTAGTTGACACTTTTGTATATAGATTGTTCACTGAATGGTTGCAGAAATTTTCTTGCTATCTCTTTTGGTTGTGCGTTCCTTATTTTAAATGTATTTTTTAATTGGTTTGGTGAGTAGATGAGGTGGTAACTCTGCTCTGTGGTATCAGCTGGATTTGTCTTTCTTGCCTGTTCTCAGTTAAACTCCCTGACTTAAAGGAGGTTTCAGGGGATGTTATGCAAAAAGGAGAGGAGTCGGGCGGGCTGAGTAGGACTGGAAGTTAAACAGTGGTGGTGTAGAAAGAAACATGAGGTACAGTTGAGAGATTTGAATCTAGGGTGCGCTTTATTTGGATAAGAAATGCACGTAATAGTCTCCATCATTCTCCTTCAGATGAATTCTGATATTAAGAAAGCAAGTAGGTTCAGGAATATGTGTAAGTACCACATAACTGTAAAAAAAAAAAAGTGGAATTGCTCTGCCGTACAGTGAACACAGAGATACACTAGAGGGCATTGACTTCATGGTCATAACAGAACTCTAATTCACTGAAATCAGGTGCAATTAAAGCTATTGTATGATAGCATGGATGTATAGCTGATAGCTGATATGCAACCATGAAGTTACAGCTGATAGCCTGCTTACATGATTTCAAGATGGAAAATCTTATCTTTCTAGCTGATAATTAATATGTGAGTGTTGTTAATGATCTGAAATTCTCTGCTTTTTTTTCTTCTGGTTTTTTTTTTTCCATTTTGCCTCACATTGAGCGTTATATCTCAAGCTTCAGAAACATCACAGCTTGTTTCATGTTTTCTCTCAAACGATGTCCATCTTACTTTTTTCAATTAGTACTGTGTCATTGAAAAGGTTAAGTGGAGGAACTGACATCAGAAGTGGGGGTTTCTAGCAAGAGTAAGTATGGTGGAGCTCAGCCTTCAGCTTCTTAATGTCTGAGCAGTGGTCAGTGTCTGTTTATGGAGATAACAATTGTCTTTGAAGTTAAGACTGGGGACTGATGCGGTCCTTTCTCGTGGGATTGGAAGTGGCCAATAGCAGGTGTAACATAATGGGGTTTTCTTCACAGCTAGTTGTGGAATAAGGTGCACCTATCCTTGTTCCTTTTTCTTTGCCACTGACAGACAGCGTTGGAGTTATTTGCTACGGAAGTGTGGTGCTACTGGTGTGTAAACTTTCTTAAAAATGCCCTGGTTAATGTGACAGGACGTTTTTGAGCATAAAAAGAAAAAGGAAAAAAATAAGTCTGATCCCTTTCCAATTTCTTTACCACAGTGTTTTCCTACACTCATTCCATGTGCATTTGATTTCTGCAGGCTAATTTTCTCCTTGAGCTAATAGCTGTTTCCATTAAATGCTGCTCAGTTCTCTCTCTCTCTTCATTTTACCACAAGCCCTCTTGTTCTCCCTTCTCAAAACAGGCTGTGGCACCTGGCTGGCCAGCGTTGTTCTCTTCATTGTTGTATATTTGTGATGTTCTTACGACATGCCTGGGAATTAAACTGTCCTAATCTTTACAGCATCTCAGTGCATTGTCAGTGAATCATTTTTATTGGTCATCTTTGTATTTCTTACATTTTTTGGTGATGTTTTTGCCAAGATCTAACTGCCAGTGGAGATTTGTCAGCGAGGTCTGCGATAGAATCCAACAGAAAAAAGTATCACAGTATTAGATGTATTCTTTCTTTCATGTCTTTTTCCTTCTCTGATAAAATTTATAGGTTATAAAATTAATTAACAGTCTTGTTAACACAAAGCAAAACAGTCCTGTTACAAGATTTTACAGCAGATGTGCACTTTGCACGATACTGCGTGTTATTTCCTTTACTGTCTTCCTCTTTTTTCAGTGCAGGTAGTTTATTAGCCCTATCTCCTCCTTCAGGGTGCATGTGAAAGCCTTATCATCATCAATGAAAGTTACACGAGCATGTTGGCCTTGTGATGCCTTTGCCACCGTCCTGAGTCTTGTTGCTTTGGGAAGTTCTTTAATTTGGGTTAATCACTTTCTGCTCCTCTGTAGCTTGCTCTTCTCTGTGAAGGGTTATGCAGGCATAAAGGTCTCTTTCATTTTCCGCGGCAGAGATTTCTTTGTCTGCTCTCCCTTTGAAAAAGCTTTTTGCTGATGGAGTGCTCTCCATGCTTTCTCATCTGCTTTCAATGTCCTTAATTTGGTGAGACAGGCTGTTACAACTGTGGGAAGGTTATATTTAGGTTCTGTGTCCGGTACATGTGAGCATGTGCTTCATTAGTTACGTTTTTCCCTTTGCTGTCAGGTACTACTTCAGAATTGACTTTCTCTTGGTAACCTGCCTGTGTTCTCCTTAGGCCTGCTTTGGAGTGCCAGGGCTATGGTTTAAAATCTTACATTTAACCCTCTAAAAAAATCATAAAATAATGCATAGAGCTTTGCTTGTGTCATGCCCCAAAGACTCAGAGAGTCTGACACGTGAGCACAGAATTTACATGATACTGTAAATTTCTCAGCAAAACTTCTACAAAGGCTCTTTCCTTTCAGGAGTCCCACAGCTTCACAAAGCTGGGGCAGTGAAGAGCAGTCTAGTAGTAAGAGATAGGCAGTCTTGCTTGGGTGAGGTAGAGCAGTGCTTGGAATCCCAAGAGAATGTTATGAAGATGCATCAGAAAGGGGAATAGACCAAGAGTATGTTATTTTCTCCATCTTCTTGCAAAAGAGACAGTGTATTGAAGGGTTAGTGAGCGTGGCTAGAAGTCCTTCAGAGACCCAGAAGAGCCAATGAATTTTCACCTGCCTGGAGATCTCGAGTGTGGATCTGTATCTTGACTCAGAAGGAGGTGTCTGTCAATGCCAGACCAGAACAAGTTCTGCGAGGGATGCTCTGAGAGCTTGTTTTAAATCCCAGGAAGTGCTTTCATGTGCCTCCGTTGTGAGTGGATTCTGTAGATGGTATTCTAGTGCATCTCTTATTGATAGAAATCACAAACAATTCCTATCTGCATCTCTTGCACGCAGCACTTGGGTTCACAGTGTCTATGAGAGGTTTGCATGTTACTTGCTGGCTCCAGTACTTCATGGAAACTGGTGTCACATTTTGTGGCTGACGGCTGCAGCACAGGGCCTTTGCTGGTGCATTAGGGCTGCAGTAATAGCACGCAGCAAGCAACCACTGGCATTATCTCCATTTAGAAGAGATGATGTGTGGAGAAATTGTGTGAGAACACTTGATGATGTAAGATAGCATCTCGTTCAGTTATTGCTTGTGTGTTTTGTGACATTTTTTTAAATTGTATTTCTGATTTCAGAATTCTGTCTGCTAGATGAGCAGCAAGGAGGTTTTGAAAGAGAAAGCTCAGAGGGTTCGACGTCACCCCACTCAGTGCTGTTCAGAGACACTTCGTTCCTGTATCACCCAGATGCTGTTGATAATGGGATGCACTCTGGGGCTGAAAGCCCCATTCCCAGCCACGCTTCTTTAAGTGTGCTGAAAGAAGGTATTACCAGAAATGTTTTACGTGATTACATTGCAGGGAGTTAAGCAATGTGATGGAAGGAAATAATCTGGTAGCATAGTACATAAGAAATGATGTTAGAAGAACAAAAAGACTTACTTCTGTAATGGGGACATGCAGGGAACTGGTCCCTAGCAACAAACTGAATCCCTTTGCCATAAAACCCTAATATTTTAAGATTGTATTTATGTCAGTTCTGTTATATTGTGCATAACCTCTATGAAATCAGTGATAATTTGTGCTTTCATACAGAAAAGTTCACTGAAAATATTTGTTCATGATCTGCAAAAAACTCTGAATATTCCTCAGTTGAAGTCTCAAAAATTACCAAGGCATCCACTCCTTCTCCTTTAGTTATTCTCTTTCCAGGACCTAAAGGGAGCCTACAGACAGGAGGGGAGCCATCTCTTTGAAATGGTAGATAACAGCGGGACAAGGGGAAATGGTTTTAAGCTGAGGGGGGGAAGATTTAGGTTGGATGTCAGGGGGAAGTTCTTTACTATGAGAGTGGTGAGGTGCTGGAACAGGCTGCCCAGAGAGGTTGTGGATGCCCCGTCCTTGGAGGTGTTCAAGGCCAGGTTGGATGGGGCCCTGGGCAGCCTGGTCTAGTATTAAACGGGGAGGTTGGTGGCCCTGCATGGGGCAGGGGTTTGGAGATTCATGATCCTTGAGGTCCCTTCCAACCCTGGCAATCTGTGATTCTGTGATTATTTTCTGACAAGCTTGAAAGGAATGTTTCATAACAACTAAGGCTGGTGAAATTAAAATATGCTACAAGTGGAAGTTTGTGAATGGATGTAACGTGCCAGGCACAACGTGCTTTTTGTAGGGGTGCAGGAGGGGTGAGGTTAGCACAGGAATGGAAAAAGAGGTAACAAATCAAGGCCTCTGAACACACTTTGCTTTTCATCAGTTCTGGGTTGAGCTCTTACAGCTGTTTCTGGTGCTGAGCGTTACTTTTGTTATCTCTGAATTTCACCCTTTGTTCATGACTTCTCTACAGACTGACTTCTACCAAAATGGATGTCTGTTGTCCTGACAGTTCTCTTATTACTTGCTATTGAGTTGTCATAAAGAAATAACTATCTCTGTGTGTTTTGGAAAAAAAAAACTGTGAAAAAATAGTATGCCACTGTTGCAGTTTGTTTTAGCTTAACATATCTTCTTGCCTTTCTTTGAAGACTTGGAGACTTTAATTAATTAACCAGAATTAGGTAAAAAATGGAGAAGAAAATATTTCTACCAGCGCAATTTAAAGCAGATTTCTTACGCTGTTATTTGGATGGACAGTTAGGGCCAAGTACATCGTATTGCATCAGATGCAAAAAAAATCTGCCTGTGGGTGAGCTGTTTTGTTGTCTCTTTTTTTAGTAAAGAAATTTTCAGATATAAAAGGCATCTTACTGGAGAGACATCAAGCAAAGTCTCTTTGCTTCTTTAAACAAGGTTAAGAATGCTTTCATGCCCATATTTTTTGGAATGTGAAAGAGCACGTTCCAGTCTTCCAGTTGACACTGTTGACTTGAAAACTTCTTTTGTTTTACCAAAGAGGTTAATTTTGATACATACATATGATATTTTGTTGTAGAGTTGTAACTGAATGGTGGAAAAGAAAAGCACTGAACTCTCTTGCGCTTCTGTTTATAACTGTAGTGAATTCAGTATTTCAATCAAGAAAATATTTTTGTCATGAAGCGTAACTGGTCATTCTGGGAACTGAAGGTGTGTAATGCTTGGATCCCTCTGATGAAATAGAAGGATGCTTACAATTGAGCATCACAACAGAAGCCTCCAGTTCTGTGTGTGGACTCAGAGCATTGACTGGTAATTGGCATTAACCCGTAGTTCAAAAAGTGAGGTTATGAGCAGAGCACTGCATTCTGCCTTAGAATGGACATTGTCTAGAGATGAACACCCAGGCTGTACACTTAATGTATGGTTAATTCAGTTAATAGTAAAATACTGACTTCCAAAATACAGAGCGTATGGAATGTTAATCCTTAGCAGCAGTATTTTTTTTCCTCAGAATTTTCGTGGCCATTCTGTTGGCTGATTAGGGAAATATATTCAGATGTGTTCCAGCCTTTCATTATAACTTGCACTGATTGAAATCAGGGTGGCAAGATGCGGTGATAAACTAGCTTATGAAATGCATAGCAAAAACATTAACTGTTTTTACTGGCACTGGTGTAGCAGTACTTAGTTTTATTTTTCACTGCTTTTTTGGGAAAGGTCTGTCACAGCTGAAGGCTCAGTTCCAACCCTTTGTGAAGTTGCCAGAAGACAAGCAAAGAGCTTTATATAAAAGTCTGTGCGAACTCCTGCTGCATGAAGAAACATTAACTGCCCTGGAAGATGTGGTAAGATAAAGAAACTTTTCCTTGCTTCCTAAAAGTAATTTCAGAACAGAGCGAGCGTTATCTTGCACTCAAACTTTTCTCTTTTCATGGAATCATAGAATGGCCTGAAAAGGACCACAATGCTCATCCAGTTTCAAACCCCTGTTATGTGCAGGGTCACCAACCACCAGACCAGGCTGCCCAGAGCCACATCCAGCCTGGCCTTTAATGCCTCCGGGGATGGGGCATCCACAGCCTCCTTGGGCAACCTGTTCCAGTGCATCACCACCCTCTGTGTGAAAAACTTCCTCCTAATATCTAACCTAAACCTCCCCTGTCTCAGTTTAAAACCATTTCCCCTTGTCCTATCACTATCTGCCCTTGTAAACAGTCATTCTCCCTCCTGTTTGTACTCTCCTTCCAAATTTGTAAGGCCATAATGAGGTCTCCCTGGAGCTTCTCAAGAAGTTGTGTTTTTTTCTTTGGCTTCCAGTTAGATGCTCTGTGTGCAGGAGACAAGCCAGACCTGAAGGAGTTAAAACCTGCACAGCAGCAGGACCTGGCTGACTTCCTCCAGCTGGTGGGGTGCAGTGTACAGGATGAGCTATTGTTGCAGAATTATCAGCTTCAAGATGAAGAACTGCTCTCAGCTGTTCACCTCCTCATCAGTGCTATCTCTGGTATGTTGTGAATGAAGAAGAGACCCTTTTTGTTCCATCCCTTCTAGAAAGTCCCTCTGCACAAAATGTGGCTCTTTTCGAGCAGTTGATGAGCTTAGCAAATGTAATTGGTTCTGTTCTTTTTCTGGGATCTGTATGATGCCAGGCATTCCTAGCTGTGAATTAAATTCAGCCCTTGATCTCTGGCAGATTTTACTTGTAAAATACACATTCCCTCAAGATTACTCTAGTTTCTGCTGAATGTGGGCATTTCCCATTTGAGAAGCTAATTTCTGTTCTTGCTGCATGCCAGAGTTCTTCCTGCCCAAATGCTGAGAATTACAAATGAGGTGGTGTCTTCTCTGTAACAGTTGAGGGCCAAACTATATTTAGCAAAAATGAATTTAACATGGAGACACTGCAATTAAGAGTTATTCTGCAGCCACTGAAAAAGGAGATTAAATATAAATGCCAACTAGGTGGTGAGGATGGCATTTATTTGACACCAGTGTTAATTACAGGTCACCTGCAGAATCCAAGATAGATTCTTTCCTGGCTTTTTCTCCTCTCTGTCAAACATAAAGGCTTACCTGACATTAAGGTTAACAAAGGAATCCAGTGCAATATGAGCTAGAATTGGTACAGTGCAGCATTTCTAGATGTGACGCCGTGCAGCAGAGTATCAGTTTGCATCCATATATGAAGGGTACACAGGTAGGAAAGCTTAACTAATTTGTAGATAGGGAAAAGAGATAGAAAACAGCCACTGGTGTGGTAATGCTTGTCAGATGCTATTAACAGCAGAGTGCAGCTAATTGAGCATGCTGAATTATCACCTGGCTTTGGACATGACGCCTGCTTCTCGTGTCCAGGCATAACTGCAGCTGGATTAAGATCCAAAGCTGTTTTATGCCTGTTGCTTCTCTTACGGATTTCAGTTACGAAGTTGAAGGGCACCACAGGGACCATTCAGTCCATCTCCCCAGGGCAGAATAAGCTACATCATTCCTCTCAAATCATGTTTTGGCTGAGGTCAGCATCTACAACAGGTTTTGAGAACAGAGGTTCTTGTTTCATTCAGAGCATAAATCATATGCCTGCCTGCAGGCTCCCAGAAACACTGGAGAAATACCTGGGGAGAGGAAGAAAATGCCAGGGAGGAGATCCTTCCCACCACTACCTTTCTGTCAAGGGCAGGGTTTGCTTCCACCCACTGCCCACTCCCTTTGATTCTACAGTCTAGGAAGCAAACCGGAAAGGTCTGGATCAGCCTCTTCCCTGTGTCCAGCAGAGCACTTTGTCACAGCTCTCCTTGGTGTAGAATCTCTTTGTTCCTGTTCCCAGGGCTCTGTACCTGCGTGGGCCTCAGAAATGCAGCCTGCTGTTGCTGCTCAGCAGGAGAGCCCGATAGCAGAGCTCCAGCAGCCAGCCTTGTATGCTGCTCACTGGAAACAATCTTTCCCTATTAATGTCTCCTTCACAGAGCTGTCTGATTACACTCTTGTCCTGCTGCGTGCCTGCTCTGATCTACAGGTTGTTCCGGCATTGTGTTGCTTGGTGAGTAATCAAAGCGTGCCCGTGTAGCATGTGGGCACCAGCAGCAGTAATGGCTGCGTTCCCTGGCTCACTGTGTTCCCACCCAAGAAAGCAGATGTCAGGATCCAGTGTGAATTTCAGCTTGAAGCATTGCTTAGACAGGGTCAGAGCCTGACAGTGGCAAACAGTGTGGGTAATTTACTGCAGATGGGTACCTCATTTCTGAAGCATTTCTGTATTTTGGTCATTCTGTGAGCTGAGAGCAAAAAAAATAGTAATTTTAACTTGAGTTTTAATTTTCTAGTAGTCTCCATAGCCCATTTAAAAATCTCACTAGCGATAATCACCTGCCCTTGGGAAACAGAAACTCCACTTTGATACCAGTGTTGCTTGGGCCTTGGCAGATTCTGAAGTTTGAAATCTCAGAGGCCATTCATTAAAACTATTTAAAGAAGGCACAGGGTTGACATTTGCTCTGAATTTCTTAAGGTCAGTGACAAAAATTACAGTAGAACCCTTTAGATGTGTAGAGAGAAGATGAATGCTGGAGTTTTTCAGAGTAAGAGGGTTAAATGTAATCTGTGGAGCAGCTCTTTGCCATAGTAAGTCAGAACTGTCTTTCTAGGCAGTAGTGAGTCACCTACTTCATCATGGTTGGAATCTGGAGGGTATTTGGGAATCCCTTAAAACTGCTTCAGGTTTTGGTGCCTGCATCAGGACACTTAAATTGTTGGCATTTGGGTTTCCTTGGTACTGTAAATCCCAGGTCTGTCCTGGGGGTGCTGGTATCCCCAGCATCACAAGGGTGAACCAGGGCATGGGTGGTACTAGGCTGGGGGCCATCATAAATCAATGGAGTATTTGAAACATAACTGTGGGAGGTGAGCTTTGGTTGGGGATGAGTACGTTGTACTTGTCAAGGCTGATGGAACAGGGAATCTTTCCCTTTTACACTGCCTTGTACACTCTCCAGTGGCTTTGTAAGAAAGAACTAAGCTGTGTGACACCAAACAGCACTGCTTGAAAGGCCTTTTTAATGTCTTTGTTTCTCTTTTTCTCTCTCTCATAAATACAGCCTTACATCGCTTCAGCTGATGGCACCTTGGCACTGAGCAGTCCTTTGGTGGCAACTCTCACTGACAGAGGAAGATTTGATGTCGTGCAAAGGCTTTTTGCTTCAACGAACATTAATTTGGAGAAGACAGAGTCTTCTGTAAAAGCTGTAACTATGAGAGAACCCAGATTCTTCCCACTTGTTCTTTATGTTGCGCTTTGCGGGCTTCACAGTTTGAGTGGGGCTGTAGAGGAGCTTTTTTGAGCACTTACTGCCCTCCCTGTTCTTCCTTGTGTAGCTTTGCAGCGTAGCGCAGATGCTTGTGAGCATGTGAGAGCCCTGGGGTTGAGTTTTCAGGGCACTGAAGCCAGGTGGCACAGGGCAGCACAGGCAAGGAGTGAGCACACTGCTGCTCTGCAGCTCCACTAAGGTTTGTCTGCAGTGGAAAATACATAAATAAGTAAATAAGGGATGCAGGGGAAGAAGGAAAAAAAAGATGAGCCTGGAAGAGAAATTGAACATAGCTATTCTGATAGTTGTCAGAACTGCAGAGCAGTGGAAGCCTGATTGCTTGCATTAATATGCGTGGGAGAAAACTGCAAAGTACAAACTGCTTTTTGTAAGCAAGCGAGCAAAAAGGCTGTGGAAATGTAGCATTGTGCAATGCAGTTCGTGCTTTGCTCACTCAAGACCTGACGTGCAGAATACCTTCACTCTGGAGGATGTGAAGTGGAGGGCACTTCATTAGGTTTTTCTTCATTAAGTGTAGTTTGGCTTTATGGATGTGAGCTGCACGCTGCAGGAAATAATGAACTCTTTTTTTTTTTTTTTTTTTTCCAAAACTGAGACCACCTTAGGGATTTCTACCTCTTTTCCAATAAGTTTTTACTAAGCTTAGCAAGTTTCAGCTGCTTACATTGTATTTTGAACTTTCTCTTTGAGATACGGTGATGCCTTCTGGTATGTGCATAGCAGAAGTCCTTGCTGCACTCCACAAAGCAATCATTTTACCCATGTGACACTTCCAGTGTTTTGCTTGTGTCTTTCACTAACAGCAGAGCTTTATAGCACAGTTAATGCAAAGCACTTTGTGCTTTGAACTGTTCTGCCTTTTTTTGATCATAATTTTCTGTGATCATGGAAATGGGACAGAAGTGCAGGAGAGATCACTGTAAATGCAGGAAGCTGTTCCAATGAAGCAGGCTCTTGGTGCTTTTAGCCAGCACTGAGGGATGGTTGACAGTTAGGCACCTGGAAGGAGAGGTGCTCAGACTGAGGTGGTGGTGTTTCAGTGTCTCATTTATAATGTGAGTGTGAAGTGAAGCTGATGGTTTTGGCCCAACGCTGCACTGGTGCGTACGGAAATGCCCTGAGAGCACCTTACCCTGCTTGTGTGAGTTGTGTGTCTGTACATGGGAAGGTTTGCTTTTGCCAACTGCTCGTAAGCAAGTTGCCTCTGTAATTGTTTTATCAGAATTTTGTATTTAATGTCATGGATGTCAGAACAGTAGAATAATTTTAAAAGTCAATTTGCGTGATTTCCATTCATCTTTTTTCCAATTCCAGTCCTTTTCTTGGCTTTGAAAGTTGGTGCGTGCAGACAGCAAGAAGATGCGTGTGACTCCACGTAGTGCTGCTGTCCATGTACCCTGATTTTACTCTTGTTGTAAACCTTGTATGTGCTGCACTTAACTGCTTTCAGGGTTGGTGGGCTGTACTGAACATGTATGAGGGGATTTGTTTGCATAGGAAAAAGACCCCCAGGTATTCTATAGAAACTGTTACCAAAAAAAGGCATTGGTTGCACAGGGCAGCCACCAGGCGTGGGTCTGCCCTTTTATGTGCTCTCTGTCCTTCTGAAAGTAGCATCTTTCTGCACATGAACATTCAAAATAGCTCAGGCTGGGGATACGTAAATCCAAAGAGGCAGCAGCAGCAATGAGTCTCTCTCCATCTAAGTTTTGTTCTGCCCTTCCCTAAGCTAAATGAGGAGAGCCTCTTCAGGGACCCTGGCTGCACTGATCCAAATGAATTCAGATTCTACTCAGCGCATCCTGGCTGAAGCAGTGATTGCTTGTGACAGGCTGGCCTCGTACAGAAAGCACTCCTTCAAGGTTAGCTGGGGTCTTCCCTAGAAAACAGAGGTGGTAAGAGGGCACTGGGGTCCTTCAGGAGAGGTTGGCGCTTCATTTCACTCTCAGCTGTCTCTCCCTTGTTGCTTCCTGATACACTTGCCTTCTGCAGAAGGGGGAAGACCCCTCAGCTTTGCATTTCAGAATCACATCGGGACAAGGGAAGGTGAGGTCAGCAGTTGCTTTTCAGTCTCTTTGATTTATTTTTTATTTTTGTCTCCAGCAGTCTCAGCCTTGATGTAACGAGTAATGAGTGCTCACCTTGTGGTGCTGCTGGCCTCAGCTGCCGGAGCTTTATGTATGCTGGTGAATTACAATGTGAACATAGGAGACTGACCCCCTTAATAGGGTAGTGATTAGAAAGTAAGCAGCCCCACTTTAGCAGTGGTATTTATAGGATGGTTGAAGAGGCCCAGAGTGCTCTGCATAGGATCCGGAATGGGTGCATTCAAAAGCCAAAAAGTCACATTTCTGAACTGTGACCAACACCTTTTTTTCACGAGAGAATCTCCATCCTGTTTTCACCCCCTTGAAATTAGTTTCAAATGTTGAATGCCATTCATTTCCCACCCTCTGAGCTGTAGCTGAGTCCTGGAGCTTAGCACAGGAGCACAGCCCTTCAATCTGGAAGGAGGGCAGGGGAATTCCACAGCACTGCTTGCCTTTTCTTCCTGGTAAGGCTTCACAGCCTGTGGATAGCATCTCTTAGTTAGCTACAAGTCACAGAAAGACAAAAAAAAAATCCAACAAAAAAGAGTGTAGTTTTTCAATATTAAATCTTTATTATATACAAAAATATTTTGTTGGGAATTAAGAGAATTTCACAATTTGTACATTAATATTTTTACGCTTGGCTGTGTTTACTGTGAAAATATTAGCTGTGAAAAAGACAAATGGGGGTTTTAGAAAACAAGTTACAATTTAAAAATGTCCTGTGTGGTAGCTGATCAATAGAAAGTCAGCCTGTTATTGAGTCCCACCTCCTAGGCCTGCTCTAAAGCACTGTATTCAAACAACAGTTAGCTGCTACTAAGTCAGCTTCAGTTTTGCACTAGAAAATTTATTTAATAGTTAAGATTGTTTTGTAGGATATTTTCAGCTAATAGAAAGTGTTTCTTTACAGGAGAGCAGTTCTTCAACATTTACAAGTTTTAAATCCAGTTTAGTTTAATATTCTGGTAGAAGGAAAAAAAAAATAATAATTCAAAGCTTCCAAGAGGGAAAAACAGGTATGAGAATAAGCAAGGGAAAGAGATGTACACTGACACTTTTAACACACATATTTAAATCAAAACACTTAAACAAGGTTTGATAGTTCTTAGCCCAGCTTGGGGTGAGAGAGTGCCAAAGTTTCTGCTTTAAAACCTAAGGAAGAGGTTCCTCCTTACTTCGGGGTACTCAAGTGTTACATACAGGAGATGCATGCTGCAGGAGTCAGGGCCAGGGAAAGCTCAACATGCATTTTCAGTGGGGGAGAAATCCCTTTCTGCATCTCTCTCCATAAGTAATTGCACAAGAGGAACCAACACAAATTGGTCAAAAAAAAACCCAAAAAAACAGAAGAAAAACAACCCACAAGAATTTTGCAGCCACTGATTTTGCTGCCACTCCCAGAACTGTACAAAGCGGTGTCATTAATGCTGCTCTGCACATCATACAAGATGTCAAATGGCTGACAAGTTACTGGGGCTGTAGGAAGAGGTCTACCATACTCCAGGTGAGTGCTGTCTATCCATGGAGTGCTGACTTGCATCAGCTGTGAAGACAGCCAAACTTGTAGGGACATGCATTACCATGGAGCTAATGAATAAATGGGAGAAAATGGTTCCAGGACTACTTTAACCCTATTATCATTATAGGCTGGTCCTATTCCCCATCCAACCTCTGCATGAGCAGTGAAAGAAAATCCATACCCGACTACTATGAGAAAAGGTTAAGAATATTGAGAACAAAATTCACACTTACTTTAAATGTACTGTATCCTATAAAATATAAATATTGCTGAAACTCTCCTTTAAAAAAGGAAGAAAAAAAATCTATTTGGAGGTAAAAACTGCTACACAGCCTTTACCAAGCTGGCATTTTTATGTAAGCAGGTAAATTCCAGCTCCAGTACCAGTAAATGAACAAAGAATTCAGCAGTTTATTGTGTCAGTTTGTGGAACAGTATCCCACTGTGGTCCAAAATGGAGAATTCAAGTTAGCAAATACTGTTTTAAATACTTGCAGTATATTAATCCTAAGTTCTATTTATCTATTTCTATATATCTATAAATCAGTGTGCAAGTGCACTCATACTATTTGGAAGCCAAAGCTGCCTCTGAAAATTTGTTAATTTTACATTTTTTTTTTTAATGCAATACGATTTTTTCTTTTGCATCCTGTACAGGACTGCCAACAGCAAGTTCCACTGTTCTTAAGTACCAATGCTTACATTGACCACTGTGTCCTCTGAAGGAGGCAAGGTGAGAATCCCAGACAGTTCACATTAGAAAGATCGTTAAAGATGCGAAAACCAAAAAGGGTGGGGGAAAAAACAAAGAAACCAGGGCCAGAACCTCTCCACCTTCAAGCATGACAGTCCAGCAGAGAAATCAAAGTCCCTTTCACTGAAGGAATCTTGTTAATGGCCCAGGAGACGTTTTATGTAAGAACTACAGGGATATTTAAGGCAAGAGGTCTGGCAGACTAGAATTCTCTTGTATCAAGTGACCACTATCTAAACACGGATAAATCAATCTCTGAACACTTTCGCAGAAGAAGCATTGTTAAACTTGGCAATAACAACACAATGCTTTAACCCTTCAGAATTTGGGTGAGGCAAGAAACCCTGCACGAAGTAAATACTCATATTAGCATGATAGATGTGACAGACTTCCACCTGTAATTAGTGTTAAAACTGTACCTACAGGCACAAAAAGTGACTGGGCAACTACTGCAGCAGGCACTGTACATGTTTTGAGAATTGGCATCTGCCTCCAAGTTCAATCTGAAAGATGAAGATAGATGAAGACTAGATGGGAAGCCAAGGAATAGGGAGAGAAGTTCGGGTTGGATCATGTTCACAGTAATGGCTTGTGTAAAAACATAACCCAGCTCTCCTGATTTCCGGAGTTGTGTCTACTTGTCCTTCTCCACTGGTCCTTTCTTAAACACAGCAGAGAGGCAAACTTGGCTTCAAAGGGGCCCTAGCCTGGAATTTTCTGTCTTTAAAAGTTAAAAGAAAACGTCCTGTTTATTATCTGAATCAGTCTTAAAAAAAAAACAACCATACAAACAAACCATGGAACACTTCCTGAACGCTGAGCTGCCGGCAGGTTGTACAGCAAATCACTCAGGTGGGATTTGAGAGGACACAATCAGTTAGGACAGAAGATAAGGAAAAAAAAAAGTTCCATTTGAATCTACCAAGGATGTGACAGATAATACAAACACAGATTCAGAAAGAGTCAATCTGCTATCCTGCAGCTTTTGTATGACTGAGACACAGAGCTGCACTGATCTGAGAACTCTGCAGCCTGAGAGTACCAAACCGGGTGTAAGGCTTATTTCCCTTGCCTGTGTCAGTACATGATACTGCTCCAATTTTACCTCCATTTTATGCTTACATTATTAAAGCCCTTTGTAAGTCTATGCAAGATGACATATTACACCAAACTTTAATTGACTGCATGTTGTCACATGACTTAGAACCTAAAGTAGACCTGCAGGTCTAACAGAGACAGCAAGGTAATCACGTGGGTATAAATGCACCAAACAGTATTTACATTAAGGTTGAGAATGGTGTAGAGCTTGAGGAATTTTTGGTGCATTTAAAGAAATAACTTATGGGTATTGGCATATTGACTGCGGTTCTATGTATAGCTTTTCATACAGAGGGCAACAACAGTGTTTCTTCTATAAGTCTCTCTATATGTACAGAATTTTACAGCACCTCCATGCACTGTTTAAAACATAGAAATTACAGATAAATATAGAACTTTTAGATTGAAATATCTGTATATTTAGAAAAATATACATTAGTAAACACAACAAACCAGGTAGAGAAGTGTACCAGTTCTAAAGTCTCACATGCAGGTACATTTCTGGATTAAGTCATGGGAGATAGAAATGTGGTTGCAGACATGAGCGTTTTTGTTTCACCATCCACATACATACATATACACAGACAACTATTTGATAATTCACTTTTCTAATCTACTTACTTAAATATTTATCTTGTGATACATACCACATATCTTAAACATTTAGCAGCATCTTCGCCTCGCTCAGACACACCTATCGTTATTAACAGTCAATGCAAAAGTTTTCCTGTTATCTGGAAAATGAATGCTCAGTACAGAATGAGAGACTTGACATCCTAGCTATTTATCCCCCAGGAATACTTCAAACAGCTCTTATATGAAATGGCTTCCCTTGCTCAGAACTCGCCTTTCACACCATCTTTTTCCTCACAGTGCAACGCACAGCTCCCTGCCCAACTTCTGACTTAGCACACTATAACAGGCGGAGTCTGGCACCACCGTGTACGTGACCAGCATGACATCCTCATTCCAAGACTCTCCAGGAATGCTTTGGTTTAATAAAAAAGTAACTTATTTTCAATCCAGTCACCCTACTGGGCAACAATAATCTAAGCAGAATATCTGATGAAAAAAATAATTCCCAAACACTACACACCTGCCAGCATGGACTCTCAGTTCGTATGATTTAACAAACAGATGCAAGGAATGTATTTTTTCCTCCTTTGAACTCGCATGTGACCATCCAGTTAAAACCTGCTCTCACTTTGATAACGGTTCTTGAATGCAACCTTAGCAACCCACTGCTTATTGCCTCAGATTGTACTTCTCATTAGCATCTATATTAACAGCAGCAAAGGGTCAGCTGCTGGGCTCCACGGTGCTGACTTAAATGTGCTTGATTGCTAAACACCGTGTGGAGCTTAAGCGAAAGCTAAAGCTTCAGGCTTCAGCAAATACACAGCTACGTTCAGACTGCTTACTGTGTAGGCCCTTTGCACAGTGTGATCTCTGAGGTGGAAATAGGAGGAGCGAGGTTTTCGTCACTGACCCTTGGTGCCCATGTCTCATGGGATTCTTTTGGCTGAGCACCTGTCTGAAAAATGATGACAAGTGGTGTTTGCAATATGAACCACTGTGGGGTGGAAACTGAAGAATCATCTCATTCCGTTTGTTAAGGAATAGTGAGCTCAGCCCACTTTTGGCATCACAAACAGAGTATTTTCTAACTCATAATGAAAAGGCATCGCATCTGTCCAGGAAGCACATCTTATTTACAGCACACGTAGGTCTTCTATGACACAGTACACAAACACAGTTCCATCACGTTAAGCTTATAATGCCAAAACGAAACCACTGAAATAGTCAAGCAACGGCTCTGCTGTCTTTGCTGCCACATAAAACACTCCATCTATTTCTCAGAGCAGTCTCTGAGTGACAGGATCACAGAACACATCTCTGGGAAAGGCAAACAAAGGGCTAGTGCTGATGCTGCCACACTTAAAAGCTCTACGCAGCTTAAATAAAACTGGAGCAAACAAAACCAACAAAGCAAAGTAGTGGCACAAATTTTCCTTTGAAACTTTCAGATTCCCTCCATAAGACTGAAATCTCCGTGTTCAGAGCCACGACACCCCATGCTTACACAGCTCTGACAAACATTTTCCAAATGCACTGCGATCTTAAGCCAAACAACCAACTTCATCAGCTTTAAAAATCACCTGAGCATATAGGTGGGGTGGTTTTGCTTTTTGAGATGTAAGCTTTTCTTATATCAACAGATTCTCACGTGCATGTAGAAGGCTTTAAGAGCTCTAGAACCAATACTGCTTTACAGTGTGCAGGCCTCTTTTTCTTCAGAACAACCTCTGAGGAAATTGCCTTTTAGAGTGTTCTGTATCACACTTTGGTGTTGAAAAAGAATTCAGAAGCAAGGTGCCTGTCATCAGATGGAAGAGAAATTAAGCAAATAGATGACTTCTGTTAGCCTGGAAAGCGATGGTGAATGTTGCTATATACAACAGCTAACAGGGTAATATAAAATGTGATCACAAAAAGAGCGTGTCTCAGTGACAAGCTGTATTTTCGTTTTGTTCTTGTCAAGCAGAAACTTACATTAGCATAAGCTTTGATCGATGAACCTAACGAGACTTACGTCTATGAGCCTACAAAGGGGAGAACTGTCACCAAACACAAAAAGTAGTATGCTGTAAAGCACAAAAATTATGAACAGCATGGCTTTTTAGCAGTAAGCTTCCAATTTACAAGCTACCTAATGAAAAAATCAATTAAAAACACAATGCAACAAAGAGCACAGAAATTCCATTACATCACGCTCAAAAATACAACAGTTGATCACACAAATTTTCCAAAAGAGAACACAAGATATCTCAGGAAATTAAGCCACAGATCACTATTTAAACATCAATGATGTCCTAAGGAAAGAAAATTCTAGCTTGGGTTCTTTTTTTTTGTTTGTTTTTTGTTTGTTTGCTTTTTTTAAAATCAATGTGTTTTCACACGCATGAATACAACAGTCCTAAATACTAAGCTTTACTCTACAAGGCTCCGCTATCAGGTTCTCTCTCCAGCTATTCAGCACTGCACTGAATTACCTTGCATACACGCTCCCTGCCGTAGGTACTTCCACCACAAGAGGCTTCACACGGGTTGGCTCCCAGGAACAGCTGATGAGCAGCATGCAAGGTATTGCTTCGTGTGATTTCAAGAAACACGTAAGGGAACCTACAGAACAGTTGTCTAAATCAAGAGACACCAGGAATTCGTGAAACATCGAGAATGCTTCAACATTCAGCAGAAAGAAGCTGGAGCAATGGAGCTGTGTCACTTGTTGCTTTTAGCATTTGAAATTCTACTCCTGTCAAATCATTACTTCAAGGAAAAAAAAAGAAACTAGTTTTCTAATAGGAGCTATAGACTTTTGACCGGTCAAACACTGACATTAACAAGTTTTACAAAAATTGTTTCAAGTATCCTCTTTTTAGTCACAGTGAAAATGTAAGACCAAGATGTAAATGTTAAAGTGAAGGACTGAAAGTTTCTCAGATGAAAAAGGCAAAGGTACTAAATCAAAACGTATAAAATGCTTAAACGCATTTCCTTCATGTGATATGAATAGAAAGGTTATCTGTAAAAAGTTAGAAAAATTAAAATAAATTACATATTTAAGTACACTTTCCCTTCAGCATTATTATAAAAAGTCAGAATAGTGTACTTTTGAATATACACAGAGTAAAAATGCGCAGGCGCCGCAGTTATCATCGCTATCTACACCACATCTTGTCACGTTAGTTTGTTTCCTGCAGTTGATTTTATTTGTTACTTAAGCTCATCTTCAGCAATCTCAGTACACCCAGCTAATCGGGACCCACTGTGGTTCCAGCCTCAGTTTCTCTATAGCAGTCTGCAGCTTCTCAAAGGCTTTGTCTAGGTTGTCATTTACAATGGTCAGATCGAAGTAGTGGTTGTACGCCCTCTGGATCCGGGCACTTTCATCCACTGTTTTCTTCAGATCAGTGTCCTGTTGGAAGCATTTGGAAGTTACTAAGAACAGAAGACCTGCCACATCCTTACCAATGGAGAAGTACCAGTTTGTGTTGTAGTATGAATGACTTCATTTAAAGCTTGATACTGCTACGTATTAATAAAATATTTACAATAAGGCCACAAAACCCTCAAGCTAAGATGCACTGACGGGACTGACAATTTTATATTTGATGTCAACAGTGTTAAATATGGAAACCAAATACTGCACAGCTGGCGATTTTTAAGGAAGTCAATAACAGCACATGAAAGGGAACCTGTGTGCACAACAGACAGTTTGTCACTTTGTGGAGGCGACTGACAATTCAGTCACAATAGGTAATGCTTTGGGAGTAATTGGGTCGGTTATGTACATTTATTTATGCCTCTTTTTTCTTCCCTACAGAAAGCACCAAAACCCCAAGAATTTGAATTAGCGTGCAATGAAAGATCATGAAAGCTGCATTTCTGAATGAATCTCAGATCTTTAAAATGCCACTACAGTGGTAAATACAGAAGCCAAAATTAAGAACTTAGTGAATAGCCTTCCTTTCACAGTAAATGAAGGAGGGAAGCAAATGCAGCACCACAGGAGCCAGAGTTCTTGCAGTGGCCTGGGAAGCCAGGAATGGTGTAGACAGACCCACTAGCAAACGATGTATGCAATACTTTAAATGCACATTTCTTCTGTTTGTTCAGGAAGCTGCAGATGTCCAGCATCACAATGCAGAATCCGTACAGATTTATAAAGTGCATATTTTAAATGTAACTATCCTCTTTCTTATTCACAGGGGAAGTAAAACAAAAGCAACGATGTCCCTTAGGGAATCAAATTTTAGGAAGGGCAGGAAATTACTTTTATACTTGTCTGGACAGTCTTAATCTTGCCTCTTGATTACACAAGGCAAAAGTCAGTGTTTGGAGGAAGGAGGAAACACAAAGCACCCACAGACATACCAGAATCCATAACAACCTGAGTCCACAACTAGGGTTTCTCAGATTGTTTACAGAACAGAATCTCACAGGTTTCAGGAGAAAAAAAAAAGACAAATCCCACATTCCTTCCGTACAAATTAAATCTCATTTTATAGCTTGGAATGCCCCATCAGCATCACACAAGGTATTACTAGTATCTAAGCTATACAACCACAGCTGAGTTGTCAGCATGCCAGGGCTTTTCCCAGAAGGGGAAGACGTACTGCTGAGCGTAGAGAATCATTTCATTAACTGCCCAGCCTGAGCTTTATTTATTTTTTTGCGCTGGTCGTGCAGTGGGAAAGTTCAAACCTGTACAGAACGTTTATAATTTGCTATGCCTCTCATTTGTCTCCGCTGGGTCTCGGAAAAGGAGACAGGATCTGAGGAATAAAATGTACCACTTTGCTTTACGTGACAAATCCAAGGAACATCACAGGAGGAGAAGCTATTCAATGCTGCTTTTTCTGGCAGCTCTCAGCCATTTCTGGTGCAGCGTGTGCTGCTGCAGCAGTGGTAGTGAGGTCCAGTTGAATTCTGGTTGCTTTGTTTGGCTTTTTTGTTTGTTTATTTTGATTCTGTTTTGTTGGTTTTTGTTTTTGTTTTCCAAACAGTCTGTAATGTCTTTCCTAAGGATTACAGATTACCTTTTTAAGGCACACCCATAACATAAAGACAAACCTGAAAGAACAACTGTGCTGGGGGTGAGGTGGTGAAGGAAAAGCACTTTATATAAAAGAACTTCTCCTGCCATCAAGGTATCTATAACTCGCTGTAAATAATCAAAGGTGGCCCTTCCTAAAGAATACATTCCAGGTAGTTCTTGTAATCAACACTGTCTGTAAGAGGGCTATTTTTAAGGAAGAAGCACTCTGCCTTATACATAGTGTTTAATTAATTCCTAGTAAGCAATCAGCAAATATCTTGCCTTACTTTTCTTGAAGACTTCAGTTTTAGAAAAAAAATTAAATTAAAAAAATAAAAATAAATAAAGAACATCCTGTTCAAAGCAAAGTAAGTATGAAATAATCTGCTTACAGTGAGAAGTTTGGTTGTAATTCCAGCATCTACCACTGCCTTGTGCATAGCACGCAAAGTCTCCAACTCTGGAGCAGCAATGAACACTACGTAGGGCATGAATTCTGAAGTCCTCAGTATTTTCAGGGCCTGGAAGCAATTAAAAAAGAGAGGGGAAAAAAAAAAGTATGAGAATGACTCAAACATCCCCTTTACTTAAGGGGCACTGCAAGACTATTACGTTACAACCAGTAGAAATACAAGATGGAGGAAGATTTTTATTTCAGAAACTCCTACATCGCCCTTTGAAATGTTCAGCATCATTTTTTTCTTGGTTAAAAAGAGCAACTGCTACTCTGCAAGGCTCCCACTTCCATGCAGAATCTGTTTTTTCCCACCATCTTTGTAACTTACTCCAGCTCAGTTCCATAAACACACAAATCCAGTTGGCAGCATAATCTTTCAACCAGGTCAGAAGCCTTTGGATTTAAAGGCATGCCTCATCAACATTATACTCCACATTTTTAGTGTAACATTATGAATGATATACCTGTGGATTCACATCCAAAATGCAGGTCCTTCCTGTCTGAACAACTTCAAGGATAGAATCAATTTTAGTGCCATAAAGATTTCCTTCATATTCTCCATGCTCTAAGTATCTGCCAGCTTTAATATCCATCTCCATTTCAGCTCGTGACACAAATCTGTATGCCTGTCCATCCTTTTCATCATCCCTTGGCTTTCGTGAAGTAACTGAAAAAAATTTTAAATACAAACTGAATGTTAATCTTTTTGTACTTGGAATACGTGCACAAGATTGGGCTGCCTTTAAATTATGGAGATTATGATAAGGAATTAAGTGTAATTATCATGGTTCCATATACAGAGTCATCAGTTATTCTAGCATACATTCCAGAACTGTGCACAGCTCTTCCCATTCTCTTTATTTCTGTTCTTTGCTACACACTGCTTACCCTTAGATATTTATTTTTCCTTTGCATTACTCCTACAAACCATATACAATATGCATTTATACCATCTTCTTAATTATTGACTGAAAATAGTTATTTAAATGACTTGCAAATGAAATGGAACTTCAATGAAATGGAACTCACAAATGACAAACTGACTTCTGAAAACCAAGCGAATACACATCAAGATCCACCCAAAATATTATGTCCTACTCCCCCCAGAATATTATCACATACGTCACTCACTGTTATTCAAGGCAGAATCAGCTGAAGTAGCTCTAAGAAAAATTAGCTCCAATGCCAGAACAAGCCCAGCCACAGCAATGAGAAACTTGGTGGAGGCCAGCTGATGCTACTTCCCAGGACAACTTACCCTTTGCAGCAAAGAATGTTCACTGCACAGAAATTAAAGCCCACACTTAAGTGAAACATGAGCCAGCTTAGATATTGGCCCACAATTTACAGCACAGATATTATTTAAGCAAGAACGTGGAATTACATTATAAAACAAAATACCAGATTATTACCTACTTTGCTGCCCTATCACTGTATTACTGCCCACTATTTGCATTCAATTAGATTTGAACTCTGGAACATATTTACAGTAACAGTGAATGGATCCCTTTGTAATACTGTGATACAACTAAAAAGCATTCCCACCTCTCCAGTGATTTCTATCAACTTAACTATTACAGAGAACTCAAGAATCTTCTGAAGCTGTTAGTAATACAAGTGCTACTCCAACACCTAATCTTAGACAAGATTCCACAGTCAGACTGGAAGTCAAATGATTGATACAATATTAAAAAAAAAAAAAAAAAAAAAAAAAGGAGCAGTTTGAAATAAACCTTGGAGTGTGAGCTGTGATCGCTCACAGGCAGAAGATGACTTATGAGTTCAGCTACCCAAACTGCAGGAAAAAAACCTCAAAAAACAGCCACTTTTGCAGGATCTGGGCTCAACACTAAGGACGTGCTTTACCCTATGGCATCACAGATCATCTCAGCCATCTTCCAACATACGTAAAAAATGCCTTTTGTGAATAATCAGAAGTTTCTTCTAGTCAAACTGAGGCCTGATTACGCTGACTACTGATCACCCTACTGAAAAATCTCAATATAAAGTAGAAATGTCACATACAACAAACTGCAGATTTAATGCACACAGTGAAACCGCCAGGTGCTCGGGAAAGTGTATTTTGATACCTTGAAGGGTATTCAAGAGCTCCAAGTGAAAGCATTTTAACAGTGTTACATTACTGATATGCAGATACAGTGTTTTAGAGACACAGTAATTTTGAGGGCTTTTTAAAAAGGAGGAAAAAAATTGAAGCAACTAACTTTCATATTACTTTGCCAGTTAATAAACAATGGGATTTCCAAAGGAAGATTTCATTAAAAAAATAACACTGTGCCCTCAACCTTTTTATTAGTTTCACAAAAGGCTTGTGCACTAGCCAGTTCTAATGGTTAGACAATGAGCACACGAGGAAAGAGAGGTTCTCCCCTCACACGACACAATTCATCTCATTTAAGACCTGTTCCTCCTCTCCTATTATCTACTTCTTACTTCTTACCAACTGGAAACAGGAGAAACAAATTGGCTTTGAAATTCTGAAGGGCAGGTGGCAGGAGGAGAATAGTAATGCAGCTAAGGGTCTCGCATCTGTGTTCAAACAGAAGACTGACAAGTTGTGGGTTTTTAAAAAAAAAAAAAAAAAAAAAGCAAACACCACCAGCACCCATCCTGTAAGTGAGCAAAAGTAACCAACTGTAGCAAAGACAAGAAAACAAATATTTCAGTAATGGAGGAGGAGAGGAGGTTCTTTTTCTGAAGATGATAGTAAAAAAGAAAGATCACAGGTTTGAGGCCAGATGAATAAAACATCAGATAATCACAAGGACCTTAGGGGTCACAAACACTTCCATTTTATTGGAAGTTTACATCTTTCCTTTCCCTACGCTTCCAATACTTCAGTAACAGTTTATAATGCCTAGGATGCTTCCACAGATAAAAAACAAAACAGCAGACCTGAGAAACTCCACTGGCTGATTATTACAGAAGACTGCTAGCAACTTCTACGATCCCCTCAAGTGATGGCAACTGACACTGAATGAACCCAGCAGATACTTAAATAGTGGTTTTCAGCAGCAGCAGTTACAGTTAATTGGTAGTTGCAAATACCTTAACTGTTGTCATATGCTAATTCTGTTGTCTGAAAAGATGAAGAATGCTTTTTTCTTCTGTTTTCCCACAACAAACAATTCACATACTCTGAGAAATTACTTCTACCACCAATGAATGGGATAAACTTCCCATATTTTTCAGATGAGAAACTCAAAATGTGGTATTACACCAGGAGTGCTGACAACTTACATGGCACTGTAGTTCCAAACCTAGTAGGATTCAGTACTATAAACCTATTCTTCAAACTTCTTCGTCCCACTCCTTGGGCCCCAATTAAGACCAGTGTTTTCCTCTGAAAAGGAGGCATTTTGGCTACTTCTTCATAGATCTGGATTTCGTGACGATCAAATTCTATATTAAGAAGAATAAAAAAAAAAATAGTTAATACCTATTCAGTAATGTAAGAAGAAAATGAGTTCTAACAGCCACTTATGTCCAGGTGGCTTCTGAATATCTCCAAGGAATGTTCCACAACCATTCCACGCCAGCATTCAGCCTGTGCCAGCATTTAATCACCCACAGCATAAAAAGTGTTTCCTGATGTTCAGAAATCCCTGAGTTTCATTTTGTACCCACTGCCTCTTACCCTTTTGCTGAGCACCACTGAAAAGAGCCTAGCTCTGCTGTCTCAGCTCATTCCTTCAGGTATTTCTACACATTGATGAGACCTCTGCCTTTAGCCTTCTCTTCTCCAGCCTAAACATTCCCAGTTCTTGTTCAGTCCCTCTTCATAGAGGAGATGCTCCATTTCTGACATACTGGTGGCCTTTCACTGAGCTCTGTCCAATAACTCCATCTGTCTCTTCTTCTGGGCAGCCCAGAGCTGGACACAGGACTCCAGGTGTGGCCTCACCAGTGTTGAGCAGAGAAGGATCACCTCCCTTAGTTCACTAGCAAGTTATAATTTTTTTTCTCTTTTAACACAAAGTTCTTCTCTGACTTCCACCTATTGAAACATGTGTACTTGGCACCATTTTATCTACACTGGTCACAATTGTTTTTAAACAACAAACCTCCCTGACCAAATTTCACTGCCTAGCCAAATATTTCACTGCAAATCTTTCACCTTTGGATACACCAGACTATTCAAGTTTAAAAGCATAGAGAACTTCGATTCATATGTAAAATTCAAAGATACCTGCATTTCTTGTAGTAAGATACATCATCTTTTTCTTTTTTTTGCTGCTTATTGTTCCGCAGAAAGGCCCTACAGATAAAAATTGAGGCAAAATCAGCATTCTTGCTCAACATTTTTCCTGAAAGTATTTACATACCTGACTTCCATGAACACGTGTAAGTTTACATTAATTGCACTTGAAAAGACTATTTTCAATAAATTATTACCTTCCTTTTTCCAAAATCATCTATTCTAGGGAAGGACATTACATCTACTTTCATATACATTATGGAGTGTAGTCAGAATAGAACACAGAAGAAAAGTTTTCCAAGAAAGTTGAAAAAATCCTAGAGAAATCTTTCAAAAACACCTATTAACTTTTAATTCATATAATAAAAACATCTTGAATAAAAGAGAGTAATCCTTACAGCTTTCCCACCTCACTCAGCTTTTCATCAGCAGGTAGTAAAACTGATTCATGTATCTACAAAGACTAAGCACATACTTTAGCCTCTGCCCTTCACTCAAAGCCAAAACCATGCACACATAATCATAAGCATTTAGCAGTATTCCCATGCAACAACTTTCAAGTATCTGAGAAGATAGTAAAAGCGAAACAACGGAGTCAGAGCAAAACATAACCCTGAAATCTCTTAAACCTCACCTGAGTTGTCCCAGTCCCTTCTCACAAAAGCCTTCCTCTTCTCTTCCAGGAACTGGCTAGGAATGAGTCCTGCACTTCCTCCTTCTTTGACATGGCTAGCCTGAAAATTAAAAAATAAAAATAAAAAAAAAATCAGAGGAGACATGTAAGAAGCATTTTTCTCATGACATCTCGATGACTGACTTTTACCCTGACCAAATTTCTCAGTGGTGAAGGTTCTGCAGTAACTGGTTCCCATTCTGTTAGCCTCCTGTAGCCAGTCATAAACTTTCAGCATAAAAATCCCAAATGGAACTCAACAGCTACAGCTCTCAAGTGACAAAGCTCAAGGCACTGTAGTACACAGTACCTTTATTTTGTATTCTTGAGCAACTTCAAACAGATTCCAGCATAGCTTAATAACTGTCATTTTACAAACTGGGAATGTTACGTACAGATCTCATCAATGCCTTCAAGCTTCTGTACTACGTAACTAGAGATTTAAATCTGAGTAATATAAGTATTCTTGGTAATGAAAGCTTGGCTCAGAATTTCTGAAAAAATCATTTAGTGGCAGGCTCAATTCTCTGCAAGCTTAATGTATACAAACACACAGTTATGAGATGTTACACTTTCCCATACCCAGCTGGCCTGTCACTTGCTAGCAAGACCTGTTTGCTTTTCGAGATGTATGCTTTTACCCAGTAGTGATTCTCTGATTTTTCACAGTTCATGAATTCCCAGTAACAGTCTACAGTTTACAGAATGGCCAAGGAAAAATCTAACTTTCTTTCCCAGTGGCATAACCAGCAACAATGCTCATATATTAGTTTAATATATTTCATTTTTGCCACTCATCAAGGTGTTTATAAGCACACTGGATTTATTTCTCCTGGACACCCACAAGTTACAAGCTGAAGAATTTTGAAAAATTTATTCCAAAGACAGCACGTAAGCTAAATGTCAAACTACTCTGAAGTTTGAGATTGCTCAACTTCTGAAGTTAATTAGCTTGGCAGTAATAAATTTTCTGCATCCCCTCACATGATGAGCTGTTTATGTTTGAAACAGTGCTGAGCACTTTGGTTATGAACTTGTGTGTGTTCATAAAAACAGCAATAACAGTAAAAACACAGTGCTACATAAGCTATTTATACCACTATAATATATATATTTATATGCACTACTACTGCAACTGCTTATATTTTCACTTCCAATACTAAGTGCTTGAAACTGGATTACAATGTAAATATTTTTCTTCTATCTGCTGTTAAGTAGTTTGAATTAAAAAGTTTATCATAAAGGAAATTAATGAAACTTTTTCTTTTTTAGTATTGATTTATTTACCAACCTGCCACCAATTTGGATCTTCCCGGTTTACAATCTGAAGAATTTCTCCTTTAGAAAATTTCAACCCTGCTTCTTTGCATGGGATGAGGTTGTCATTATATGGATTATAATCAAAATGACATTTCACAAAAACCTGAAATGTGGAAAAATTTACAGTGCTTAAACATTACAAAATCCATTCTTACTAACTCATCTGTCAAGTTGAAGCAGTGTCTTTACCTACAGCATAACAAGTTTGATGTGATGGAATTTGCATTTCTCAAGTAAGAGGCAAGTTATGGAAAAAAACAAAGAGCAAACCAGCTGAGAGAGCAGAAGTAATGTGCAGTGCAAACCTTAGCTAAGGGAGCTGCAAGACAAAAATAAAAAGCCAGCTGCTCAAAAGGACAATGTATTTGTGTTTTCACTTCAGTATATGCAACTTAATTACTAATCTAACTTTGACTTACTTAAAAACACAAACGTTTCTCAGAGCTCAAACTCTGTTCTCAAGGTTTGTTTGATCCTAAGAATTACGATTGCTATTAACTCAATGTTTTAAGACCAACAAAATATGCTGAATGTAAACGTAACTATTATTTTCATGGGCATTAACATCCACCACCTGAAGGAGTCTTACAGGATGTTTCAAATGCTCTCATTCAGAGCAACAAATCACTTCTGCATTGGCTAAACTGACCATCTACAGCAACAGCAGAAGGATATGGAGTAAGCACTACCCAAGTTGCTTCCTAAAGTCAACTCATCTGTTGAATGCATTAAGTGTATCTGAATTCCATGAAACACTACCTGGACACAGATCATTTAAAAACACAAGCACTTTACTGCAGTTCACTGTGACTGTGGCTAGGTCATCAGAGGTGAAAGAAACAGGTTTGTATGAATACAAATGCTTATCAGTCTAAGATACTAATAATTTTTTAAGCAGACATCATCTCAGTACACTGAATAATCTCATTTCTAATATGTACTTTAAAGCAAATACAAGTATTACCCCTTTTGCTAGCATTAAATACACACACAAAAATCTCAGAACATGTCTGCTCCTAATGTTACTCACTCAAGTACCAAGTAGAAGATCTTTTGACAGAAATGTTAGAAAGGAGCTACTGACCTGTTGAGGAATAACCGTGTCTCTGTAACTGGGGAGAATCTTCAGAGTGACACTGCCACTAATATTTTTCAGCAGTTCCTGCAATTCTTTTGGATTGTTTCCAACCTCGTGGCCGTTCACCTCTTTAATAATGTCACCTACATGCAGAAGACCTTGTCGATCTATCATTCCACCATGGAGAATTCTTGCTATAACCAGATCATTGTTCTCAACTCGAAATGTAACACCCTGAAAGAAGTATTAACACCTACTTTACCACTGTCTGAATTTCAATTGCATTTTACCATCATCTCAAGCAAAAAATATACATCTACGGGACACTGTCTCCCCCAGTGATGTCAGACAATAACACAACGTAAGAGTCAAGTAAGGTAAGTATCAAATGACAGAGTACTTTCAGACAAGATTTTCATTGTTCGTGATTGCATGCAGTCCTGTCATTTTCTATGAAGACCAAACAGATGTTGCATTAGGCAGTTATGCTAGCAGGTAAATCTGCCCATTGACTGCCTGTTCGTTAGGCCACGATTTCCTAGGGAGAACAGGGTAGAGAACACACAAATCTCCCTATTCCTACCTCTCAATCATGACCCATTAAATTACACAGTATAATAAAGCTAAGAATTAAAACTTAATGCAAGAAATTAGGCACATGCAAATGCTTTCACTTACATTTTAATTTAAAGACTTATTAATCTTCAATCACTCACCAGAGGTTCTCCTGCTCTTTTGTGAATTCCAAGAATACGAATAGCATCTACTGGAACAATCTGATTGTTCACTGAAGAATTATTGACTTCTGGACTAGAAGGAGGGGAATCATAACATTTTGAAGCCACAATATCATGTGCTTCCAAGAGTGACTACAATGGAACAGAAAAAGCTATTTTTAAAATACTGAAATAAATATTTTTAAAAGAGATTTTGCTGATAACCACTGAAACTGCCATTTTAGAATCTGATTTGAAAACATATTTCATATGGTATACACCAAAAATCAATTTTTATATTTGTATGAAACAGAAGCACTCACATGTCCTGCTAACCCTACTGGCTTGGCAAATATGTTCTCTTATGTAAATACAAGTGATTCTTCTAAAGAAAACACAGAAGAAATATAATTTTTCTGGGAGGCAAACGTGAAATTACAGGGAAGAAGATGGAAAAAGGAGTAACTGCAAAAGAGCTTCACCTAATGAAACAGTATCCAAGCAAATGGTTAAAGTAAACAAACAAGCAGCTGCAAAAAGATGAACATAACTCATTATTACATACTTGTGTTTAATGTAAAAAAGATTTCCTCCACATTAATTTGGAAGTAAGGATAAATTAAAGATAATTGCAGGTATGTAAGAATTTCTAGCAATCTGCAGAATGAGTACTTTCTGCTTGCAGAATTCTAACAGCAAATTAATCCAAGTTGACAGAATTCACTTTTGGAAAGCAAGAGCTTAGATCTCATAATTTATGGCATATCCAAACAAATACAATAATCTCTGGAAGAGTATGGAATTTATATTTTATTTTCTTATTAAAAAAAGTGTTTTAAGAGTTAAAATATTTCTAAGACAATATGTACAGGTAAAGCAAGATAGAACTTGTGTATTGGATGGCAGAGGCTATGTTAAGGAAGAAAAGGGACACACTACAACCACCACATAACGTAGTCCATTAAAAAGTGTCCAGTGATGCACAGTCTCTCTGACACATAGCAGAAAGCAAGCAAGCAAGCAGGAGAGATGGCTGTTAGGCCTATGTTATCGTAAGCAACATAAACAGCTTTGTTTCAAAAATGATCTGATGAGACACGGTCATAAGTTACATTACTGACCGGTGTCAAATAAGGAGATAAAGAGAACAGGACATCATAGGGGCAATCAGTGGTAGTGACACATATGCCAGAGGAAATCAGCAAACAGTACTAGAAAACAGGAGGACAGGCCTGAATTGAATTTAACAATTTTGCTATGCAGCCTGTTCCGCTTTTTTGTAAGTAACCTCTAAAAAGCTGTGCAACTACATTAACACACTGCTAAGCTCAATGTGAAAATCCTCAAAGCGCCATTAGCAAGCAGCCATTTTACACTGCCCACTACAAAATGACCCTGCTGATGTTTTAACTTGAGATTAGAGGAGCGGCTAATTCTGCTACTAATTTTGCCCCTGCTTTTAAGACCGTGAAGGCTTGTGGCTGCTCTGGTATTGTGGACATAAACCAAATCGAATGAAACAGAAAAAAAACAACTATTTCTTTAAATCAAGCAGCAGTCAGATGGTAGCAATTCCTAATTCTTCATCATCCAAGATGCATCCAATCCAAAAACCAGGAGAACAGATCTCTGTTTGCCCACATGTGTGAGCAACATGTTTTACCCTTTTTACATTTCCAAAATGAAACTGACTAGTATTAGCTATGTCTTTTGACACATTACCACAGACAAAACAAAGTAGATGGACCTGTGTGATAATTCTAGTCTTCTCTTTTGGTCACATGCTAGAAAACAATTGCTGCCAAAATTTCTGGCCACAAACCAGTCAGTTTCTCACAAAGCTCACACACAAGCATTCTGTACAGCTCACTGAACAGTTATCTAATTTATGGATTACAATTGGATCCACTGCCAAAAAATGACTACTAGACAAACAGTGCCATTCTTTTCCAATTAACATGCTCCATAATACTCTTCAGTTCTTAAAAACTTTAAAAACTCATCTCATTGTTCACATTCTCATCCTATTTATTCATTCCATTTCATGGACAGGCATGAGTTCTTTCAACTGCTACTTAACCATCTGTCAATCACAAAATCTCTTCCCTGCTATTTCCATGATAGCTGAGTCCAGAAGGACTATCAGGGACTGTAAATTGCTGCCCATAATTACAAAATGATTTGAGACAAGAAATATATTCATTTTCAAAACAAAACCAAAAAACAACCTCATATAGTTCATTTACTATATTCCCATAACTAACTCTCACTTCCAAAACACAAGAATAGATAGTCTGGCAAAGAAGCAGCTCAGGGGAGACCTTACGGCTCTCTACAGCTGCCTGAAAGGAGGTTGTGGAGGTGGATGTTGGCATTTTCTGCCTCATAACTAGCGAGGGGACTAGAGGAAAGTTGTGCCAGGGAGGACTCAGGCTGGATGTCAGGAAAAAGTTCTACTGCCAAAGAGTGGTCAGGCACTGGAATGGGCTGCCCAAGGACGTGACAGAGTCATCATCCCTGGAGGCGTTCAAGAAACGTTTAGATCTTGTGCTAAGGGACATGGTTTCATGGGGAAATATTGGTGGTAGGTGGACAGTTGGACCGGATGATCTCGGAGGTCTTTTCCAACCTCAGTGATTCTGTGATTCTACATCAGGTTTAAAGGACTGCTTCCATCAAGATGGGTCATGGTGTATTGTCCTGAGGAACACTTACAAGAAAGTGACCTGGCAGGAGAAGCCAAGTAAATATTATTGGATCACTCTTCAACATTTGATGTTGATCACAGTTACTTTCTTATTTTAGTAATACAGTTGAGTGACTGAAGAAACATAGTTACATGGATTTGACTTTTTTCCTTCCTACGGTATCTGAAAAAGTGATATCTTCTGCTCCTGCAACTCCAATGCTCCCCTGAAATCTGACCTTTCCCATACTGGTGATAGAACATTTATAATACCACAGGCAAAGTCCACAAAACAACATAGACTGAGCAGTCTGCATCCATAAATGATTCAAATTTTCCTAAGTATATTATAAATAAACAGCATCAGTAACTAGCCAACACTGGGTAACTGTGGAAAGGTTCTCATGGAAACAATAGCAATGGTGCCTGAATAAGGCATTTAGAAGAGTTCTCAGCACTTCACAAGAAACACAGAACACTGGAAACAGTACTGTGGCAGACAGTTTGGCTCCTTTCTGCAAGATACTGTCAAAAAGTAATCCATTAACTTAGAACATATTCTTTAGTTTTCCGTGGCTGTACTTATTTGCCAGGTAAAAAAGAAAAGCACAGTTCTAAATTCTGTAAACAACGTACTATTAAGCATTCAAGGCTCTCTTCAGCACTGAAGCCAAATTCAAATCTTTGTTTTTCAAGCAAAATAAACAATAAAATAAAAATAAAATAAACTTAAAAAAAAATAATAAGAAATCCAGAATCAGAAACCTCCCAGCATGATTTATGCAGGTTATGAAGCATTTCCTGACCTGCATGGTAACTATTTGCCCAGCTATGTTCCAATTCCAGGTTCATTTCAAACTGGCTTGAGGAGATGTTTTAAGATGAAGTATTTATTGCCAACAGAATTTACTATTAAAAGCAGTTTGCATAACTCTGAGAAAGGTGAAAGTAACTGAATGAGCTCTTCCATAAACAGCAGAAGTGATTTTTCTGCATGTTTAACCTCTCCAACTGTGCAATGCTTCCAACTCCTCGCTCTTTCCTCGAGGCAAACTCTCTCACCACTTCTGCTCTCCAACTACTGTCAACACTTGCTATAACTTTCCCTATGCAGTGCATGGCTTTTTCATGCATACTGCCCTGACCAAAAACCACCTATACTGTGGAACTCATAAGAGCTTAATATTTTCCACACTCTGATCCCTTAAAAAATGTAATTTAAACTAATAAAAAGTAGAAGGGAGGAAAAACCAGGATGAAATGAGAAAAGAGAAAAGAAAGGGAACAGATAGTCAAATGTAATAGTATAATCATAAGTGCATGTATACTCCATAAGCCAGTCCCTGCCCAATTTATCTTCTGTGAAAGTGTTAAAACAAAAAGTGCAATTCCATAGTTTAGTGTTTTCAGCACTATGCATCTTAATATGCTGTTGCACCAAATACCTGTATATCACATTTGACACTTATATGCCAAGGTAGGTTATATGTGTAAGATGATACTGTGGTGAAGCAGTACTACTCACTTGCTAAACATAGATAACCAGTTCCTAAAAGAGTTACACAATAGAATCCATGAAACTTTAAGTTATGTTCTTCCTGGCGGCTTGTTACACAACTTCACCAAACTAGATACAGAATGAATGAAAATTACATTTTCTGTTATTACAAATCACATTGAATTCTTTCGTTTTTCTCCTCCTTGAAGAATTGGGAATATGAAAAAAATGAGGTGGAAAGGATAAGTAACTACTCTAAAAGAAAGTGCTAACTTTCAGAGAGAGAGAGAGAGATCTCAAATAAAAAAACTTACTTGAAATAATGCAACTTTGCCCTCAGGGACTTTTGTTTTTCTGCCTGCCTCCAGATGGAAACAGAAGCACAAAAACTTAAGCTGCTTTAGACTTTTCTTTTTTAAGTGAACTCAGTAATTCTGAACTCCTGAACTCTGACAAAGTGAGTGATAATTTACTTCTCAAAAGGCAACATTTAACTACCTTATCCATTAAGTCGTATTTTCTTTTAGCTTCCGACCCGATTCTTTGCGTACCATCCAGTTTTTGCAGCAAATGAAGCAGAGAGCCTAGAAATAACTAATTTCTCGTACATGCTCATGATTCACCCAATGGAACAGTGTAAGAGGGAACATGCAATCTTCTTCAAAGCGTGCAATAAATATGACGTGCATTTTTAAAATGAGTTTCCAAAAAAGAATCAAGCAGTATCACTGTAGGTCTGACAATGATACGAAATAAATTAAACTTTCTAAATGAAAACACAACAAGAACAAAAACAGAATGACTGAAATATTTTTGCATTGTAATTAACAATTCCTCCAAACTCAACCTTTCCTTTTCCAGTCCCAATTTTTGCTAGATCAAAGACTGATTTTAAGGGTCACTCACCAGTAACTTTCTAAATCAAAGCCTTTGGTCCCTTAGTAATGATGCACAAATAAGAGCACAAGGGAGGCCAACAAACTACTCTTCAGAACAGCATTCACCAACAGTTACAGCATTGAAAGTTGAGGTAATAAAGTGTTCCCTAGTTCCAACAGGCCATGGCACAGTTTGTCAGCCTTTCCAGTGCCTACCCATGTTAAGCAGTAATGCACACCATTACGTCTGTATAGCATACAACTGAAAATTTAGAAAACAAAAACCAATCAAACATGACTTAACACGTATAACAAAAAATGTTTATATGGCTCTGTACCTATCTAAGAAAGGATGTGTTTATGCTGTGGCAAAAGCTTTGCTATCTTTTTCATTTAAGAGACTTACTGCAAAGTACCAAAACAAGTTGAAGCTGGCCTAGAAAGTCCAAAATCCACTGAGGATTTACAAATCCTAATCCTTAAGGGCCAACATGGAAACTGGTAATAGAGTAGCAGAAATGGGAAAACAAAAATGTCAAAATTTCATTTATGTTTAGTAGAACATCACGTTAAGTGGGAAGGACGTAAAGTTGCAATTTAAGCTCAATGTAGATCACATGGTGTAAGAGAATCAAGGTAATTCATTCTGCAAACTGTGCACCTGACATGAGCATGAATGCAAAAAGCTGAACTGAAATGCAGAATGTATCAGGAACTGAGACTACCTGGACAATCTAAGAATAAAGCAGTGGAGTAACCTCCAGTACGCATTGAGTCTTACAGTAGAGACACCACCACGAATGAAGATGTACTTGAAGCGTTAAAGGCTAAAGTCATGTTCATTCTTAACTCCATGCAACTACTTCTTTACCCTGCATCCAGAGTAAAATCCTACATTCAAGTTGGCTATAGTTCAGTTTTTGTTTCATTATTGTACCAAGATCCATGTGTGCACAGTAATGCTGTGAGTTGTATAAAGTGAAAAGGAGTAAAAAGGAGGCACCTGAAAATGAGGTTCCTTGAGTATTCCAACCAACTCCGCAATATTTTCATCTTTATTTATTAAGGGACTGATGTCTTCAAGAATTTCATTCACCAGCTCCAGGTTGTTGTCACTGACAGCCTCAAGTTTAGAATCTTCTAGTCTCTCGTGAGCCTGTAAGATATAATAATTACATACGACTGTAACGTAATTAAGTTTCAAGTAAATAGTACTTCTAAATTTTAAACTTTTTAATTAATTTCTTGCTGCATCCTTCAGTGGGAAAAGAGGAGCCATTACATATATTCTAATCTGTGTATTTTGTCTTTGTAACTGCTGAAGGATTCTGTGTCCTTAACAATGTGACATGAAAAACCTTAAAAGCAGCACCTGTCAGATACACTTGCATGTCCATGTTTCCTATGGCCTCCATGCTACATTCATCAAACAGCCCTCTCTGAACAGTATCAAGCCTCAGACTTTTTCTGCTTCAGAACCCAGGACAAGCAGACCTTCTAGAAGAACAAAAACAGAACTATGCAATTGGCTTGGAAAAATACAGTCTGCATTTGAGAAAAGTTTATCTGAGGCTTCTCCTAGTCAAATATATTTGAATGGCAAAGTTGTAAAGAAAGTCTGATGATTGAAAGGAATTCTGAAAAACAATCTGCAGAAAAGGAGGCTAACTCTGCTGGGCTGTATTAGTCAGAACGCTGCCAGCAGACTCCCCTCAACTCAGTGTTGGCAAGGCCACAACTGGAGACCCGTGTCCAGTTCTGGGCTGCCCAGAACAAGAGAGAGGGAGTTATTGGAGAGAGCTCAGTGAAAGGCCACTGAAATAACAGAATGGAGCATATCTCCTATGAAGAAAGACAGAGAGCTGGGAACATTAAGGCTGGAGAAGAAAAGTCTTTAGGGGGACACGCTCGTCCATGTGTACAAATACCTGAGAGTATGAAAAAATGGAATCAGGTTCTTTCCACTGCTGCTCACTGATAGGGTAAGAGGCAAACTGAAACAGTTTGAAGAGGCTGGAGGGGTCTCTGGGCAACCTGGTCTAATGGAAGATGTGCAATTAGTTGGTCTTTGAAGTTCCTTCTAACCCACACCATTCTATGACTCTGTGATTCTAATAAAGGAAAAGGCTTTTTACATTTCTGGCTGGTCTGAAATTAATGTGCAAATAGTCTGACAATCTCAGAGCTCTCTGAGAATTCACGATTCTGACAAAACTAACTCTTCTAATAGGGAAACGGATTTGATACACTTTTAGAGGCAAATGTATTGGTACAAATTCCATGCATGTCATTCATGAAGTGTGTTATCATTTTGACCTTGCCCTCATTTAGATCTACTGTCTCGGATGGAAGTTCAGGGTTCAATGCAGAATCAGAAAAAAAAAAATTGAGTGTGATCATGCCATACGGACTCAGTTAAAGCCTTCCAGCATTCTTGGGAAAGCAAGTTTGTACTTAAGATCATGTCTGTTTCCATTACAAACACTTTGTTCTTTTTTTTAAATCTGCTTGTTAAATTCCTGCTAATTAAATGTTACATTATAATTGGACAACTACAAATTCTTCGGAATTATTGGAAAACTACAAATTCTTTGCAATGAACATTTTCTTCATGATAAATATTATAGATGAAGTATGTAACAGATTCTGCAGCTAGAAACAACTCTAATCAACAAAGTGATTTAACTTAACTCCAGTAAATTTAGCACACAAATTTTCCCCTCTGCAGTTCTCTCACCAAAAGATGAGAACACTTCCACTGTTTCTATTTTTATTCCTATGCAACTTCTTCAACATGTAACCAATGTTTTTGAACAGTGTGGTGGCATGCTCTTCTTGACCTGACTTTTATTGACTTTCATTTGTCCTGCCACTGCTTGAGTGATAAACACCATGGATGGTTGTGGTGGCTGCGGCAAATCATGATGGGTGAAACTGGTTATGAAGGCTGCATCTGGCTGAGAGCAGACTGACGGGAAATAGAACACAACAGCCAACGGCTAATTTGAGCTATCTGCCCACCTAACAACTGTGCTAGTCTGTGTTTGACTCGAGACAAATCTGAAAGACTAACATCTGTAGTCGGTACGTAAATGTGAGTGAATCAGTCATCTTAGTCCATAAATAATGAGCAGCCCAAGAGCTTGCTGAGCTCTCCTGCATGGCAGCTGGCTGCATAACAGATCTGCCCACAAGTAGGGACAGTTTTTGAGGGTACCACTGCTGCAGAGACCCCTCACACTTCAACATCGAGAAATTCCTTGCTGCTACAAATCCTCAGTAGGTGAATAATAGTTTGCTAAGCTTTGCAAGCTTGCTAAGATTAAATCGTAGATTGATTGTGCACCATAACCACGGACCAAGTCTGGGGCTAGGAGTGAATTCAGCCACACCTAGATCCCTTACCTCTGCTGTCCAAAGACTTTAGAAAACTAGGGGATCCACTCTGAACCTTGTGACTCAATGGAAGTGTCCCTTGGATGAGTGTGTTTAATCTTATTTTCTATGAAGTAAATAATCAAGTGTACCTTGAAATCTCAAACCCTGCGAAATCCCCATTTTATTTAATCGCTATTTTATGTCAATACACATATTGCTGCTTCTCTCTTCTGAGTTGCATTCTATTTGTAACTAACAGTTAAACAAAAGTGAATTCTTATACAAACTCTTATGTTGTCCTTTCCAGATTTTTATAGAGCAAAATGATCCTTCAGCTGTACAAGATATTTCCTGGCTGCCCACAGGGCATTGCTTCAGACGTTTATTCATATTAAAGAGACAGCTATATTTCAGTTAACTCTTTTTTCTCTTGTAACGAACATATTTTTATGAAGAATAAGAAAGAATGCAAGTGCTGTATGATATTGGCTGCATTTTCTTATGATAAAATAAGCTACATTTTAACTTCAGGGTCTAAGGAATTTTAGGGTCAGCATCATCTTAGATACTTATAAATGAATACTACCACCTATGAATAAAGTAGTTGCATAATGTAAGACCAAAACTAAGGCTAGCCCATGTCTGACTGCTGCCAGTCAAAGGCCCAACTATTACTCTGAGATCCAGGAAAGGGTTTGGAGAGCATATTTCATTGGGTTGATCAGAAAGTCATTCTGAGCCAAAAAGACGACTTGTTTATGCCATGGAGGAAAGAAGATTATTACTCTCACATTTCATCTTTGGAAAAAATGCTAGAAAACAAGGGATATAGGTTTTGCACACAACATGGGTCACAAGGCTATTAAAACCAAATACCTCTGATTTCAAGTATTTTGACATTGTCTTCATAAGTAAAATTAACACAATACTACCAAAGTCTCTGAGTTTTACTCTTTCCTCTAGTTCTCCATGTATCAATAAATCGTTGTACACAGAAATTATACCAAATATGCTCTGTTTTTAAGAACACCTTCAAGCCTTCTAACAAGACATACCATACATCAAAGGTACACAACAGTCCATACTCAGTGTTCATGTAACAGTACCAGTTACAACATTTTCAGATTCTACTCAGAGCAGGAAGTTGAAATACCTTAGCAAGAGATCTTACAATGGGGTTTTCCATGATTCCTTTGAGAAAAATTAGGTCTATTTCTTCAGCGCCTGTCGACGTCGGCAGATCAGTAAGGTTATCCAGTACCTGCTGCATGGCTGCTGACAAGAGAAAAAAAAAGACAAAATAAATAAATAATTAAAAAAAAAACCCTAAGTATTGAGCAAAACAGACTTGGATAATCAGCAACAACTCAAAAAAACCCACCACGGTATTAGAAATAGAGATTTTAAACAGCTAACTACTGAGCGCAAGCAGGCAGAATGGATAAACTAAAATTCTTTTATTTGAAAGATGGAAATAAGTTATCTATCCAAATCCTTAGCATCACAGTCAACTCGAAGGAATGTTCTAGGTCTGGATTAAACATTAACTATTATTTAGACTGAAAAAATTCTCACGTATAAACTAGATGTGCATAATACCCAGCTACAATGAAAGCAACTAACTCGTGATTGTTTTGTTTCATCTCTCCTTCACAGAAAGCTTTCAGCCCTCATACATAAACCAAACAACACTAAGTTTTAGAATGCTTCTATAGGCAGATGTCACTGTTCTTGAAATGAATACAACTTCAATTATTTTTTTTAACCAAAAACGTATTGCTAAGGAAGCAATTGACAACACTTGCATGCACTCTCAGCAGTCATTTACAGCCCCCAGTTCTGACTTATTGCACTCTGGCACTAAGTGCTGTAAATGCTAGCACCAAGCTGGCTCCACAACATATTTATATCGGGAAGTATATCTTAGAACTTGAAGCATACTGTATTTGCATGGTTTTCCCAGTGGAGATATTCTTGGCTATCAACAGCCCGCAGAGAGAACTACAGTAACTTGGGCTGAAAGGGAACAATGGTGCTCAAGGAAAGCTCTATAAATCCCACCATCCCCACTGTCCTGTCTCACAATGTCATTTATGAGGTGATGAGAATTTATTGTATAACCACGTCCTTCAACCCTTTCATTTAAGATAGAACTGAACAAAACAGATCCTTTATGTTAGATAGCAGTCAGCACATTCACACACTGCAGAGTTCTTGTGCATTTGAGCGTGTGTGCAGTAGCCCTTTGCAGGCACTTCCTGGCTAGCTTCAAGTCCGCAGAGATGAGCATATGCAAGCTCAGGCTCAGCACAAAAGGGGACATCACTGAAGAAAATCATGAAGTCCTTCACAAGGTAAATGATTTTTTTCACCTCTTCCAACACACAATTAAATACACTCATCTTGTTAGCATTACCTTAATAGTGAAAAACCTACACTGTTGTTTTTTTTTTTTAACGGTATGTTGTCAAACTCTTGCACAGTTACGTTTGCATATTCAGACACACACATACATAGGCCTACTACAAATTTTTCTGTCAAGCTTTTCAACAAAAGTACTAGAAAAAAATACTGTGTACGGTAATACTCTGCATGTTGCATAGCAGCATATGTCAAGATAATCAGAAAGCCTATATGCCCCCCTCCCACACAAGAATTTACCCTCCACTCTCCTCATTGCTTTATAATGAAAGTTATTATGAAACACGGCAAAGCAAGAGAACAACAGCATTTCTCAACACCTACTTTCTAATTTGAATGTTCCATAGACAACTCCATTCCAAGAAAATACTTTCTGGCTGTACTTTCCCTCAAGTAGAGCTGACTTTTCAACAATCAAATCATCTTGGAAGGTACATTTTAACTACAGCAGCGAATGTCAAGAGACTTTTTTTTTTTTTTCATGCTCTAACCAAGCTTCTTGCTTCCAAAACATGAATCCTCTGTGAAACCACGGGAAGGAAGAAAAGTGATACTTAAACTGCGCTTTCAGATTCTGAAGCAATACTATTTCTATGTTTTCAATAGACAAAGTGCTGTTAGTGATCGCACATTGGATAAAGTCACCAAACCAACCCGGAAATAGTCCCTGCCTTCCTCACACTAAGTATGTCCTACATCTTGAGGAGTTTAGCTACAAATGCATAAGGCACTCCTTATATATCTCCATGTTAATAAACTGTTTCCTATGTAACCCTTTCAGAATTCAGCCTACCTTAGATGATCAAATTTAAAATTAAAATTTCTATTTAAACATTAGCATCAAAGAGAAGCTGTTGAGAGCATCATTTAAGCTTCACAAGAATGACTTCCAGGGTTTGTGTAGGATATTTTCAAATGAATATTACATTTAATAACTGTTTCACAAATTCTACCATCAGAGCTGCCAAAGCATACTTTAGTGTTCTTAGAAGACAGCAGACACCTTTATATAAAAAAAATTCACAAAAGCAGACTTGCATCCCAGGTGCTCAAAACATTGCCATGCATCTAATGGTTGCCTTTTCTCACCCTAATGCTCTCTAGTGGTGAGAGCTCAGGAGTGCTCCATGTCATTGAATGCTTTGGTGTCAAACAAAAAAAGAAGTGTCTGCTTTTCTTTTGGGGGAAATATTAACTATGTCTCTTGTCTCTCTCATTCCATCTTTTAGAGGAAACTGGTAAGAACATATTAACTTTAAGAGCTGTACTATTTACTTCCTTCTCCCTCCAAACAGAAACCTTTTTGTATATTCAATGAGCCGCCTGGGTAAAACTTCAAATTTTCATCACAACAAAGGATTTGCTCTTGTGAGAATAATAGGTAATAAGCACAGCTGAAGGAAGGAGCAAGGAATACAGACATTACAAGAAACACACCTTGACAACAGCCTCCAGACAGCATAGGAACTGAGCAGCAGAAAGAGGCTTTCAGGTGAGACAAGGTGCTGAAGCAAAGGACTCTCAGGAACAAGTACAAACAGAACAGAGCATGAGATAGGACTCCTAAGAGAAAATGAGTTTACAATGGGGCACCCTCCACTACAGCCCCTGGCTTAGTGACAGGGAAAATACACACACACCTAATTCCCACAATCAATTTTCAAAGAACATCTTTATAAACATTGGAAGTTTAAAGCCTGAAGCAGGTACTCAGCGGGAGCGTACTATTCTGTTGTGTACATGCACTGAGCAATTTATTCCTACTGAGCAGGTGAGTCTACACTCAAAGTAACTAGTTTGTCATTTGAACCCCATATCAAAAAGGGAAAGGAAGATGCAGGGGGAAGGCATGTAAACTGGTCTTTGTAGTAGTTACCATGCACCCTCATGTCTAAGAATGCAGAAATTTCACTTACGAATGCAGAATTTACTAACCAGAATTAACTCATCCTAAATTCATGTATGGCTCTTCAGATAACCAAAGGCAGATGCTTCAAAGGCTTAATCTACATACTGTACCTTACAACAGTAAATTCAGATCAAACAGAAGTAAAAGTTACTATGACAAACTCTTCCTAAGGAAAAAAAAAAAAGACATTTTCAACAAGCTCTCAACCGTGACTCTTCCATCAAATTTGATTTTTACTTTTTCTTTCAGTGCCTAATTCTTGACCAGATTAATTCTATGTAAAGGAAAAAGGAAGCATACATTTAAATAAATTTTCCAGATTTGTGGACAGAAGACAAACGTGTCTCTCACTGGGGAAAATGAAAGCTTTGCAGAATGAATACCCTGCACAGATTTTTTAGCTTAATTTCATTTTATTATTCTCCAAGCTAACAAATGAATGGGGAATTAAAAGAAAATTCTGTAATATACTTAAATAAATGTATGCATAATTATTTTCCCATGACCCACTCATTTGGATAGGGAGGTATGATAAATACTTCAAGACTGTTGCTGAGAGTAGTGGTGGAAATCTAGAAAATTAGATTAAAATCTTGTCACATCCACAAGTTTGGAAACAATTTCTCACGGGGAATGAAAATCTTTTCAACAGGGATATATCCAAAAGAAAAGTTTCATAAGACATCAAAATACATACAGGAAAAAAAAAAAAAGGAGGATTTATACTGCAGGTTATTCAGTTATCTGAACTGTCCACTTCTCTCACCATAGGAATACCAACGAACATGCTAACATTTTGAACTGGCACAAATTACTCACTAACAGACTATTCATTAAGAATATATGAAATATTAACTAGAAACAGAGGGCTTTGTCAGTGTAAGGTTCAAAAACCAGGATAAAATAAAAATCTCTGGGAAAGCAGTGCAGTGAGCACAAAGGGCATTGCGCTCGCATTGCCACTGCCAGCAACTGAATACACCAAGCAGAGATCAGACTTAGAATCCAGACAAGAGCTACACAAAGAAACCAGAACTGCGGTTGGTCTCTCTGCCACATTACAAATCAGTCACATAGTGCCATGCAAAATATGCGAATGCTGTTACTGCTGTAGGGTACAGTGATGCTTAGGCTCTCAACCATCCAGAAACTGAGCCCGTGCAGCAGTGTGAGGTGTTCTCCAGGCAGGTAGCACTGGGCCAGCATGGCTGTAACCCTACTGATAGCCCTCTTAAGGTTTTCTGGGCAGCACTCCACTGTAACATCATGCAGGCACATTTTCTAAGCAGGACCCCTTCCTCATTTAGTAAAGAATGGACCTCCTCTAGAAACAGCCAGATTGTTTAATTAAGGAAGCTGCCGTCTGCAGCACGCATACCTCCTTCACTGCAGAATCAGAGAAATGAATAGCATAGAATTAGGAAAAAGAAGAAGGAACAATCTAATTGATAAGACTGAATGCTCCCCTGGAAACTTATAGTCTACTGACTGAATTTTTGCATGTTGAAAAGAAGTAACAAATGACTAGAGATGTTCTCCATTTTTTTTTAACTTCATTTTCTCTACATCTCCTGACAAGCAGAGACTAAACTATTTTAGCATAACTGTAAATAGAAGCTCGAGCAGCCCACAGCCTTAACAAACCCAGCTCAAGTACATTTCATTTCACTCGCCCATTTTCTGTCATGGATCTTACGGTCACAAGTCATGGGGGAAATCAACACGTCCACATCCCAAATACTGCAGCCCCACTTCTTTCAGGCTATTCAGTTCAGCTACAGAATGAAGAAACACACATTTTTTGATGAACAGATGGACCTCACAGCTGCATCTTTTGGATAGAAGAGCAGTATTTTAAAATTATTTCAGTAAAGATAAAAAGGGAACACATATGGCATCATACCTCCAAAACTAGCTGAATTAAAAGGCTGTGTTTCATTTGTAGAGAAATATCCTGACCAACAATATGATACTGCCAATAGCTACATTGAAATTCAGTACCGAGGAAGTTGTGATGGACTTCTTGTGAAGAACTGTAAAGAAATCATCTCAATCGTAAAGCACAAAGGCAGCTGCCTTAATGTGAAGCCCACTAATGTTGATGCTTCGATGATAAGCCTGTGCAGGTGTTTAAATGACAGTAACATCAGAAACCTTGGTAATACTCTTTAGAGAAAGTCCAGTGCAAGATTCAGACACAGATGATGAGGAACCTCGAGTACTGTGTCCACTTTTGGGCCCCTCACTGCAAGAAAGATATTGAGGCCCTGGAACGTGTTCAAAGGAGGGCAACAAAGCTGGTGAGGGGTCTGGAACACAGGCCATATGAGGAGAGGCTGAAGGAGCTGGGAATGTTCAGCCTGGAGAAGAGGAGGCTCAGGGGAGACCTCATTGCTCTCTATAACTTCCTGAAGGGAGGTTGTAGTGAGCTGGGGGTCGGCCTCTTCTCTCGTGTCATCAGTGATAGGACCAGGGGGAATGGTTTCAAGCTACAGCAGGGGAGATTCAGGCTGGACATGAGGAAGTATTACTTTTCAGAAAGGGTGGTCAGGCACTGGAATGGACTGCCCAGGAAGGTGGTGGAGTCACCGATCCTGGGGGTGTTCAAGGAAAGGCTGGATGTTGTGTTGAGGGACATGGTTTAGTGGGAGCTATTGGGAATAGGTGAACGGTTGGACTGGGTGATCTTTTAGGTCTTTTCCAACCTTGGTGATTCTATGATTCTACGATTCTATGAACTGAGAAGCAAACATACAAATACGCTGAAAGTCTTTTCTGATAGATAAAAGGCATTTCATGTGATAGTTTGTACTGGACAAGTCTAAGCCCACAGCTGAAAGTCCTCTGCATTAAAAAAAAAAAAAAAAAAAAAAAAAAAGTAGAGGAAAATCAGAATCCTGCATGGCAGTTTCTTTTTTACAGCCTGAGCCACGTAATGAATGTGCTTCTTCATTTATTTTTGGCATTTTTGCCACTGAAAGAGGCAGGGAGGCATAACATACCTTCTGAAAGGTTCAGCAGATGCAATTAAAAAGAATTCACTTTTCCATCTTTCCGCTTAAATAGCTTCCAATCTTCACCAAAAATAAGCAGCATTTTTCAATTAATTAAAACATAAATAAATGTTTGAAAAAAAAAAATCAGTTAAAACAAACAATCACTAAAAAGTAAATATTTTCTTCCCAAATGTACATTTAGGAAAATAACAGAACACAAGAAAATACTTTCTTTTACTGTGAGGGTGGTCAAACACTGGAACAGGCAGCCCAGAAAAACAATGGAATCACATCCCGGGAGATACTACCTTCAAATAAATTTTGGTAACTCATACTAATAACTGTATTGAAAGATAGAAATCTCCACTCTTTCCATGATATAAGAGGTTCCAGTTTAAGCCCTCAAATACCACCAGCTCATTTATGGATGCCTGCATCTCTCTAGGGCATCTCAGGTGACACTGAAGAAGATGTACTACCATTGGTGGTTTTGAGCTAAACATAAGAGTTTTCATAACACTGAAAAAAAAAAAAAAAGAAGCAGACACATGCCTCCAAATGATTTATGAAATGATACTAAATTGCTAATATGCTATTTTACAACTTCTAAATACTGCTCATTAGAAACGCAATGACTACAGAAAGTCTTTGCTGAATATCTGAACATCACCACTACCAGCTGGCAACAAATAAATTCACTTCCACAATTTCTGAGAAGATTACACACTGCCTTAAATATATACAGCTTTTGTTCTAGCTGAATTTTTATGACCATGTCAATCCTCCTAAAGGACAGTACTAAGAAAGGAGCCACATTTTGAAATCAGTTCAGTTTCCCCCTCAAAATTTCATATTACACAGTTAAAATAAGACATAGCTTAAAAGTAACCACTACTTTTCTTCTCACTATGTTGCCATTTTGATGAAATATTTTCTGAGATCTTTAAGAAAACCTTCTGCATGTGTACATTTCTTTGAACCTGTTGAGCTACAGATACAAAATCCAAACATTGCAGAGATTGAAGAAATTGCTATCAAGCACTTGAGTAACCCAGAAACCTAAATCTGTTGCAGGCCATGGAGGAAAGTGAAAGGAAAAAGAGATATTCCATACTTCTGAGAGCCACTCCTGTAGTCTAGACAAGTGGACAGTATATGTATTCCACTGCAGGAAAAAGCAGATATGTTTCAATAGAAAGATGGGAATAGAAAAGTAGTTGAAAATGTGCAGAACCATCTAACCACGCTGATGTCCTAGCAAATTGCAAATCAGTGAAAAGCTCTTCCTAAACCAGATTCCCTCTTCAAACCTAGGCATTGTGCCTCAAACTGCAAAGGCAGTAATTGATTTTGAAATGAAATACTGGATTTGATGTAAAAGCTTCAGTCATATAACACAAACTACAGCACATACAAGCAAGTCCAGTAAAAGCTTTAGCAAAAGGATGAATTAAACTACTTCATTTTCATAAGTGTTCCTCCTTTCCAGCCACAGATTTTAGAAAAGTATGTAATGATGCCACACAAAGACAACTGAACTTTAAATGAACACTAGCATACATCCCAGAACAAATATCAATTTTGGTGAACAAAGAATATATTACCTTAGTACTTGACCAATTTATACTTCAGGTTCTAAATAATATTCTTTTTACTGATTTTTAGATGAAGGCACAAAGGATGATATGCAGTCTAAAGGTACCACTTTATACACAACATTCCAGTAGAAATTCAACAACTTTTGGGACACATACGCTTCCCTCCACATCTAACAGCCAGAGCAGGCTGAACTCACGAGATCGCATCAATTACTTTTCCTACTATTTTGAAAGAAACAGCTAGATGAAGAAACGCGTTTTCTCTGCAGTCACACGCACAGGCAATTAATGCCACCATTTATAAAGTTCAAAAAGCCAGCGTAACATATGCAACAAAGCAAGCACATCCTTTGAAGTGTGGCCTTTCCTTTCTATCTTTTCAGCTTCCTGAATCAAAGTTTTTTAATTTCTGTATTTTTGTCACAAAACTAACTGACAAAATACTAAAATCATAAGTAAAAACTACTTTTCACTTACATATGCCCAGGAATAAACTACAAGATATAAATTAGTCAGATCACGGTACCATTTTTCTCAAAGGAAAAGGAGCTGAAGATGTGCAGAACCATCCATCACACTGATGTCCTAGCAAAATGGAAATCAGTGAAGAGCTCTTCCTAAACCAGATTCCCTCTTCAAACAAACATTAAACTCAGGAAGAGGAAAGAGTGAATAGTCTCCCAAATGGAAAGAATTCTACTTTGTGTGCGTTACATACTTTCATCCTGTCACTGGTTTCAATACTGTGTTAGCGGGTAAACGTGAGCTGTGAAGCTCTGAGATGCAAGTTCTGCTGCACTTCTAAGCGCAGACACTTCAGAAACAACAGGCAGCTCAGGTCTTACTATGAACACTTTTATTGAAGTATTTATCTAGGCACACTACACAGGCGTACATCCAAAGGAGAAAGCCAGAATTCACAAGGACTGTAAGGTACTGACCCAACAACTGACGTTGTTGGCTGACATGAATGTCATGACAGAACAATACGCAAGAGCTATTAGGTAACGTGCTTTGGGTAAGTCTGCCAACAAGACATGGAATCTGTAATAAAATGAGTTACTCTATATAGAACAAAGTAACAACACTATGCCCACTTGTAGAGTAGAGAGGTTCTTCCAGCCCTAGCATCTCCAGAGACCCATGATGAATCCCATTACTGGAGATCTTGCTGTTCTTGCTGAAGTTTGCATCCTTCACATAAAATCACCTGATCACTCCTACCACTCAATTAAAAAAAAGCCATTGGGCATTTCCTGAATCTTTGTCAACATGTAAAGGAGTTTGAGCAGATCTTACTTAACGCAAACCTATTTATAGCTAGAAGACAATGCTTCAACATTCATTTCTCTAACATAAATAATGCAGTTGAGCCTCTCCTATATTATAAGGCAAGAAACAAACCTTGAATAATTTCTTCTCTTCCTACAGTCTCTTCCAATCTGTACCTCCTTCCAGCACGGAAGGACTGTTCAAAGTGAATTAGAAGCGAGTCTCATGAGCTCCTTGCAAAATGCCAGTCTTTCTACAGATACAGGCAGATCATACGGTCTATTTTGTCTTACATTATATGGTCAGCTCAACTTGCTGGCTTGACACAAAGGAGTATATAAAACATCATTTTGAACTTGTCTCCTCTAAACCTTAATGTGTACCTGAACTGCCCTTTCCTTTAGGTGCAAAAAACTACACATAAATTTTGTCCCGTTGCTGAAGCAGGCTTCAAATGGCTTTTTTTTTTTTTCACATTGGCTTTCAGCATTTGAAAATTGCTCAACAAATTCATAAAATCAGAACACGAACAAGCACAATATAAGGTGCTTTAGAAAAATCTCAACATACTGTTCTGTATCTAGAAATGAAAGCCACTCTAGTTTACAGTAGAAAATACATTTGGTTATTATATAATTCCTACCCCATTTGTTCTAGGAGAAAAGACCCACCATGCAAGACTTGTGTACGGTGCAATTTTCCATTAATTCAAAAACTGCTTGCTTTCTCTCCAGGTTTTCCCCTGCAAAGCAACCTGTGAATGTAAGGTTTAGGACACAAACAAAACTGTAAAAATTATTATATTTAAAGTAGTTATCTCTGGACGAGGACCTCACTTTCACAGCATCACACAGTACACTTTCCAGAAGTCTCATCTGCAGTTCATTGCCAACCTCTAACATGCCCACTAAAATAATCATCCCACCACTGCTAGCTGTGATGTATTGGATAGAAAATGGTTTTTCCAAAATTTTTTGTAGAATGACATTGCTGATGTTTTTAAAATGGTGAAGAACAACACATAAAACTTTTCATACTTCAAAAGAGAGACGGCAAAATATAATGGCTTGTTAAATGATTGAACTGCATTACTGCCCTAAATGCATCTACCATTTGAAAAATATTTTCCCAGCAAGATTCTATTCTACAACTTTTCTTTCAACTAAACGCAGTCACATTTTGCACAACTACTCCTTATTCTCAGCAGTTACATTACTCTAGCCCTAGGAAGCATATGCTCAAGAACCCTGCAAAAGGAATAAAGAGAATCACCTTGACACTCAAATTGTGAAGGGAACTGAAAAATTCCACGGATAAACTCGCACTGCCTTTAGTTATGCATTTTAACTCCCAGACTTCTTTTCCACAGAACGTCGTCATGATTTATTCAGGTTCACAAATGTTTGATTAAAATGGGAAATTAAAGTTCAATTTCAGAATATCTAGGCACAGCAATGAGGGGAAATGTTATTTCTAGTGGTCTTCAGACAACCTGCATTAAGAATCACACATTTTTAAGAAAATGGCAATTTCAAATGTTTGCCACCTTCACTCTGAAGTCATTTTGCAACTTACTGCTGTGAACACTGAAAGACAACTTTCCACATGTTATAAGGCAGATACAGACACAGAAACTGCAAAGGGTACCTTCAAAACAGTGCTCTGCACTTGTACCTGTGATGCATACTGACAAGGTTGAAATTTTCTACTCTATTTCCTCAGAGTACCAAGTTTGGTTACATCAAGTTCTGCACACTCACTTCTGAATTTTCAATCATGCACTAACTCATTCGAACCAAAGCAAAAAACAACAATAATACAACCCAAACCACAGAGCTTTTGAGCAAAGGCTTACAGTAAATAATTAGTGACTAAATGGTTAAGAGTTTTTTAATTACACAATGAATTTGAGATTCCTGTCCACCTGTCCACTCCCTTTAAACAAATTAGTTGGCAGAACCTTGAGAACTTAACTGGCACTTCAGAGTAGCGGAAGGGCTGCAGCAAATAAGAGGAAAACAAACTTCATGCTCTGAAATATAATATTCAGCTTTGTATACGAACACCTTGCTTCAAACAGCTATCAATCCCCATTGCTCAAAGAATGAGCTTAAATTGAGTATTAAGTACAACTAACTTCCCAAACGAAACACTGAGAAGTCAGAAACACGTTATGTGCCCAGATATAATCTGCTGCTATTGTACCAGGCCCACAGGCGACATGAAAGTAAGCAAAGTCTGGTAACTCCTGTAGCAGAAGACAATCATCTCATTTCAGTTTATTCCTCATCTTTGATAGCAAAGAACATGCTTCCAGTCACCTACATTACATGAATTCCTCCCGTCATTACTGTAACAGAAGCCAAATTCTGCAAATCTTCTGTTCAATTCAAC